>NC_088931.1:46235000-46405000 GCF_038396675.1 Hydra vulgaris
ATGGAACAGCTTATGCTGATTTAGATATGGTAGCGCTTATAAATAATGGTCTTATGCATTTATTTGCTCGAATAACATACCAATTAGCAAACCAAGAGATAGAAGCTGTTTATTATCCAGGTCAAGCAACTACAATGTTAGGAATGCTTAATTATTCAAATGACTTTCAATTGGCACAAGGATTAAATCAATTGTGGTGTAAAGATACTGCATCAATAGCAGTAGCTAGTGATAACACAGGATTTTCAATGAGACAACAATACATAATTCAAAAACCAACTACAAACGGAACATTTTCCTTTTGCGTACCTTTAAGACACATTTTTGGATTCTGTGATGATTACAACAAAGTTATTTATGGGCTTAAACATACAATAACTCTTGTAAGACAAAGTGATAATAATGCAATTTTTAGGCTTGCTGCTGCAGCTGCAGGAAAAGTTAATCTTAATAAAGTATCATTGTTTATGCCAAGTGTGATCCCATCAAGTGAAGAAGAGAAAATACTTAAGGGTGAAATTGAAAGAAAAGTGAAAATTCCATTAAGTTTTAGAATGCGTCAGTGTGATACTACAACTGTTCAACAATCTACTACATTTGGTTGGCAATTGACTGTAAAGACATCTCCTGATACTCCAAGATACGTTATTGTCGCATTTCAAACAAATAGAGCTAACGGCGACCAAACTGTCAATGCTTCATTATTTGATCATTGTGACTTGAAAAGTATGTACATTATACTTAATAATAGTACTTGCCAATATCCTGCTTCTAATTATTATTGCTCATTTCCAAATCAGCAATTTTCAAGAATTTATAGAGATGCATCTATGTTTAAAGAAAGATTTTATGGAATGAATGAAATGATTGCAAACAGCAATATAACTCCTTCTGACTATAAAGAATTATTCCCAATCTTTGTTTTTGATATTAGCAAACAATCAGAAACATTAAAATCAGCGACAATACAACTACAAATTAAAGCATCGTTTAATACAACTGTACCAGCAAATACTCAAGTATATGCTATTGTATTATCTGATAAGATGATAAAACTTGAATCAAATGGTAATAAATTTTATGTTAAATAAATTTTTTGAAAATTAAATTTTTTTAAAAATTGTTTAAAATTTTTTTCTTTCTATAATAGAAATGTATTACACAAAGAAAAGTTTAAAAAGTTTATTAGAAGAAAATAACATTTCAAAAACATCTGACAATATCGCTACATTGATAATGATTGCAATGGAGAATGGGTTATTAGATAAAGAATCTATTATGGCTGAAGTGAAAGAAGTAACTGAGAAAAGATCAGTTGGAAGACCTAGAATACATCCAGTAAAAGAAGTAATTCTTATGGATCCAAACAAAGTAGGTATTTCAGACCCATGCAAAGTAACTGTGAAAAGATCAGTTGGAAGACCTAGAATACATCCAGTAAAAGAAGAGAAAAAAGAAATAGATCCAAAATATGAAAGATTAAAAACAATTAAGAAAAAACCAGTCACTATTAAATTAACAAACATGGAAACAGGAGAAGAAATAGTATATAAATCCTTATATATCGCAATGCGTGAAACTGGCCATGGATATAAATATCTTGAAATGCGTGATGGTAAGATTGATAATGGTTATAAGATTGAAATATCAAATTCTGAAAAATTAAAAAAATAAAATCTTGCCATATAAAAAATGGGTCTAAAATACATACTTCGCACGGATCCAAAGATGGATCTACTTCGCATGGATACAGAGTATCCTTTTGATAAGCCTGTTCCAGATATATCATCAACAATTTTAGCTCAGTCACCTTTTGTATATAGAACATTGACAATTACAAAAGACCAAGAGATTGCAAAATATCAAAATATTACTTATTATTGTAGAATACGAGTATGGGGATGCATTTAAATTTCATATGAAACTTTACATATGAAATATTGACAAGAAAATAATTTTTGAAAAATTATTTAAAGAAAATGAAAATTAAAAAAAATTATCTTGATATATAAAAATGGAAAATAAAACGGTGAAAGAATTAAAACAAATCGCTAAAGAGCGAGGAGTTAAATATTATTATAATATGCGAAAAAGCCATCTCATAAGAGAGATATCAAACACACAGATAAGAACAGAGTATCTACTTGATGAGCCTGTTCCAGATATATCATCAACAATTTTAGCTCCGTCACCTTTTCAGCCTATTACACAAATTGGAAAAGAAAGAAATAAAAAGATTAAAGAACTTGCAGATTGGGCTGTGTCATATGCTCCAGAACCAAATAAGAAGGTTGTGCATAAAAAATTTGATGAATTAAAATCTACAGTTTCAAATTTGTATCGAAAATATGGAATTAGAAATCCGATAGAATTTAAATTATCACAATCAGCTGTTAAGAATGTAACAAATCAGTTTTCAGTTAAAAGATTAAAAGGATATGATGCTATATATTTCATGAATGCTGCTAAAAAAAGTGCAATTAAAATACTAACCGAAAATAGAAAATCAAAGGTTTATATAGTCATTACTTGTGAAATGGAGCGTGCTGATATTTAAACAGGAGAAACTATAATCACATCTGCTCCATTTAGAACAAGTAATCAAGTTGTATTAGAAACAACAGATTTAGACGAGTTTTATAAAACATCAAAGCAGAAAATTTTAGAATCCTTATCATCTTTTCAACAGTTAGGATCAGGTTGGAGATTTGTTTCTGTTGAAAAGATGGATATCAGTTTTATTGAGTATAATCCTATTAAAGCTAAATCATGCATTCCACTTGATAAAAATTTAGCAACTAAAAAAGCAATAATATAATGAATGAAGATAATCAATATTTTAAGTGGTGCATCACAAGACCATTAAATCCAACAGATAATAATCCTCAAAGAGTAGATAAAGAGCTTAAAGATCAAGCTGAAAAAATAAACTGGGATAAAATAGAATTTCCAGTATCATTAAATCAAATCACACAATTTGAGAAGAACAATAAAGATATCAGTGTCAATGTATATGGTTATGAAAATTCAGAAGTTCATATTTTGCATGTATCAAAGAATAATGATCGGAAACATTTAATAGATTTACTATTAATCTCAAATGGAGAAACGAATCATTACTGTTTAATAAAAAATTTAAGCAGATTACTTTCATCACAAACATCTAGACAAAATAGTAAAGTGTATTATTGTAGAAATTGTTTGTTAGGATTTAATTCTGAAGAATCTTTATCTAATCATAAATTGTTTTGTGAAACACATAATTCAGTACGTATCGAACTTCCACCACCAAATTCAACAATGCAATTGACTAATCACAATAAATCAATGAGAGTTCCATTTGTAGTATATGCTGACTTTGAAAGTATTATCAAACAAATTGACACTTGTGAACCCAATTCGAATGAATCTTATACTAAACAATATCAAAAACATATTCCAAGTTCATTCTGTTATTATATTAAATGTTTTGATGAAAGTTTTTATCAAAGCAGTCCAGTCACATTTACTGCAAGTAGTGAAACAGATGATGTTGCACAAATTTTTGTTGATAGTTTACAAGAAGATATTAAGAAAATTTGTGATATGATTAAATTTCCCAAAAAGATGATATTTACTCCTAAAAGCAAGCATGATTTAAATGCAGCAATATTATGTAACATTTGTGGAGAAGAACTTGGAAAAGATAAAGTACATGACCATTGCCATATTACTGGAAATTATAGAGGTGCTGCTCATCAAAATTGTAATTTAAATTATAAAATTCCAAAATTCTTTCCATTACTATTTCACAATTTATCTGGTTATGATTCTCACTTGTTTATAAAGAAATTATCAGGAGGGAAATTGAGTTGCATACCAAACAATGAAGAAAAGTATATCAGCTTTTCTAAAGAAATTAAAGTCGATGAGTATATTAAAGAAGGTAAGAAATTTGAAGTTAAACGTAAACTTCGTTTCTTAGATAGTTATAGATTTATGCCTTCAAGTTTAGATGCTTTATCAAAGAATTTAGCAAAAGCCCAGTGCAAAAATATCGGAAAATTATATTCAAAGAAAAAATTAGATTTATTACTAAAAAAAAGCGTATATCCATATGATTGGGTAGACTCTGTTGATAAATTTAATGAGACACAATTACCACCAAAAGAATTATTCTTTTCAAAATTGAACGATGAAGATATTAGTGATGGTGATTACTCACATGCACAAACTGTATGGAATGAGTTTAATTGCAAAACATTTAGAGATTATCACAACTTGTACAATGTTTCAGATGTTCTTTTACTAACTGAGGTCTCTGAAAATTTTAGAGATGTTTGTATGAATTGTTATAAATTAGATCCTGCTTGGTATTATACATCACCAGGATTAGCTTGGGATGCAACATTGAAAAAAACAAAAGTAAAATTAGAACTGCTGAGCGATTACAATATGATCCTAATGATAAAGAAAGGAATAAGAGGTTGAATCAGTATGATATCGAATAGATTAGGAACTTCTAATAATAAGTACATGGATGATGCATATGACAAAAGCAAAGAATCAACATTCATCCAATATCTAGACGCTAATAATCTATATGGATGGGCAATGAGTAAACCACTTCCAACACATGGTTTTAAATGGATGGATGAAGATGAAATAGAAAATTGGAAATCAATTACATGCATACCAGAGGTAGATTTAGATTACCCTGAACATCTACATGATGAACATAATGATTATCCACTTGCACCTGAAAGATTAAATATTGATAAAGTTGAAAAATTAGTCCCCAACTTGAATAATAAGAAAAAGTATATAGTACATTATGAAAATCTAAAACTATATGAAAGATTAGGATTAAAGATTACTAAAATTCATAGGGGAATAAAATTTGAAGAAATAGCATGGCTCAATGAATACATCAAACTAAATACAAATCTTAGAACTAAAGCAACAAATGATTTTGAAAAAGACTTTTTTAAACTCATGAACAACTCAGTATTTGGAAAAACAATGAAGAACATTAAGAACAGAGTTGATATTAGATTAGTAACAGACAGAAATGAAGCTATTAAATTAGCATCAAAACCAAACTTTGATAGTAGAACAATGTTTGATGAAAACTTAATAGCAATACATATGAAAAGAACAAAATTAAAATATGCTAAACCAATTTACTTAGGAATGTGTATATTAGATTTGAGCAAAACTCTAATGTATGAATTTCATTATGATTACATAAAGAAAAACTATGCTGATCGAGCAAAACTATTATTCACAGATACAGATTCTTTAGCATACCAAATTAAAACAGAAGACTTTTATTACGATATTTCTAAAGATATTGAAAGAAAATTTGATACAAGTGAGTTTAACCCAAATCACCCAGCAATTAATAATGTAGAATTTAAAGTTGGTCTTAATAAAAAAGTAATTGGAATGTTTAAAGATGAGACTGGAGGAGCACAAATTGAAGAATTTGTAGGACTCAGATCAAAGTTGTATTCGTACAAAGTACACCGTAAAGATAACAAAAAATGTAAAGGAGTAAAGAAAAATGTTGTTAAAAAGTATATAACACATGAAGATTACAAAGATTGTTTATTAAATAAAAGAGATCATATTAGAAAAATGAATGTAATAAGATCATATTCACATGAAATTTACACAGAAGAGATCAATAAAATAGCATTAAGCGCAGAAGACAATAAAAGAGTTATTTTAGAAGATGGAATACATACATTAGCATATGGACACTACAAACTAAAAGTAAGACAATAGGTATAGGACAAAGAGCCTAGGGGTAGGGGTAGGGGAGCCCAAAGGGTAGGGGGTAGGGGAGCCCAAAAATTATTTTTTTAGAAAAAAAATAATTTATAAATAAAAATGGAAAATAACATTTATAAACTTGTCAATGTTGAAGGAATAATTCTACCCAATGAACCACTAACAAATTTTCAATTGATCAAAGCAGCAAAAGTATTACAAATAAAACATTTTAGAGGTGTATTTGTAAGAGATCAATTACCAAAAAATGAACAAAGAAAAGAATGTGGAATATTAAATACAGGAGATTCAAGTACGCAAGGATTTCACTGGATTTGCTGGTACAAAGATAGAGATAAAAAACTAAGTTTTGATTCTTATGGACTACCACCGCCTGTTGAAATTGTTAATTATTTATTATAACAGTGAAAGAGTTCAATTTGGAAATACCTCATTCTGTGGACACTTGTGTTTATATGTTTTATGAAGCTTTATATGCTTTATGAAGCTGAACGGCAGTTATTATTTCAGATTGTTGAATACTACAGAAAGCTGATGACCATTGCTTTAAAGAAAAACTTTAAAGCAGAATAGCAAGTGATCATTCATTACTGTTGTAAAAACTTTAATTACACATTGTATAACACACTTATTAAATATGTTGTAACATTTATATTCAATCAAACTTATGAGATAAGAATGTTTACTGTTTTCTCACCATTTATTTTACAATTTTGAATCTCTTGAGCAGTCACTAAAACACATTATTTAAGCTTACAATTTTTAACTTATTTTCCTGACCACAAACTAGAGGGTAATCAAATTAGAGGGTAGCCCAATTAAAATTCAAAAATTTTTTATTTTATATACTATTTTGAAATGATCTAATATATATGTATATATATATATATATATATATATATATATATATATATATATATATATATATATATATATATATATATATATATATATATATATATATATATATATATACAGTCATGGACAAAAGTTTGCGACCACTGCAATTTTTTACAAAAACACTCAAAATTTAGAAAAACAAGTAGTAAATTATAAATCAGTACATATATTTCGAATGTTTATTTACACTATACAGGTTAAACAGCATGTCTATTCATATTTTAGTATTTACAATGAAATCCTTTATTTTTGAGAATATTTTCAATACGTCCTGCGTAATCTCCTGTACCCACACGCGTTTAATCCAGTTGATGAGGTCATCTTCAGAACTTGGGCTATGTGCAGCAATCTTCTGCTTCATTACAGTCCAAACATTCTCAATAATATTGAGATCTGGACTGTTGCCTGGCCAAGAGTGATGCCATGTATTGGTACAAATGGTGGCAGCTTATCCATCAGTATACTCAAGTAAACAACACCATTGAGCGTTGTATTTTTAGGCATAATCCAAATGCTGACACGACCGCTACCAGAGACTGCTTCCCAAACCATAACTTTTGGAGCCTGTTTGACTGTTGGTATAACGTACTTTGGATTATGCCTCTGATTTGGTGGGCGTCTGACATGTCTACAAAATGAGTAGAATTGTGTGAATGTTGTCTCATCTGAAAACATCACTTGTTTCCACTGGGTTGGTGTCCACTGCCTGTACTTCTGACAAAACGCTATGCGATCGCGAATATTCTTTGGTGAAAGCTTCGGCTTTCGTGCTGGTCAGTAAGATTTCAAGCCTGCATCAAATCTGTCAAAGTCTGCGTATTGTCCAACTGTTTGGTTTCTTGGATGGTGATCCAGGCAGTTTGCCTCTAATGGCACTTGAGGATGCTCTTGGTGATTTTTTTGCTGCCTTTATTATAACATTATCCATACAGTGCTTGTAACCTTTGGGCGCCCAGCGCGTGAACGGGATTTAAAACTTTTCAGCTCTTGATTTCTCTTTACAGTAGCTACAACAGTAGAATGTGAAATACCAAGCTTTTTGGCTATCTGTCTTATAGAAATGTTCTCTTTGTACAAAATAACGACCTGAGCTTGCTTTTCAGATGTCAGTTCTTTACCGCGTACCATTTTAACTAGTACTCCTTTAAATAAGGTCTCCGTAATATAAAATGTTCCAAAATATTTCAGTTATATCTGAAAACAAACATGTAAACATCAATTTTAGACTCTAATTGACAATTAGCACAAATTGGTACAAAATTGTAGCACTAAAGTAGCCCAAAAGCAATTCAGAGTGGAATACATTAAAAAATATGCGAAAATCGCAGTGGTCACAAACTTTTGTCCATGATCGCATACATACATATATATATATATATATACATATATATATATATATATATATATATATATATATATATATATATATATATATATATATATATATATATATATATATATATATATATATATATATGTTTGAAGACATATGTCCTTAAAGTTGAGATCCGGTGCCAAAACCAAGGGCTTTGGGGTCATGTAAAGTATCTAAGGCAGAAAAGGGGGAGGAGGGATCTGCCAAAAGTGCTCAATGAAGTAGTGAAGGGGTATGATTAACTTTAAAATACACATGCTCTAATTTACATATTTTTTATTTTATAAAATTTTTTCTCAATTATTTTATAAAATTTTTTCCAAAACCAAGGGCTTTGGGGTCATGTAAAGTATCTAAGGCAGAAAAGGGGGAGGAGGGATCTGCCAAAAGTGCTCAATGAAGTAGTTAAGGGGTATGATTAACTTTAAAATACACATGCTCTAATTTACATATTTTTTATTTTATAAAATTTTTTCTCAATTAAAACTTTATTAATTATAAAAAAAGGGAGGGGTACATCAAAAGTGTAAGTACTTTTTAGGTGGAGAGGGACTTAAAAGTATGCATGGCAACAAGGGAGAGGAGGTCAAATTTCTACATTTTTGGTGTGCATACTTTATCGACAACCCCTATTAGGTTTACAAACATTTTTATCATTTAAAGTTTAATATTTTGTTATTTAATGACAAAAAGATATATTTTTATTAATAACAAATTTTTCTTAAACATTGAATGGTTCACTGTAGAGATGTGACTTCATTTTTATGGCTGTCTAAAAGTTGTGACATTAAACTTTTTTGTAGAAAAATAAAGGGTGCTAAAATATACTATTCAGACTATTGAGTAGTTATATTATAAATATTTAAAAATATTAATCATAAATATTTCATAATCAACAATGATGTAAAGCAAGAATTTAGTAGTTATATATTAGAAAATGATGAATCATGGATATAGTTTCTGTTTTTATACGATTCTTAATAAAAGATTTAAATAAATTAAAAAATAATAATAGTTGAAATAATTTTTAACTATTATTATTTATAATAATAATTTAAAATAATTTTCTTCTAATTGAGATTAAAGTAGCCTCCTTAACTGTAGTGGCCTTGGGGAGGTGAATGAAAATCATTTTTAAAAAAAATGTCACTCTTCATAATTTCTTACTAGTTGGCCAAGTTATAGTTATGTCCTCTTAGGGTATACTTGGGTTTGATATTTGAATGTTTTTGCAGAATGAAAAAGTCAGCAATTTCGAGTTAATGCTTAAATTGAAATTTTGAATTGCTCTATGTGGTCTTTATTTTTTCAGCGTTCTTCAAATGTTGTTAGGCCAAGCTGTTGGAGCTGATCTTTATAGGACAAGTATGATACTTGTTCTATAAAGATCATATTGTATATACTTTCATATATATATATTATACATACTATATTTACTTTTATGAATTGCTTTATATTATTTTAGGCTATGTACAAGGAATGAGTGATTTACTTTCTCCTATCCTTCAACTCATGGAAGATGAAGTTGATTCATTTTGGTGCTTTGTTGGTTTGATGGAAATTGAACAAGCTAATTTTGAAATGACACAAGTTTTAATGAAAACCCAGCTTGAAAAACTTGCAAGTTTAATAGAGTATTTGTACCCTAAGTTTTTTAGTTATTTAAGTAAGTCTTCTAAATGTTTTGTTTTTACTGAAGTGCATGTTGAGATATTTTATATGTGCTTGTTAAGATAAATTTGGTCAGTTTCTGTTTTATGAACATTTTTAGAATGTCATGACTCAGATAACTTGTACTTTTGTTTTCGCTGGATTCTTATCACCTTTAAAAGAGATTTCAACAACAATGATCTAATGGTTTTGTGGGAGGTATATTGTTGTTCATTCTCAATTTTTACAATTTTTGTAATGTTGAAAATTTTATTTAAATATTTTATTTGAGGTTTGTTAAAGCAATTGTTGTTAAAATAAAATAAAATTGTTGTTAAAAATAAAATTAAAAAATGTTAAAGTTATAAACTAATTAAAAACAGAAATTACAGAAGTATAAATCAAATAATAAAAAATCAGCAAAATTATCAATTAATAAAAAGCAGAAATAAAAAAAACCAATCTAGTTTTTTTTTTTTTAAGTCATCATCAAATAAGTACTTGGTAATTTTGTTTTATCATTTTGTTTTTATTAATCAGTTATTTAATTGGGTATTAATCAGTTGTTTTATCAGGTATCAATATGGTACAAGGTTATAGTGTTGGTAACAGAAAAAATACAGTACAAGGTTATAGTGTTAGTAACAGAAAAAATACAGTACAAGGTTATAGTGTTGGTAACAGAAAAAATAAATATTTTTCAAAAGTTTCATTCTGAGTCTTAAAAAAATTTAAAAGTTGACCTCCTGTTGTCTTGATATGCAAATGGCATATTACTTACAAAAACACAGATGAAAGTTATTGAAAATCTGTTACTGCAGCTGTTTATCTTTTTTTTTAGCTTTGTGCTGTATTGATATATTAATTTGCCCATCCCCGCAAATGTTTCTGTGGAATTTCTAAAAGAATTGTGAAAAATGCTAAAAAAAGTAACATACTCACGTTTAAGCAACTGCTAAGCAACAAAGGTTTCTAGTTGGAGTATCACATAATTTCCTAGCATATCTGTGACTAAATCCTTAAACTTTTTTTTTAATTAAACACATTTAAATTTAATATACTTTTGAAAAAAAATTTATCTAAATTTAAATTTTTAATTTTTAGAATCATACATTATTCATACTACTTTTAAAACTGTAAAAACATCTGGTTGAAGCAGGAATCATATATCTATGATAGAGATTTATTACAGCAATAAAAAAAAGATTTCTTTTTGTTTGTTTTTTTTTGTTTTATTTATTCTTTTTTGAAAAATTACTAACCTTTTTCAACTTTTAAAGAAGTTCAAATAAACTTAATCAGACTGTTTGGTTACACAATGCTTAATAAAATATTGTAAAACAAAAAACTTTTGCAAGTTGTGTGATCATGTCTTCTTTTGTATTTCCAATAGATTTTTATGATTTATGCATTATCGAGAAGTTTTAAGACCCTAAAAAATTAATGGTTATGCAATTTACAAAAAGCATGACTGGTAATGAATGGGTAAGGTCACTTCTAAAGAGAAATAAACAACTAAGCATCTGAGTTGCAAACAGTATTAATTAGAAAAAAGATAAAGGCTACTCTTATTAATAATTTTTTTTGATAACTTAACTGGTTAGCTGGTACAACTCTATCAAATGTTTAGAATTATCATTCAACTAATTTAATTGGAAGTAAATATCCTAAAGAGTAATTTGTTTAACTATGTCTTCAACATCTTACAAAATAGATTCAACATAGACAACTTTGAAAGAAAATAGGCTAGAATGAGCAGGACTTATCTGCTTAAAGAGCGGGTAGTTTCATTGCAGCAGTTTTTCAAAAGTTGTTATTGCATAACGACAGAAAGAAAAAAGTGTTTCATCAATAGATGTTACACAGAGTTGTTACCCAGAAAGTAATCTTTTGAAAATCGTAACTTATGAGAATTGAGAAATATGAGGTAAGTTTCTGGGAGCTCATTTGAAAGATAATGATTACACAAGTTTTTTTAATATTTCATTAATTTTGTTCGAGTGGAATCAATGAAATGAAATTTAGGCATTAGTTATTTTTGACAAAAAATTTCTGTATGTTATAATGAGTTTAGCTGGAAGTAATTTATTAGATGTATTTATACAAAAGAAAATTTAAAAGTTAATTTTGTGAGGTTTGATTATCAAGAGTAATTAGAATCATTTGCCATCATAAAGAATCATTAGTTCTGCAAAGAAGGACACAATGTAAAGGGTGATTATTTTAATAATATTTGTAATTATTTTGATTGCAACATTATAACACAGTTGTTGAAATTTATCAATTTTTATGTTGAAATGAATTTACTCAAAACATTATACTGATTTGAAAACATAAATTTGAAATATTTTCTTTGTAAAATAGAAGTGCTTAGAGCATTTATGGTTGAAATTAATTCTTCAGAAGTAAGAAATTTCACCCTCAGTCTATTTTGTGTGAAAAAAAAGACTAATGGTGTTATTCCTCAAAATCTTTTAGCTTTAATAAGAAAATAATATATTTATTGTCTTTGTTTTTATATAATTGTTCTTTGCATAACTTCTTGAGATCTATGAGGTTCTCTTGATTATGATAAATTGGAAATCCTTGAAAAACACTCTGAATAAATGTCCGATATGAAATTTTGTTGGATTTCCAAGTTTACTGATAAGTTGTTTAAATTTTAAATCCTTCAATTTATCCTGTGTATAAATTTTGATGCTAGAGTAACAACCGCTAATAGGTTAGAGTTAAAATTAAACAAGATTTTATTAACCTGTTATTATGCATATACATATATGAAATATGTATCTATAATTTTAAGTAGTAAAGTTGTATTCCAGTCTCTTCTAAAGCTTTCAATGCTTTTGTGATCTTAACTAATCCATGAAGTTCAAATAAAGATTTTGAAGGCATTGTGTGATCACAAAGTTTATAGCATTAATAAGGAGAAGCCACTTTCTATTTTAGTAAATAAAAAGCTATAAAACTTGTAAATAGTGAAAGCTGGTTTTTCTTCGGTTTAATGATTAAGATTTAATGATTAAGAAAAAGATAAAAACCAAAAAAGAAGAAAATATTACATAAAAATAAAAGGTAAAACTTTTGTTCTGGGCATATTACTTTTTTCACTGTCACTAAACTTTGTTGGTCTTCTAGAACAAGGCATAACAACAATGTCACCTGCCTTGTCCCAGATTTTTTTTTTATATGCAGTGTTCAGAAACACCTACAAGCTTTCCTATTGCAGGATTGCTATGGTTTTTGGTTTGACCAGTTTAACAACTTATCATTTGATGCTCTCTGCACCGCACTCTGCACTTTTTTAACTTACTACAATTATTTTGTACAAGAATTGAGAAGTGTTTAACTATCAATACATATCAACACTCTTTCTAGTGTCTTAGTATTCTCCTAATGAATGATTATTTTTTCCAGAAGGAAAAAATACTCATTATGATGACACAGTATTATATTTCATTCCCTAAATTTTTCAACAAATTTAGAAGAAAACAAGTTGATTGTAAATCTTATAAAAATGAAAAACTAAAGTTATGCTTTTTGTTGATACAAAATATTAAAATCTTTTAAAACAAACAAAAATGTGTAAAAAAAAATGGAAAATCTCAGACCAAATTAAAATTATCTTGATATCTTATTTGAAAATAATAAAAGTATTCATACAAACATTATTACATTCAAAAGTGTATTATGTTTTTCTTTACTATTTAATTGTAAAGTAAAAACATCATAAATATAATTGTGTGCGCATAAATCTTTTTATTTTGACTTTAGACAAGCAATGTCATGAATTTAATATTCTGTTTGTTACGTTCAACTGACTAAGGCATATCAATTTTTAACGCTTAATATATTTTTAATATAAACCAGCAATATTTATACACAACTGGCAATTATCCGTAACTAAAATGCATTATTTAAGTATTCCCTTGATACCAAGATTGCTGTAAGAAAAACCCATTCAAAATACCGTGAAAAAAGATGTCATCGCGTGACATATATTAATTTACAAATATTCGTACTAAATACTAAAAGTTTATAACACACTCCCCTATTTGTAGATAAAATATCTAAAAATTATCATCAAAATATGCATCAAGGGGTGTTATATGTATAAGTTCTTCAGCTTTTGATTTTGCTTTTTGTTCCGGGCTTTGCTTTGTAGTTATTTGCTCTTGTGATGTAGTATTGCTCCTTTTAGAGTCGTCTATGTTTTCTTCAGTCTCGTTAGAAGTTGATGATTTTCTTGTAATGATCTTAAGTACTCGCTCGTCCATCTTTTCCAGGCTAAGTTCTTGCATTTTGTGATATACTTCGCTGCTCATGTCGTCGTATTGTTGTTAAACTCTTGATCATTGTCCTCTTCCATATTTTCAAAAGGGATAGTAATACTTTTACCTTGTAGAATTATGTTTGGTGTTAAAATTGCAAGTTGAATATTGTTTTCAATGTATCCTAATGGCCGCTTATTCAACGTATTCTCAATATCAATCAAAACCTCTTTAAGTTGTTTGAAAGTTAGGCGAAGTCTTCCAGTTGCTTTTTGTAACGATCGTTTCATCAAACCCACCATTCTTTCAAAGAAGCCTCCCACCATGGACTTTTTGCTACGTATTATGTTCATTTTACTTAGGCACTCGTTTATCTGTGAATCCTTTTGTATTCGACGGATCCACTTGCGATTGTCATTGAGTATCCATTGTAATGCCACCCAACTATTGAGCCAACCATAAATCTTAATAATTGGGTGTCTTTCAGTGCCAGTTTAACATTTGTTAAGGTATTAGCTACCATGTGTCCAGAAATTAATTTAAGTCTTGGACTAGATAAAATTTGTTTGAAAATGCGTAATTTAGCAGTAAGTATTCCTTGAGTGACTTGTTACCTTGATGTATTATTACATATATTGCACTGCAGCAGCCATCTTTACTTGCATCACCAAATCCATGGATTTCAATCTTTTTTATCATATGATTGAAAACAGTAATACTTCTTGGTATTGGTGTTAGATCTGGTGAAGTAATTTTTCAAAGCAGCCAGTTCTCTGCTAATTCTGGTGAAATTGGTTTGTCCCATTAATATTGTAAATCACATATTTATTGATAAATTAGTTTTGCTGTTAGCGTTATTGGGGAAATTACACTAAGTGGATCGAAAACTTTAGCCAAACTTCCTAATATTCCTCTTTTGGTTAAACAGTCTGTTTTGTGAGAAGGCCTGCAATCCACAATTAAAGTGTCATCTCTTTTGTCCCATAACAAACTAAGAGTTTTTGAATAACGTTGATGGTTATATATCATATTCCATATCAATCCCTCCAGTGATTATGTCATCAAGGTTTATGCTCTTGTTGATTAATTGAATTTCTTTCTTTTGATGCGGGAAATGCTTTTCATATGTCAATAAATGATTGCTCCCCAAGTATAAAGGGAGTAGATGTACATCCAAATGGGATTCTAGTGAACCACAGAGTTATAACTTTTTTACTTTCTAAGTCAGATATCCAATAGAAACAGATTTCACGATCTTTGGTATTAACCCTTATTTGTAGAAAGGCTTATTTAATATCTCCAGTTAGACAAACAGGTTGCAATCTGTTTTGCAAAATAATATTAATTAGTAAAGGTTGTAATGGAGAACCAATATGCAAACAATTGTTGAGTGAGGATGATCCATGCTCTTTAGCAGAAGCATCAAACACAATCCTTAGCTTAGTTGATTCGGAAATTTATCACCGCTCGATGAGGCATATAGAGTATCTTCTTTCCAGTTGGTTTGATTGGTGCATACTCAATAATTCCATCCTTGAGTTGTTCTTAAATAATATCATTGTATTTGATAAAATCATTTGGTTTTTTTTTCAGCTTTCTTAGTAAATTGTGTAACCTGAAGATGCTCCCTTCTGAAGAAGATGCTAAAATTGTACAGTGTTCTTTCCATGGTAATCCAGCATTATAAAAACCAGTTGAATCTTGTTGTAGTTATTCTTTAAACTCTTCATATATTTCGTTTTGATTCCTTCGCTTTGGTCTTTCAGACCAAGTACATCTAAGCTGTATAGTACTTTGTAGCAATTAGGGTTTAGACAAAAACCGACTTTTTGAAAAACCGGTTTTCCAATTCCAAATTCCCCAAAAAACCGGTTTTCGAATTTTTCAAAAAAAATTGAATAACGAGATTTATTTCACTCATTGTATAATTATTATATTTATTTCACTTATCGTAATTTTTTCTAAGAAAATAAGATTTTAAAAAAACATAATATGTCCACTGAACGGTGGCTAAGTCTTGTTCTAATTTTGGACACAAAATTGCCTGCAATTGAAAATACGCATTCACTAGGTACTGACCTCGATTTTATAGTTTTAAGTGCATCAAATAATAAATCTTAGTTTTTGGTTCTTTTATGTGTTGCCTCAAATAATGAAAACTCAGCCCTCAGTGTTTTTGGGTTAGTGATGTTTTCTGCAGGCTCTTCAAGAAACTTTTTAATTGAATTTTCCATAACCTCTTTTTAAAAAGCTTTACTCTGATGATTAGTTTTTTCGATTTCCTCTTGATCTGAAGCGGTGTTTATAATAGAATTTTGAAATATTGTAGACAATAACCTTTCAGACAATTTAATAATGTCGGTTTTTGAAGCTAAAGGAAGTATACTAGATTTTTTTGCTGGACCAGAAATGTTTTCCGGATTTTGCAAAAAAAGTAAAAGAGATGCTAATTCAACTTGTCTTCTTTCTTGAATTCTTTCTTCTAAAGGCTTTAATAGATTCAAACTTATTTTAGACTTTATATTTTTCAGTTCATTTAATAGAAATGAAAATATACCTTCACTAGTTAATAAAGTGGCATCTCGTCGCTCTAAGCCTTCTATTGCTAGACGAATGGGTTCCAAGACTTTATGAAGTTCCAAAAGTGTAGGATATTGAGCTTCATTCCACATATAAGATGAACCAAGATCATTCAATGCTAAAACTACACATTCTTTTACTGCTAAAAAATCTTCCAACCATTTCCTCTATACTATTCCACCTTGTTTTGCAGTCAAGAATTAAATTTAACTCTTTTCCTTTTTTTAATTTTATATAATTTTGAAGAATGGTATTTCTTACTGGAGATTTTCAAAAAAATTTACAAATTTTTCTAATTTGTGAAACGGAATGTTTGCAATTGTCAGACAAAATAGGAATAGAATGCTCTTGGTTACAAATATAAGAAAAAGGTTCTTCATATTCGTCATATTTGTCTTCATCTTCATCATCTGATTCCTCACTTGAACCATTTACTTCGGATTCAGCTTCAACCATTTCTCTATGTTTATATAATACATCAGTAACTGCTAGGTGGATTGCATGTGAATAGTATAGTTGATTGATTATACATGATAATTTGTTAAATTTTATCATAACAGCAGCACCATCATTTGTTGCAGCAACAATGTCAGTTTCTAGATTCAAATTGAATATTTTAAGTCTTCCAGATATTAATTCCAATGTTGTCTGAGCATCACAAGAACCAGCTATTGGAGCTAATCCTAAATTAAAATCTTCTGCTAAGTGATGTACATTAATGTTTAAATATCTATGATTTTTTTTTTACTTTTCCACTCGTCTAAAGTTATAGAAAAAATTTTTTCACTCATTTTATTGAATCTAATTCTGTAATAGTTTCAAGTTTTGCTTCGTCATAAAATGCATGAATAAGGTCCATTACTCTAGAGTTTTTTTTTGGTAATGAATATCCTCGTTGTTGAAGAGACTCTCGTATGAATGAGCTTTTCGTATTGCTATTTATAGTAAACCCATCCATTGCAGCAAGTTTTGATAAGATTTCTTGTAAGCTACTCTTTTTTACTTGCATAAAGTTTAAAATATTAGTTTTTTCTTTTAAAAAAAATGAAGGACCAGTATCTTCTTTGCTGAACGTTTCTGCTTTATTTTCAATATCAATTTTATGAACTGATTTTAAGTGATTACGTAGATTACTTGTTGATGAACCTTTGCAACTCAACATTTTATTACAATATTTGCAGATTGCTTTTTCTATCCCTGACCTTTTAAAACTATTCCAAACTTCTGACTTATTCATTTTTTTTTATTATCTGGAAATTAAATTAAATTATTGAATAAATATTTTTGAAACAAAAATGCCTTACCTTTTTTAATTGTAACTTTAAATAATATTACCACGTTGATAAGAGCTTAAGCTCATATCATAATTATATTACCATAACATAACAAAATACTTAACAAACTAATCAAGGGAAACTATTTACTTATAAATTATAATATAAAACATACTTGATTTTTATAAGTAACAAATTTGATTTTACAAGTAACAAATTCCAAAAATCTAATTTGCAAAATAAAAAAACTTAGTATAGTATACACATAAAAATAAATACTACAACATTATATTTAAATAGATATAAATATCATAGTAGTATTATGTATACTATTAATATATAAACGATTTAAATTAGTTATTTATAAATACATAAACACAATATAATATCTTACACGTAAATACATTTTAAAAATGAATAATAAATCCTAATTATTTGAGAAGCATATGCATTTTTCGGGAAGCCATTTTGGAAAAACTTTCTAAAAATTTGTGTCAACATTGCGTGTATTTTCAGTCAAACAACTGTTTCTATTGGGTAATTATTACGTAATATTTTACAAAAATTATAAGGGATAAATTTGAAGAAGTGTGTTAAAAAAAATGAAACAGATTACACAAATAACGTAACAAAATGCTATTGTATAATAACAATATATAATAAAAATGGTAAAAAATAGAAAACCGGTTTTCAAATGTGTCAAGTTTATTTGAAAAACCGGTTTTTTAAAACCGGTTTTGAAAAACCGCCAAACCCTAGTAGCAATCATTGGTTGACATAGTAAAGTATAAGCAGTCCGAAGTACTTTGTCCTGGACCCATAGTCGTCCAACCAAATATTTTTTTCTTTTGCAATAGCTTCTCCATTGTTTCCAGTCCTAAAGCCTTTTAACTTGATTCTTGCAATATCCCCAGCACCAATAATAAGATGAATTTTATGATCATCATAGTTATCTTCATTGTCAAAATGTAATCCGTCTAAGTGTTTTTACTTTTTTTTTAAGACGGATATCATTGGATTTTGTAGCACTGTAAGCACAGTTCACTCCAACTTGTAAAGTTTTGTATCAAGACTGCTCTGTCCATTCTTCGAGTGTAGCACTGTGTTGAACAATGGAAGATTTTGGTGGACTGAGCTAGTCATTGTTTCAATGTTTTTTGCTTCACACTTGTTTGGCTCTAATTTTAGATACTTAATTAGCATAGGTGAAGCGTAAGAACTATCAGCTCTAGTGTCTAAGAGTGCTTTCACATTTTATTCACCAACCTTCACAGCAATTGTCGGATGAATAGTTTTTCCTTTGTACCCAACCATAAGGATGCCTTTTTTTGATTCATTTTTATTAACATCAACGCATATAGATGAATGATGCCTTCTTTTGCAATGATAGCAAGAACGGTTACTTCGGCAGCTCAATACTGCATGATTTGTTGAAGTGCAGTTAAAACAACGATGGTTTTCTTTAAGAAATTGTTTTCTTTGCTGAGTTGATTGGATTTTTGTACATTCGTGACTTCATTGATTTTGTGAACTGCAATAAATACACTCTATAATAATAAGTACACAATTTTCATTATGTTGTGAACTGCAATAAGTACACTACAATAAGTGCACAATTTTTATTATGTTGTGAACTGCAATAAGTACACTCTATAATAATAAGTACACAATTTTCATTATGTTGAAAATTCCATTTGATGTTTGTGCTTCCAATTAACGTGAGGTTTTGTAGTTTCGTTTTCTTTTCTGATAATCTTACTTGGTCATCTAATAGATAATTCTGGATTTTATAGTGTATAGTCACATAGAGTTTTGATCAGCTGTTCAAAACCCCACTCCTGCCATTTTGGATCAATTTGAGTAATATCCGCTTTAACAGAGCCAAGTTTGTCAAGAGTTTCACATACCAGTATTTCTGCTGTTTCCAATTTGTTTAATGTATAATGAGTTCACACTGACGTTTAATTTTCTGCAAAACTGATGTACCCACATTGGTATTTTTTATGAAGGGAAGATCCATAATATCATGACTAGGGTTTCTCAACCGGGATCCCGTTTTCCCGAGATCCCGGAGGTAAAAAACCATCCCATTATCCCGTGATTTCGATGAAATTTCCCGGGAATCCCGGTAATTATTTTATACATATTTTAAACATTTGTAAAGATATTAAAAATATTATTACTCAAAGTTTGAGTACTATTTACTTCCTTTTCCTTTTTGTAATGAATTTCTATAAAAATTAGGAAGATATATTATAGGGCAATTAAATCATCAATATTTTGCAGTTTTGGTTTGTGTCTAAGATTGATAAAATAATATTATTGAAATAGATTTGATTTACTTATTTAAGTTTTATATGTTGTAACTTACAGCGTATAAAGCTTAAATAAACAAACCAAATCAATTTATAAATCAAATTCAATAATAATATTTAATCTATCTTAGACACAAACCAAAACTGCAAAAAATTGATGACTAATCTTTTAAATAATCACAATTGCAAGAAATTACAATGAATAAAGGGTAGTCCTTGATATGTTAAATATAAAATAACCACAGACAAGTTACAAATACGTGCAAAAAAAGTAATTAGTTATGCATAAAAGTTGTTAAAAGAAAGTAATTAGTTACGCATAAAAGAAAAATAATAATTAGTTACGCATAAAAATGTGCGGCCATGGCGCAGTGGTTAGTGAGCTTCCTGGTTAAATGCACATCCGCTGTGCTCTGTGACAAGACTGTTAGGTCTTCTTGGGGCACCTAAATAACAATTTAAAAAAAAAAAAAAGTTGGTAGTTAGTAAGTAAAGTAATTAGTTACGTTAAGAAAGAAGTTAGTATGTAAAAAGTGAAATAAGTGAAAGACCAAGTAAGTGAAGTTTAAAATATATGTTTAGTAATTACAACTAATTTAAAATAATTTATGTAAATCTACTATTAGCACACTATTTCAGGATTTAATTGTAGGTAATATTGTTTTATATTTATATAAAATTTTAATCTATCTAATTAATAGGATAATAAATATACCGCATTATGTCAAGTGGATCTAAGGCATGGCAAAATTTTACAAAAAAAAAAAACACAGAATCTACCACTTGTAATATATGTAAAACAACAATAATATGTAAAGAATTTTCAACAAGTGGTCGAAATTGAAGTCACGAAAAAAAGTCCAAACGAAGACATAAATTTTGAAGTTAGAAATGCTCAACCTAAAATTACATCATTTATAAAAAATGAATCTATGGAAGATTTTGTTTCAAAATTGGCGGCTGTAGATGGCTTTTCTACTACTGCAAAATCTGAATTTATAAGAAAATCTTTATCTGATTAAGGAATGATATTGCCAAAAAACC
This sequence comes from Hydra vulgaris, assembly GCF_038396675.1. Classification (NCBI taxonomy): domain Eukaryota; kingdom Metazoa; phylum Cnidaria; class Hydrozoa; order Anthoathecata; family Hydridae; genus Hydra; species Hydra vulgaris. The sequence continues at coordinate 46,256,185 of NC_088931.1, forward strand.
CTTCACATGTAATGATTTTGGTAAAAAGTCAATACCATCTAGCAAAACAAGGAGTGGTTATGGAAATGACTATGCAAATTCAAGGTGGCTCAAGATTCTCCATGGACAAATACACATCTTTTAAAAATTATTGATATTTAAATTTAAATGTGCATTCATTAACTTGGCTTTGGAACTTGGGCATGATTTGAGTAGTTGGGTGGCTTCCAGCTGAAAAAATTATTGATATGGTTGAAAATAATTTATCCGAATTTAGTTTATCTACAAAGAAGGATATAATTTCTAGTGTAACTGGCGGTGCATCAATTATAAAAAAATATGGAAGATTATGTGAGATGGAACTTAACTTTGTTATGCACATGGGCTATATTTAGCAGTTTGTGATAATCTCTACAAAAAACAGTGATTTCAAATTCATCGGGCAGTGAATGTAATGCATCAAACAGTCAGAATTCTGATAAAAATAATAGTGAAGATGACGAATCTGAAGAAATTGATTTTGCAACTTCAGTGGATTTACAGTCCAGCCAAAACAACAATTTATTAAATTTACGAAATGTTGAGATCACTGACGAATTATTAGGCCGCATAAGTATTGCACAAACAATTCAAAAGGTCCGGAGAGTTGTACGAATGTTTCGTAAATCACTACTCAAAAATAAAATTTTACAAAAATACATAAAAATTACATACAATAAAGAACTCAAGTTAATACTGGATGTAAAGACAAGGTAAATTAGTCTTTGTTCAATGTTGGAGCAATTTATTGCATTAAAAACATGTATATTAAAAGCATTGATAGATTTTAAACACAACAATATTAACAATATTTCGGAGGATAAATGTTTAGTGGTGCAGACTGTAGTAAGGGTGTTACAACCAATTAAATTGGGAATTGAAAGACTTGGCCAAGGCAACTCATCCCTACTTGATGCAGAGGGTGTATTAGTGTTTATAATAGATGTTTTACGCAAAAAAAAAATTGTTTTTTGGTTAAAATGCTGCAGTGTGTGCATCATAGAATTATTGAAAGACGGAATAAAAATTTAGTTGGCTTGCTAAAATATTTAAATAATCCATCAAAATATAAACAAGAATCGTACATAGATTTTGTATTATTATTGCCTTCCAAATCAGTCCTTCAAGCTACGGCTAAAAAATTATTTTCTAAGCTATTTGTTGAGGATATAGATGGTGGTGGAAATTCCACTGAAATTGAAGAACTAGAATGCAGTAATGATGGGACTGAAACATTATTTATGGCCGAATCAATTTTGAAGACAACACCTGAATTAACACTTCATCAAAAATTGGATGCTGCCATTACCAACGTTAGTTGAATTGAGAGTCCAGAAGATGTATTATATGGCGTTAAAAATATTACAAAAGAAATGGATATTTTTGATGCAACGAAAAAGCATATAAATAATTTAGAAAATTTGTATAATGCTCTATTAACTATCCCACCGACATCAATCAATTCAGAAAGACCTTTTTTGGCGGCAGGTCTTTTTGTTACGAAAATTTGGTCATTGTTAAGTGATAGCGCTATTGACAATTTATGTTTTTTAAAAAATTAAATGGGTGTTTTTTTTGTATTTGTTTGAATTTACACATTTCCCCCACCTAATTGGATAAATTCTTGCTTGTTACCTAATCCCGGGACTTCCCCGAATCCCAGGAAATTAATCATTTTGTCCCGGAATCCCGAGAATTAGATTTTTACGGGAAATGAGAAACCCTAATCATGTCCGTGTTGACCAATAATTTCAGAAGTGATTCCATATTTTTGGTTCAACACAATTTTGGCTTTTTCATAACCACTTGCATTAAAAGGAAGTCCATCAATTTCTTCTTTTGGAATGCTTGATAAGAGTTTGCATAGGTATGATAACTTTGTTACAGGAGCATAGTTTGTGTTGTCAATTTCAATACAATTGCTAAAATAGAAAAATGTCCACAAAGACTTGTTTCCATACACAAAAAAAAATGTCAATTAAAACTTGCCTCATTGTTGATCAACTTGCATGAGACCGCGAATGACATCAACAACAACGACAATCAGTGACGCCAGAACGAGGCAAACAAACCTACGAGTATGATTGACAACAGCATGTGAAACAGCGCCTGACAGATTTAGCTGAACAGCGGCAGAGGCGATTGCAAAATGATCAAGATTGACATCAACATTTTTGACAAATTCAAATTTACCGCCAAATTGGCTCTTTACAGCCAAGTGGTAGCAACATGCGTCAATATGCAAAATTTTATATTCTCGATTTGACGGTGGCAGCAGATGAATTTAACATTTTACATATGAATTAAGCACGATTTTAGTTATGATTTTTACAGGAATCATATGAAAATCAGTTTTTACAACTTAACAACAGTTTTTACAACTATAAACTTCCTATACAAATATTGTAAATAAAGAAATAAATATTAATTTAAATTTGCAACCTTATGAATAAGTTCAGTTAACAGTTCTAAGTTTAAACCAATTGTATTATCACAGATTTTTTCACACAAACTTTAATCATTAATGGTTTTTATTAATTTTGAAAAAATCTTTGAAAAAATTTCTTGTGATTGGTCAAACTAAAAGTTCAATTAAAATTTTTTAAAGGCATTGTGGTGTCAGTCCATTACTCCTCACTTTAAGTTGTTTATCTGTTTGGCAATTCTTGAGCGAGAAAAAGATATAATGATGAAAAATAATTACAATTTCAACGAAATATTAAGGGTATGTGTTTTACATAACTTTTTTTTATAAAAATAAAGATTATTTTGCATACTACACAAACACACACGCGCGCACACACATGCACGTATACACACACATATATATTAACTATAGATATTTCTAAAATATATACTTATATATAATATACATATGTATGTATGAAAATTTTGCTTTAAACTCTGATGTTGCATATTGTTGCTTTTTTGTTATTTCAGTAATTGTGTACTATTTATGCAAATTACAAATCAAAAATATTTAGGGTTGAACATTTTTTGTCTTTTATAGTTTCCTATCTATTGTTACTTGATAAAAAGTTTATTATAGGTTTTTAAATTTAGCATTCAAAAAGGAAAAGCTTTAAAACAAATGAAAAACTTTGGTATCTTATAATATTTATAAAAGCAATGCGTTAAACATTCTAGTTTTTGAGTTCTTGATTTTACATTTTTTGTTATACGGCGAGGATCTAAAAGTGAAAAACGAGTTCACATTTTTACAAATTACAAAATCTTTATATACCTGTTTCTTTGATAGTTTTTTAAAATAATTACCAAAAACAGCTTTAGTAAGTTTAAAAAATTAACATTTTTAAGTTTAAACTTATTTAAGTTCATTTCATTTAAATATTAAATGTTTATATCGGTCACATTGTGTGATTCATATAAACATTTTGAAGATAAAATATATGATGCATATTTACAAATTTATATAGGGTAGGGTGGGGCAAGATGCCCCTCTTAACAAACTTTAGCGTATATAACAAATACTTTTACATTTTCTAGTAATTTTTCTTTTTAATATCATAGTTTACTTATAAGGGAAGACATTGGTAAGACAAAATAACTACTTTATTACTGGTGATAAACTTAAAGTTAAATAAAGTTAAAAAAACTAATAATTGTGCAAGGAGACATCTTGCCCCAGCCGTGGGGCAAGATGCTCCAAGAAGTGCATTTTGCCCCAAACCTTTAAAACAGTTGTTAAAAATAACTATCAGTTAAAATTAAAGCTAATAATAGTTCTTTATAAAAACTCTTTACATTTTATTAAAATAACTGAAGTATAAACACTGCAATTATTCTATGCAATTGTCTTGAAGATAAATAACTTTTTTTAATTTATATCACTAACATAAATGTTCAAATAACATATACATGATTATGATTCACAGTTGTAGCATAAGTCTGAATCATCTGGACCACATGAAAAATGGTACCAAGATGTATATTTAGTACATTGTGTCCAATCATCAAATGGTGGCACATTGTATGGACAAGAGCATATGGTGCATAGAGTTGTACCAGTGATAAAACTTTCAGAGGCAGAAGCCATATCTTTCTTCCTTTTCATTTGTTTCTTTATTCCAATAGGTCTTTCTGCTTTATGATTTTTAGGCTTCTTCACCTTTTTTGTCTTCAAATTTATTGATTTCATTTTTTGCTTGATCACCTTATTAAGTGCAGCTTTTTCTTTACGCAATATGACTGTTTTTTGCTTTTTTTATATATTGTTTTCATGCTCTTCTAGTCGCTTCTTGAAAGGTGAAGAAGTAAGGTTTTCAGCTGACTCTGTCTTTCTCTTTCATTGTCTTAAAACAGGAATTTCGGGACGCAGAGAAATCTTTTCCAAAATTTTTAAGGGAGACTTAAGGCCAAGATACTCATCAACAATTGGAAAAACTGCATCATCAACAGCCTTCAATTTTGCAGCAGTAGTTGTTATGCTCATGACATTTGCCAACTGTATAGGTGCAACAAGAGGCAAGTTAGGCAATTCACTAGATTGCTAACAGATTTTCAATGGCTCAGCTTCATTAGTGAGCAAAGCTGCATCAAAGGCTTCATCATTAAAAATAATGTCATTTATTGGGTATAAACCAGAGCATCTAAACCCATTGATTGCTTTGTCAATGTTTGCAGTAAAGTTGTAGGCAGTTGCAAAAATACCTGCCATGTCAAAAATGAAATTCTACGCCAGTTGCTTGCTGCTGTGGTCAATGGTTTAAAAAATATACGATCTAAAGGTTGCATCTTGTGTGTACAATGAGGTGGAAGAGTTATGAAATGGATCCCATTGTCACGACAAAAGTTAATGGCCTCAAGTGTTTTGTGACTGTGTTGACCATCAAGTACAATTAGTTGCTCATTAGTTTTAGATGCATGAGTCACAGCAACAAAATGTGTTAACCATTCAATGAATAAAGATGAATCAGTCCATCCACTGGAGCTAACTCTAATAATTGAGCCTGAAGGTGCACCAACAGCCAGCCTATCAGTCATTCGCTTATGGGGAAATATAAATAAGGGTGGGACATAAATGCCACTTGCCCTCATTGCACACACAACTGTCACAGTAGCACCTCCTTCTCTACTAGTTATTTTTGAAACTTGTTTTTTGCCTTTCGTTGCAATTATTTTTCCTGGCTTATGGACATTTGTGATTCCAGTTTCATCCATATTCCAGAGCTGTTTGGCTAAAAACTTATATTCCTCAAATAATGACTTGTATACTGAAAAAAACTGATTTACTTTTGGTTTATTGAAGCCAATGGCTCTGCTTATACTGGTGGCTTGTGGAGTTCGAATAGAAAGTTGTGGATTGCAAGACATGAATCCTCGCAGCCAATTCACTCCTGCCATTTTTTACTCTTTGTTAAAAGGATTATTGATTCCCATTTGTTTAGCAAAATCATATGCTAGGCGACGCACATCTATTGTTGTCAAGCCAAATAATGCTGTTTCCATAATCTGAACTTGTCTAACAATCTTTAATTCAAATTCTTGACTAAAAACAGGAAATTTTCCACCCAGAGACAAACCATCAGCTACTTTTACTTTTCCATCTCGATGACATTGTAATGTTTTTTTATTAATACTAAATTCTGATGCAACATTCTTTAGACTGCAGCCCATCTTTATTACATCTAATGCTGACTTTATTCTATCATTTGTTGCACCTCTCTGTGTTTTTCGCACATAATTTCTCACCATTATTTGTAATAATTAAAGATGTATCTAAAGAAATATTAAAACCTTAAAATTTTAATTATATAAACATACAAACACTTACACAGTATTATATAATTATTTAATACATTATTATTTTATACATTACTTAACATCTATAAATTAACTCTCTTTGAGTTAAATAAGAACTTACTAAAGTTACATGTACATACAAAATTACTCAAGATTATTAACAATAACACAATGTTGCATGCTAAACACAGCTCCTTTTAGTAAAAATTGTATTACGCGCATGTAATAATATATGAAGTTGTATTAATACAACTTCATTCAGCTGAATGCGATGCATATTTGTAAAAGTTTTACAAATATGCATTGAATTGCAGCAATAGCATGTGATAAAGCTATTTATAAATATGTACAATAGTTATCAACATATAAACCAACATATAAACATTGTCAATAACTAAATTAGTAAACGTTTTTATGTTCTAAACACACTTTAAAAATGGTAGAAATTCCGTAAAACCACGACGCAAGAAGCCTTTTGAGGGCATCTTACCCCACGTAACCGAGGACATCTTGCCTCATCTGTAGTGAGTGCAAGTTTAATACAAATAAAATTAATTTTATTGCTCAGTTATAAACTTTCTTTACTATATATTATTGTGGGATAAATTCTCTATAAAGCAACACATTTCTTACCTTAATCGCATAAGTATTGCCAATCCAATAAACATTCAAAATTAGAAGCTTACTAACAAAATACTCCAAAAAGTTATAAACAGATTTAAACCTCACCTACCAGTAATATAAAAAACATTTTTTATTCCACGATTTTGTTTTAACTTTATAAATAATATTATAGAGGGATAAAACATTACCGTTCTATGATACTCTCACATAAGAAAAAAGACTCCTTGCCCCACGGGTCATCTTGCCCCACCCTACCCTAATATTCTAATTTAGCCGATGGAGAGTGAAATTAAAAAGTTCATTGAGCATTCAAAAGGCGGAGATAAATATTCTGTTCGGTTTTTCTTTCTCAAAGATGAAAAAGGGCATAGTGCAAAGTGGTAAGTTAGTGCAAAGTGGTAAGTTAGTGCAAAGTGGTAAGTTAGTCCAAAGTGGTAAGTTAGTGCAAAGTAGTAAGTTAGTGCAAAGTGGTAAGTTAGTGCAAAGTGTAAGAAGTGAGCAAAAATTATAAAAACAGCGATACACATTTGAAAACAAAGCATGATGTAATATTATGAAAAAGAGATGCTATTGAACCTCTTGGTGAATCTAGTTTAATATCTGATACGCCTCCTCCAAAAATAACTAAATTTTAAAAATCTTATCTAGAATGACAGCACTTGATGGGCTTCCATTCAGAATTTTCATAACATCCGATGATCTTTGAAAATCATTAAAAGCATTAAATTTAAGTGATAAACTTCCAAAATCCGCCACGACTATACAAAAAATTGTCACTAGTTATAGCGAAACTATTCGAGAGTTAGTAATTAAAGAAATATCAGAATATAAATTAAATGGAAAAGGTTTTAGTATTACTTTTGATGAGTGGACTTCCTTAAGGAACCGGCGATACATAAACGTGAATCTTCACTCGGAGTCAAAGTTTTGGAATTTAGGACTTCTCGAATCAATGGAGGTTTACTTGCAGAAAAATGTGTCTTTTAAGTGAAAAATTGAATCAGTATGGTTTGTCATTAGAAAAGAATATTGTTTGTTTAACAAATGATGGTGCAGCAGTTATGCAAAAAGTAGGCAAGTTAATATCGGCTGCTCAGCAGTTGTGTTTGGCCCATGCAATTCAACTTGCAGTTGTGGATGTTCTATATAAAAAAGAAACAACCGAAGAAAGAACCTTTTGCTCGAATGAATCAATAGACTTTGACTATTAAAAAAAAATATTCAAAGGCACGAAAACGATGGTTCCTTTGAAAATATTTCAAATACATACGAGGAAAGATTAGTGATGGATTACGATATACAAGAACAAGATATAGAAAAAACACATAGTCAAATTGGTCCCCATATACAAAAAGTAAGGAAAATTGCGCAAATATTTAAACGTTCACCATTAAAAAATGAGGTGCTACAGAATTATGCAAAGCTTGAATTTCGTAAAGAATTTTTCTTAATTGTAGATTCCAAAACTAGATGGAATAGCCTATTAGCAATACTCGAACGTTTTTACAAATTAAAGTCATGCATTCAAAAATCAGATATAGATTTAAAACTTAATATAAACTTTACAGAAACTGATTTTGAAACGGTTTTCAGCTACTATCTCAGCACTTTTGCCGGTAAAATTAGCCGTTGAGTCACTTTGTTGCAAGGATGCTAACTTAATTACAATGCGGATGCAGCATTGACATTTATGTTTGACAGGCTATGTGAAATTAAGTCATCATTGAGAATTTATGAGTGCTTAAAAACAACGTATTATTGCAAGAAGAACGCAGTTGTCCGATTTAATTTCTTAACTGCATAAAGTTCTAGAAGATGGTATTAGAAACTCAAACTTATTAAGTTTTAACTTTCCACGTGCATCAAAAGCGAGTAATCTCAATTCACTTTTGGGCATTGTAAATCAGAAGGGACTTTGGAATAAAAGCATTGCTGTTGAAGAACGAGCCCGGGAAGTTCTTCACTTTGAGGTTAGCGAAGTTGAGATTGACGAATAAAAAAATTCTGAGAAATCAATGAAAAAGACATGTACAAGGCCATTTGTAAACAAATAAACTATAAGGTTGTAGGTAAACAAACACAACGCGCTAGTGATATAAACAAGTGCAATTAATTTCTTTGTTTTTTAAGAGGTTACTTTCATGGATTTAAAGATAAAGGTTCTACAAAATAGATCAATAAATTTGCATTCTTTTCAAGTTTTCGTGGTTCTTAAATTTATTTACTTTGCTTTAAAAGTTTAAAATATTTAATACCGGTTTTAATACCGGTATTACTGTATTATATTTTTATAATACCGAAATACCGGTATTGATTTTTTGACCTGTATTGGATACTCTATATATGAGGAACAAGAATGGAATTTGTAATACCCCAAAAAATTTGTAACACTCCCAAGCATGAACTTTAACGAACAAGGTCACTGCGTGGAGAAAAATTTTGAGCGCAGTACTATGAGGTATATGATGTGATCGAATTTTATCAAAAGTTTTTAATGATTCTTATATAGTTCTTAATAATTCTTCAATAGCTCTTATCTCGCCGGTTCCTTTTAATTTACACAACTTTTAATTAACTTGTATTATTCAAAAAAATTAACTTGTATATTCAAAAAAACTAGTGGCTAAAAAAATTTGCTGCTTTGTGAGTCGGTTCTAATTAAAATTGTTAAGTCGGTTGTAATTAAAACGATTTAATCTGCTGATTTTCATTGCAGGAGGAACAGCTCTTGATTTTTTAGGTTTGACGCTTCTCGTACCAGTAAATTTTTCTGGAGTTATTAAAGTTTTAGCTACTTTTTTACAAAGTTTTGATGATTTAAAACCCTGTTGTGGAAACCATTTTTTGGTTTTTAGAATTTTTGCGCGCCACCTAAATTTTTTTTAGATTTATAAAAATCACAACAACAAAAAAAGTTCATATAAAATCGAGTACAAAACTTATTGAGGAACATTTTTAAACTATGTCTTCGATCCTGTTATATAAAGTTTTATAAATAATACCTAAAAATATGTAAGATAACATATTTTTTTTATACAGAAAAGTGTGCTAAGTCATAAAAAAACTAAGAAGAAATTTTTTTTTAATTTTAATTTTATTATACAAGAAAAACTATTTTAAAATTTTAAAATAAAGACTTCTCGAAAGCGTTTGATAAAGTTTCTCACCGTAGACTACTTCATAAATTGAAAGCATATGGGATTAATGGCAATGTTCTAAAATGGATTGAGTCATTTTTGATTAGTAGAAAACAGCGAACTGTTTTAGGTGAACACTCTAGCGACTGGACTGATGTTCTAAGCGGAGTTCCTCAAGGGTCTGTACTTGGTCCAACATTATTTATCATTTATGTAAATGACTTAACAGATAAGTTAAAATCAGTTCATAAAATCTATGCTGACGATACTAAACTGTTACAAGAAATAAGACCTAAGTTTCACGATGCTGATTGCCTGATCCTACAAAATGATTTAAACATTGTCACAGAATGGTCAAAGGAATGGCTGATGGAGTTAAATGTTCAAAAATGTAAAGTTATGCACCTTGGTTATGGAAATAGTAATCATGAATATGTAATGAATGATGGAAATGCATCACTTACTCTTGAGGCAACGGATATTGAGAGGGACCTGGGTATCTTCATATCTAATGATCTAAAATGGAATCAACACATACAGGTTGCAACACGTAAAGCGAGTATGATACTTGGCCTATTAAAAAAGACATTTAGATCAAGAGATATGGAAGTTTGGAGTAAGTTATACACTACGTATGTTAGGCCGCACCTGGAATTCGCTATTCCGGTATGGTGTCCTTACTTAAAAGGTGACATCAAAGAAATCGAAAAAATTCAGCGCAAAGCAACAAAAGTACCTCATGATTTAATAGGATTACCTTACGCTGAAAGGTGTCGTCGGCTCAATTTTATTACTTTGGAAACTCGCAGGAGACGTGGCGACTTAATCCAACAGTTTAAGCTAGAAAACGGTTTTGAGAGTATCAATTGGCATAATCCACCAATTCGCAGATCATCTTCCAATGTCCTAATGCGTGAATTCACATATAATAATGCTCGTCACAATTTTTTTACAAATCGTATTGTCAATGATTGGAATAACTTGCCGTCAGCATGCAAAAAGGTTCCGTCAGTTAACGCATTTAAGAATAGAATTGACAAGTATTTTTTTTCTCCAGCTGCAAACAGTACATCTTTTACTGAAGATGAGCTGCACGTTTATTAATTAATTCGTGCTTTAGCAGCTACAAATATTGGCTTTTTAGATACTATTTGTCATAGATGTAAACTTGAATTAAATGAAAGCAATCTTTTTTCCCTGTTCCCAATTTTGATATCAACTTACTTGCTATGAACAACAATTGCTTTTTTTTTACTTAAAGTTTATATTTCACAAACCATAAATTTTTGTATAATTTTGTTTGTTTGGTTTTTAATTATTTGTCATTTTATCTACGAGGACTTATTTAAATATATTACTATTACTATTACTATTACTAAAATATAACTTTATTGCGTAATTATATTCTTTATAATTTTTCCTCAACTTTTCATTTTTTTTTTCACTTTAAAAAAATTTTCTTTTTGTAGCATATTAACGATTTGGCTTATAAAATTGATTTGGAGTATATACTTTCAAGAGCTGAATCTATATGTTTACAAATGCAGAAAACAGAAAATCTACCTGAAAATCTGCGACAACTTTGTTCTTTTACAGAAAAAAACACTTCGAGCAAGAATTTGGTTGAAAATAATGACCAGGATTTTTCCTCCTCTGTTATTGGTACTGAAAAAATAAAAGATAGAGCTAAAAATGAAGAAGTTGTAAAGTTGCTTAACGTCACAAATGTTGTATTTTAAATCTTTTATAAAATTTTATTTTGTCATCTTGATTTTACGCAAGTAGAAAATTAAAAAATAAAACTTGAAATATTTCTAAAACTCAAATTATTGGCAAGTTCAATTTCAAATAATTTTTTTTTTTTTTTTTAAATTTAATCTTTACACTTGTGCAGTTCGGTATGTTTTCATTATGCTATTTTCTTTTTTAAATATAGCATAGAAGAGTTAATTATAGTTAATTAAATATAGCATAGAAAAGTTATTTATTTACAAGCAGATATCCTTACCAAACTATTTTGCTGATCAGGACTGAGTATTTTTATTGTGTTACGATCACTAGGAAACCATCCAAAATTTACGTGTTCTTCCTACAATTAGTTAGAGTTTTTATATCAGCTAAAGAACCCCTCTTGATCCAATGTAAGATCAGTTTAACGGCATTGTTTTATTTATTACAGTTAATTAAGCGAAAATGGTTCGAACAATTTTCCTCCAATCTCTCAGGTGCTTAATACGCGGAAGGGCACGTTTATTAATTTTCGGAAAATTTTCTCACACGCCCCGAGCTAATTATGAGCGCGGGATTGAACTTACTGTCAGGGTGGGATCAAATTTTATCAAAAATTTTTGTTAAATCATGAGTAATAGCTCTTACCTCACCACTTTCTTTCCTCTCGTTTATTAATTTTTGTTATATTTAATGCAGGTAATTTGCGGTGCTTGAACTAGACTGAGCAATGAAAGCCCATAGAGAAATATGAAACGTTTCTATTGAAAAAACTTTTTATATAAAGGAGGATGAGTAATAAAAACAAAGAAAAACGAACAAATGTTCAGAATAAACACAGATTTATTTTAAAAAGCTTATGGACAATCATAGTCAACAGTAATTTTATCGTTAAAGTACACCTAAAACAAAACAGGACTCATAAGTAAACATGAATCTTCATTAAATACAAATGTGTTTTGTTTTAAAACAAATATGCATAAATATATCACTATTTAAAATGAATAATTATAAAATGATAGGAGGTATAAGATAAAGAAAAATTATTATTGCTTTTGTGTAACCATAATTTATGTAGTGGTGGTAATAAACCTCACCTTAGAATCTCGTTTATTATTACCGGCGTTTCTAAGACGCTCAGCACTAATACCTAGTTTATATCGTTAGATAAACATCATCGCCATTTATGCTTTGCCATCCGTTTATTAATTTTTTTTTATCTATCAACAAAATACTTTTCTATCAACAAAAAAATCTCTCAAAACTTTCATACGGCTGCTTGTTTTAATCAAATAGCGTTGGCTTTCTTTAAAATCTGGAGTAAATAATTGTAAATATACTTAATAAATATTTATGATAATAATCAGCAAACAAAGCTTTAAAGTTAAAATTATAAACGGAGTAAATATGTCTTAAAAATTAAAAAATATTAATTTACTAGTAAAAACTTCAACTCCCCCCTTTTTATCAGATTTAGAAAAAAATTTCCACCCACAGCCATCCCCACTCCTTTAGAGGAGAAATGGTGGTAGAGTTTTTTACACTTTCTCAGCTTTTATGTTTAGGGTACATTTTTTACATCTTAGTTTTTTATAAAAAAGCCGAAATTATTTTTGTTAAAAATAATTACTTGAAAAATGCAGAAAAATTTGCTCTATGATCTTAAAAAAACGTAAACAAGAAAAGTAGCCTAATAAAATTTGTTATAATATATAGTCAGAGGGGTAAACGAGTATATTTTTTTCATGAAAGCGTAAAATACATGAGAAAACAACTGTTGAGCTCATTTGTTCAGATGTGCTATGGAAAAACTCATAAAAAAAGAAAATTTAATTTAATTTACGTCATTTTAGTTGTTTTATAACTCTTCTAAAATAGTGCAACTTAAAATACATCTATTTCAAAGTGAAGCAAGTTGGAGCAGCTAACTTTTTGGCAACTTAAAGACTGATACAAACTCTTAAAAAATAATTGGCTTTGCAAAGGAATCTAGATCTGTAAAGACCAGAAAAAAGAACAATAAAATCACAACTCATATAAAGACATATTTAAATATTTTCAGGAATTAAAATTGAGTAACCATCTTTTTATGTAAAAAAAGCTATAAAAAAAAAAATAATAAAAAATTTTGTTGAAAAAAAAGGTATTTTCGGTCACTTTTAAACATATATAAACATTTTAATCTGTTAATTAAGAGTCATTTTATGCACTTTTTTGAGGTACTAAGTTTTGTAAAAATATAAGCACACAAAAATATCAATATGACATGGTTCTAACACTGATCCTAAAACTGATGTGATCTATAAGTATTAAGTTGCAAAGTTACGTTAAATTAGTAAGCAAGTAAGTAGTTCTGCATCTTTTCTCTGATCAGTGATTTGGGACGGTTTTAGCTTGGCAGCACAATAAACTTCTGTTTTCCGAATTTAGCATTTCGCATGGGAGAAAACGTTGCACGTATTGTTAGGAAGCATTTAAACGTTTCTGACCTTGATATAGAAATCACAACAATTGAAATAATAAATAATAAAATATGACATACCATCAGAAGAAGAAGTAAACAAATTGTGGTGATTGAACGCAACGAAGAATCTCCGATATCACGTGATTATAAAAATTTTATTGAGTAGATATTTTATTACCGGTATTAAGTAATAAGGCTGCATAAAAAGAATTTGTTTTTAGTTTAATAAAGAACAAAACAAAGCATTGTATGAAAACTGTTGTTGCTTTTCGTAAGGAAATTCTGGATTGTTCGAAAAATATAAAAAATATATTCAACTGAGTTAATTGAATAACGAGAAATTGCTGAGAAATAATAACATAAGAAATTTTATCAAAAACATAATCGGACAATAATTTATAAGCAAAGGAAAAAATTAAAAAAAGAGGTATTGCTTCAAAATCCTTCACATTTTCTCATCAGAGCACATTAGTATTTTGTTGGATATCCTCAAGATTTTGTTAGATATCCTCAAGCAGTATTAAAATACTGCTTTACAACGACGATGTCTGGTCAGCTAACTAATAATAATCATAAGGATATTTCCCCAACAATTTAAAAACATATTGAATAATCAATTTTTATTGGTTAGCTTTTTTTCTTTCAATAGTCGATCAAAATGTTCGAAAAGACGTTCCGCTAAATTTAAATCTGGGTTTTGAGAAATCTAAAACTTAAAAGTTTTTGATAAAATTTGCACGGTGCTTTACATTGATGTCTTGCTGAAAAATTCAACCACCACTCTTTCCAAAGAGTGGTGGCCTAAAAAACTCAACCACCACTCTTTCCAAAGAGGGGTCGTTGAATTTTCCATTTAAAAAGAATTTGAAAATAAAATACTGTTTTTCTCAGTTTATATCCACATAGACATTTAACTTGATAACATAACATAGTGTTCTGAGTACTATCTGTGCTTTGAGTCAAGTAACACAAATGTCTTTAACACAAATGTGTTAAAGACATTTGTGTTAACACATTTGTGTTAAAATGACTAAAGTACTAAAAATTACAAAAATTTAACATGTTGTTAAACACAAATGTTGTTAAACGTTGTTAAATGTTGTTAAACACAAATGTGTTAAACATAAAAGTGTTAAACATAAATGTGTTAAACACAAATGTGTTTAACACATTTGTGTTAACACATTTGTGTTAACACATTTGTGTTAACACATTTGTGTTAAAATTACTAAAGTACTAAAAACTATAAAATACAAAAAACCATCATCATTACCAAGCTCTCTAAACCTATCATTCACTAATACTCGTCGTCTTCGAAGTCAGTTTTCTTCTATTGAGTTTTATCTCTTGCAAAGTTCACCAGACCTACTTGCTCTCTGTGAGACTAATTTGAGTTCAGCTATCTCACCTTGTGATCTTAGTGTTGATAGTTATCTTCCTTTAATTCGTAATGACTCCGATCTTCTATTTAATTTCAAATATTAGGCTCTCAAAACTTCTGAAGAATCATTAACATTGTCTATAATAAGGACAAATCTATTATTCCACCACTCTTGCATGGCTCTCGTTTTTTTACCTCATCAAAATACAAAGCTGACTTATTTTCTTAGAACTTTTCATCAATTTCATCTTATTCCACCAATCACATCTTACCTCATTTAGCCGTCAAACAGGTTGGTCCATTTTTTAACATTCTTATCACTCCAACCTATGTATCTAAAGTAATTTCCTGCTTAGACTTTTCTACAGCTTGTGGTGTGGACAACATGCCTGTTATAGACTTTCAAAATTGTTCTCCGAAGCTGTCGTCTATAATTTTAAAACCATTTAACAAGTGTTTACCAGATTCTTGTTTTCCACCTTGCTAGAAAACAAAACTCTGATAAGCACTTGTTAAAAGGTTTACTGATTTGTTAACGGTAATAACTGATAGGTTTTATAGTACATTAGATAGATGTGGAGAGGTTAAGGATATCGCTCTAGGCATTTCTAAAGCCTTTGATAAAGTTTGACATGCTGGTCTTCTCCATACGCTCTTTTCTTACGGTGTATCAGGTAACATTTTTAAGATTATTGAATTTTTCCTTACCAATTGTAGTATAAAAGTAGTCTACGATAGACAGCACTCTTTCTCATTTCCTGCAATTTCAGGAGCTTCTCAAGGTTGTTGGCCCAATACTTTTTTAAATTTATATTAGAGATTTTCAGAAATTCTCACACCTAATGTGGCATTGTTTGCTAATGATACTACCATTTATTCTTGTCTTGATAAGAAGCCAACACTCTCTGATTGTTTGGAGGAAGCATTTGAGCTTGGAAAGTATCTCATTTCTGCTACAGCATGGGACTCTGAGTGGCTGGTAACATTTATGGTAACGATAATGTACTCGGTGAGTCATCTACCTTTTTTCTTCTAGGATTAACTCTTACTTAAGATCTTTCTAGGAAACCATATATCAAATTCATTGCAAAATTAGCATCTGCTAAGGTTCCATCTTTTTATCGTGCTTGCCACTTTCTTACTCCAGATTCTTATCTTTATCTACATTAGTCTCAAATCCATCCTTGTATGGTATACTGTTGCCATATCTAGAGCGGAAGAAAATGAAATAAAGATTCTTTTATAAATTATTTATTCGAGAAGTATTTTTCTCTTTTAACTTTCTGAATTATTGTGCATGGCCAACTTAACTAATTTAGGTATAAAAAAGTGTTTTTTGTGAAACAATTATAAGTTCTTTTATAAATTACTCGTTCGAGGTGTTTTGAAAATAAATAAAGTATTGATATTTTGATTGATAAAAAAATTAACAAACCATGATCTTGCCAACCTAGTTCAGTGGCTTTGTTCAAATAAGTCTTCTCTCAACTGAAACAAAAATGAACTAGTTATATTAAAATCCAATAAACCAAAAAATCAATAAAAACCTAAATTTTTGATTAAGTGGGCAGAAAATCAATACTGTAAAACATTGCTCCCACAAGGGGGTGGATAACGGTACTGTAGCACTGGCGGAGGTAAAGAGGGGCCAGTGCTAGTAGGTAGGTGGTAGAAACCGGAAAAATAGTAAATCCGAATAGTAACCGGAAAAATAGTAAATCCGAGTAAAATGTTATTGTTTTGAATTAAAAATAAAAATGAAAAAAAAATAAACTTTTGAACCAAAATCATTGTCTAAAATTAAAAAGTAGAAAACTGATATTTCAACAATTCGGGTAACCATCTTGTTTTTTTACTTATTTCATATATGCCGTTTTTACTTATTTCATATATGCCGTTTTTTTACGCTGATTTCGTTGAGCGATTCCTGTTCAAACTCACCTTCTTTATGAAATATAAGTTATTAGTCGTTAACGTTAGCAAGTAGACTAACATTTATACTTGCGCTAAGATCGCTATGGTCTTAAAACTGTTATGCGGACCGTTGTGTAAACTAATTCCTGCATTTTTTTCAAATAGCTTTTTTTTTCGTTAATTTAATTCATCATCTTTCACTTTAATCATTTTACATTAGTTGAACTTTGTTATCAAATCAATAAACTAAAAAAGGCAAATAATTTATTATGAAATTATTTGAGTTCCGACATATATATAATCCGATAATATTATGATTCTGATGTTCCAAAACTAAACTTTTTCTTTCTAAAAAGATACATTTGTTGTGTCAAAAAGGAAAATTATTTTTTTAGATTGTCAAATTAATCAAACACTATATCAAACTCAAATTATAAGCATAAATCTGGAGCTCAAAAGATAAAAATAAAAAATAATAAAATCAAAAGAATCTCTTGGTAGTCAATCGATAACCAAGATTTTCTAATATGGAAACAAAAATTCTTCTGATGGTAAATTTGAGGATTGCAGAGAGCATAACTGTAGCATTAATGTCAGAGCTGAAGATCATTTTGAAATAGATTCAATAGGTGAACAATCGGATGAAGGAAATGCGCATGCATCCACTGCTTCTAATGGACAAGACACAAAAGATAAGTCTAATGATGGTGGGACAGAAAAAGAATTAAATGCAGGTGATACTACTGATTTTAACGTAATCAAAAACACTGAGATAATTTTTGATGACCCTGGTACATGCCCCAAATTGATTTGATGGACAGCCCAAATTGATTTGATGGACACCAATGTATATTAACATCTTACAGGTTTGGGAAAGTTAGGCAGATATATGAAAAATTACCAAAAGATCTAAAATGAAGAAAGCTTTATGAATCTTTGTTTAAAAAAATGATAGATGAACGAACACAAGATCATTTTCAAAGAGAATGGTTAGCATGGAGTTTAACAAAAGAAAAAATTTATTGCTTACCATGCCGTATTATTTGTAATCAAAATAACTACAATTTAAGCAGTTTTAGCCCGTGAAGGATTTTCCCCTAAAAAGACACCATGGAAAAAGTTGTATAATATTTTTACCAATTATGAACTTAGTGCTGAACATCGAAATCAATATTTGGCTTGGAAAGTTTTTTGGAGTCAATAAAAGGAAATGAAATAGACAAACAATTACAGCTCCTAATACAATACGCGAGAAATAAGTGGAAAGCAACCCTGAAACGAATTATAGATGTCACATTATTTTTATCATCTAGAGGTTTAGCATTTCAAGGAGAAAAAACAACAATTGGGGATGTTCATAATGGCAATTTTTTAGGGATCTTAGAACTGATTGGAAACTATGATAAAGTGACACAGCAACATCTTGCCAAAGTAAAACAAAATCAGTTAGAATCGAAAAGAATGAAGGAAAAACCACATTATTTGTCTTGATACTCTCAAAATGAATTTATCAAGTTATGTTCAGACAAAGTTCTACAAAATATTCTAGATCAAAGATAAGATGCATTCTTTCATGGGTTGACAATTGATGCAACTCCAGAAATTTTACATATCGAACAAAATGTTCTTATTCTAATGTATGTATCTCAAAATACGAACATTAATGTATTTGAAGTAACCGAGCGTTTCATAGAGTTTAAGAACTTTAACTGGAAAACAGGAGAAAAATAACAGAATATATGCTTGCAACTCTAGAAAGACACTACATACCACTTCAAGATTGTCATTCACAAGGTTATGACAATGGTTCAAATATGTGTGGTAAAACAAATGGTGTTAAGGCCCGCATCTTTAAAAAAAAACAATCTGCTTTATTTTCTCCATGTGCCCATTCATTAAACCATGTAGAAGTCAATGCAGCAAAATTAAATCCTGATGTAAAAACCTTTTTTGGAAGCATAGAAAGTTTCTACTGCTTGTTCTCTCAGAGTCCTGCTCAATGGGATTTGTTGAAAAAACACATACCGTTATCTCTTCAAAGTCTTTCAGAAACAAGGTGGAGTGAAAGAATTCAAGCCATTCAACCAATCGCTCAACTTCCTACAAAAAAAAATTCTTTTACTGAACCAGATCAAGATTTCAAAACTTCTGTAGTTTACCCAGTGTTGGATTTTATAATTAATAATTTGAGCACACGATTTGAAGAAACCAATGCAATATGTAATTTATTCTCACCCGTTTTGAATTTGCAGAAAAATGAGGATGTAGACCTAAATTTAAAAGAGGCCAAACTTGTAAATGCATACAAGAAAAATTTGTCAGAAGATTTAATTAGTAAAATACTTCATCTGAAAAGTATTTACAAAACAGTTTTTGGTATTGAAAGTTCTCCCCTTCGTCTTCTGAATTCAATTTATGACAAACAACTTCAAGGCATTTTTACCAACATCTGTCTGACAATGACTTTATCATCAGCAAAAAGATCATTCAGCAAACTGGAAAATAAATTAAAATCATTGCAATGAAGCACAACCAGTCAAGATTGTTTAAATCAACTTGCCATATTATATATTGAAAATAATTTAGCGAGTTGATTTCATTGATGTCATTGAAAAATATTTTGCGAAGAAAAAATAGTTTTGCGGGAAAAAATTTTTTCCCGCAAAAAAAAAACGGGCCCAGCACAGGGCCTTGTTTTAGAGCGTGGAGGTCATGTTGTAAACTCAATCAAATATCTTGGTAATAAAATTGACTTCAACTTATCGTTTGTATCCTATCTTAGCCATGAAAATAATTTAGCCATGAAATAAAGCAGATCAAATGGAATACTGGTTAAAGTTCGCCATTACGTCAATCTAGAAACACTCTTAAATATATATTATGCTTGTCAAATATGGGACAATCGCAACACCGCATCTTCAAAACAAGGCATTAAAGATAATACGTTTTCATAATTACAAATTCAAGCCTAGTATGCTTTATCTATATCTAAGATTTTTAAACTTTATGACCTTGTTCAACTCCTAAATTGCCTGTTTGCCTGGAATCATCGATACAAAAACCTCTCTCTTACCTTTAACATCTTTTTCCCAAAAAGTACAAATAACCGTTACTTTCTTCAATCCATTAATCTGAACCTACTAGTCTTGAAACAAAGCAACTTATTTCACTTTTTTTAAAATCAACTTTTTCACTTCTTCCTAAATAAATATAGTTAGGACATTTTAATATATGAGCATGTATATAAGTGTGTGAGTGTGTGTGTGTGCGTGTGCGTGTGTGTGTGTGTATGTGTGTATGCGTGAGAGTGAGTATGTGTATTTATATATGTGTATAAAATACTAGTGTTATTATATTATTATTAAAAATTAGGAAATAACTTATCAGTCACTAATAAGAATAAAAATTTTTAGTGCAATTTTGACTTTAAAAATCGTCGACAACGTAAATCTAAAAAGTTTATTCTACACCGTAGTATAAAACTTATATAAGCGTATTAATATAGTAATAATATTAGTATCTTATTGAATTTATGATAAAATAGCTGTTAAAAAAAGCGCTGTTAATTTGACCGCAAGCCATACTAGAATTAAATTGTTTGTAAAAAATTCTGACCCACCCTTTCCCCGTTTATTCAATCTGAACTGACTTTCACACCTACCCCTTATTGTTCTCCCCCCCCCCCCCCATCCCCTCTTTTATTTGGCACGCGAGAGTAACGTGTTCCATAAGCAACCGAGAACTTTAGAAATGTTTTTATGAAAAAAGGTGGTTGTGGTTTATCGTAGGATTAGAAAAAGCGCGATGTCTGGATCATGTAGACACAGTCAACATGAGCACTTTTGTTCTGAGGAAGAAGATTTATCAATTGTTTATTCGTTATATAATAAAATAGATAAAGATAAGTTACAATGCTTGAACGAAGCTGTAGATGGTTCGGGGAAAACAGTGTTTAAATCGTGGACTGAAAGATTAGACACAACTAAAGTGTGTTTTCTTTTATAAATACTAATTTAAAAATTACTTTTTTACTTTTTAAATAATTTGTTTAATATTCTTATAATTACTAGTTTATTTTTGGGTCTTATAGTTACTAGTTTATTAGAGAATTTATAATTTTTATGATGTTTATACAACAAGAACAACAATAACAACAACAATAAATTTACTAGAAATAGGTTTTGTTTGTGTAAATAAAAATCGTATAATACTCTATATACCGGATGTTTCACTCTCTTATAAGAGAGCTAAATTATGGAAAGTGACTTAAAACTAAAAAAATAAAAAGGAGAAATAAAATATTTCTTTTTATTTTATTTATTTTTTGCTATGGAAATTGCTCCACCTTATAATAAGGTATGAATAAGGCTTATTCATTATGTAGTCTGTATAACGACTCTTAAATTGAGGTTTTTTTGCTTGTAGGTCTAAAAATTTTAGTGAAATATTTGTTAAAGATGTTGCAGATATGATGGGATTTGTTATTGTTGTATTGTTTTGGCAAGTATAGTTAGGGTTGTGTTAGCTAACACAGCTTGTGTTAGAGCCAGCACATAGCTCCAATTAGAGCTAGGTTTAATATTGACTATATTTAAGATGTCTTTCTGGGTTGCTTTTATATTTTTACTATTTTCATTGGTATATCTGTTATAATAGATTTCTTACTTTCCCTTAATTTTGTTTGCAGTATGTTGCAGAGATTTTATATTCAGTAATGTAAAGCTTTTTATTAATTTCGTTTGAAGACTTTTAATAATTTTTAAAAAGTTTATTTTTGCATTGAATATATTTTTATCTCATTTGGCATTCATAGTTTTGCCTTGAATTTATTATCTTATATTTTAAAAGGTATCAGTTATTATTATTTTCAATTGTACTTTTAAGCAACAGCGTATAATGAAAGAAATGCTTGCTGCCCCATGCCAAACTCTGTTGATGTAGTGGCGCTCCTTTGCAACAATAGGCTATAAGATAGTTGATATATGAAGCCCCCAAAAGCAGGCTATTTCAATGTGACACAGAGATGTTTATCTGAACATGCATTCATAGTTGTGAAATGTTGAATTTTGGCTGTTGTTTTTTAAATAGTTATATTTATTATTATTTAAATTTATATGTATATATAAATATATATATATATATATATATATATATATATATATATATATATGTATGTATATATATATATATATATATTCATCCTACTTCAGTGTGATGTCCTCCTATATATATGAATATATATATATATATATATATATATATATATATATATATATATATATATATATATATATATATATATATATATTCATCCTACTTCAGTGTGATGTCCTCCTATATATATGAGTGTATATATATATATATATATATATATATATATATATATATATATATATATATATATATATATATTTGAGTCTTATCTCTTACAAAGTTCACCAGACCTACTTGCTCTTTGTGAGACTAATTTGAGTTCAGCTGTCTCATCTTGCAATCTTAGTGTTAATAGTTCTTCCTTTAATTCGTAAAGACTTCAATAGTCACATGCTTGGCCTGGGCATTTACATTCGTAAGAATTCACCCATTTGTCGTTATTCTTTTCTTTTTGTCGTTATTCACTCTTTTTGATGTTATTTCTGATCATATTAACCAAGCCCTCTCTCTTTATCCATCAGCTAATATAGTTGTTGTCGGTGATTTTAATGCTCACCACTCTGAATAACTTGGCTCTAGTGTCAGTGATTCTGCAAGCATTAAAGCCCACAACTTTTGTCTTTCTCAATCCCTAACTCAAATAGTCAACTTTCCAACTCACTTTCCAGACAACCCGAATCATTTACCTTCTCTACTCAACTTATGTCTTGTTTCTGATCATAGTCAGTGCTCAGTTTCTCCACATTCACCCTTAGGTGCTTCTGATCACAGTTTGATCTCTCTAAAACTACTATCTCATTCTTCTTCATCAACTAAATCTCCCTATCACCGTACCTCTTACAACTACCTTACCTTAAAGCTGAATGGGACTCTTTTCGTGATTTTCTTCGTGATGGCCTTTGGGTAGAAATCTTTCGTCTTCCTGTCGACAAATGTGCTTCTTACATAACTTCGTGATTCAGGCTGGCATGGAATCTTTTATTCCCTCTCGACAATTCCAGGTCAAGCCTCACTCTCCTCCATAGTTTTCCTCACACTGTGCTGCTGCGATTGCCAATCGAAACTGTTACTTCCATATCTATCAGCAAAACAATTCTCCAGAAAACAGACGTCTGTTTATTACTGCTAGAAACCATTGTAAAAAGGTTTTGTCTAACGCCAAAGCTCACTATTCTTAGGTCATGAAAGTGCTTATCAAGCCTTGTTTTCCAGCCTGCTGGAAAGCAGCATCTGTTATCCCTATCTTCAAAAGTTCTGGATAGTGATCTGATTTATCTAACTACCGTCCCATTAGTCTTCTTCCTATCATAAGCAAGGTTTTTGAATCTTTAATTAACAAACACTTAATTTCTTATCTTGAATCTAATAACTTACTTTCTGACCATCAATATAGATTTCGATCTTCTCCTTCTACAGCTGATTTGCTAACAGTAATAACCGATAGGTTTTATCGTGCATTAGATAAAGGTGGAGAGGTTAAGGCCATCACTCTTGGCATTTCTAAAACTTTTGATAAAGTTTGGCATGTTGGGCTTCTCCATAAGCTTTCCCCTTGTGGTGTTTCTGGCAACATCTTTAAGGTTATTGAATCCTTCCTTTCCAATCATAATATAAAAGTTGTCCTCGATGGACAGCACTCTTCTTCTTATTCTGCAACTTCAAATTCTTATTCTGGTTCCTCAAGGTTCTATCCTTAGCCCAATACTCTTTTTAATTTACATTAACAACTTTCCAGATATTCTCACATCTAAGGTGGCATTGTTTGCTGATGATACTACCATTTATTCTTGTCATGATAAGAAACCAACACTCTCTGATTGCTTGGAGGGGGCATTTGAGCTTGAAAAGGATCTCACTTCTGCTACAGCATGAAGCTCACAGTGGCTGGTGAACTTCAATACAGATAAAACTCAATTTTTTTCAGCTAATCATTTTTGCAATAACTTAGATCTTCTAATAGTTATGAATGGTGATGTACTTGATGAGTCATCTAGCCTTCATCCTCTAGTATTAAGTCTTCTGATCTTTCTTGAAAACCATATATCCAATCAGTTGCAAAATTAGCATCTGCTAAGGTTGCATCTCTTTATTGAGCTCGACACTTTCTTACTTGGGATTCTATTCTCTATCTCTATAATTCTTAAATCCGGCCTTGTATAAAATACTGTTGCCATATCTTGGGCGGATTTCCTAATGATGCCCTTTCTCTTTTAGACAAGTTGCAAAAACACATTGTAAACATAGTTCGACCTGCTCTTGCAGCCAACCTCCAACCATTATCACTTAATTGTAGTGTTGCTTCTCTTTCTCTTTTCTACAAATACTTTAATGGGCACTGCTCTGAAGAGCTAGCGTCTCTTGTGCCATCTACTAAAATTTATTCTCGTGTTACTCGTCATTCAATTTAGTTTCATCCTTTTTCTGTGACTGTTCCTAAGTGCTCCTTATTTGTCTATTTTTATTCCTCGAACATCAGCTCTTTGGAATTCGCTTCCTTTATCTTGCTTTCCTGATTCATATAATTTGCAATCCTGTAAGTCGTCCGTCAATCGTTATCTTGCTCTACAATCTTCATCTTTTCTCTTCCAGTAACTTCCAACTTTAGTTAGTGGTTGCTTGCAGCCTTGTTGGAAGCGAAGATGTTTAAAATAAAAAAAATATATAAAAATATGGGTTATTCCATATGAAATTCCTAGTTTTTTAAAAGTGCCCTAGGGTACCACCTTAAATCTGCTTCAAATTCTGACCACCCACAGCTTTTATGAAATAAACACAATCCTGAAAATTTCAGCTTGATTGACCAAACCATTCCAAAAGTTATAGTTGAATTATTATTGACCAAAATCTGGAAAATTTGAGTATCTTGAGCTTACAGTAGATTTTTTTGAATTTTACCAGTTCATAACTTTTTAAATAAAATATCTATTTTATTTAAAATAGATATTTTATCACCTGAAGTTTTTAGGGTAATAGTTTTTCACCCAAATTATCTATTTTTGTAAATGTTTTTGACTGATTTTAAACAGTTTTTGAGTTCTTGTACCTCAAAGTTAACGCTAAATAATGCAATATTAGAAAAAATTTTGGAAACTTTAATGGGCTACAGTTCAATACCAGCAGAAAAGCTGTGCCAATATTTTGTTACTTTTGTGTACTTAGAGTGACCACTTGTGGAAAAAATTAAGTTTATGTGTTAAAAGTTATTTTAGCACTTGCAGCAGTCTGTTAAAAATCATGTTTTTAAAAAAATACGATAAATTACATTCACTTTATAGTCATAGAAAGTAGCTTAGACAATTAAAATAAATTATGAAACATTATACTGACAAGGTTCTATATATAGACAATCACCAAAAAAAATTTAAAGACCTATACTCTATCTTATGGCATAATTTTAGCCTTTTGAGTGCAATGCTTTTTAGTTTAAAAGGATAACCTAATAGTGCAAGTTATATTATACTTTAAAAAAGTAAAAAATGCTGAAAGAAGAATTGTATATACACATGAAACACAAGTACACTAATTTCTCTCTGATTTACATGACTCATAATACTTTTATAATCATTATTAGTAAGTTTATAGTCACGAGCACTTCTACCCTTTATGGATGGGGGTACTTATTTGACATATTACTTTGTCAAATGGAACCCAACACTGATTTAATTGTGCATTGTTGATCTATTTTAAATATAATTTGTTTATATGTATGAATTTTGCATTAACATCTTGGTTTTCATTACTAATCTCAAGTACAAGCCCTATATACCATTCATCATCGTAAAAGCATACAATGTATTTACCAGGTTGAAAGTTTGAAGGATCTTTTTTTGCCAAGTTAGTATTATTCGCTAGATATTCTCCGTACAAATAATTTCTCTTCACCTGGTACAAAACTGTGATAGCTTCTTGTGTGCCTATGACTGTGTTTATCTAAATATGAAGAGTCATATCGTTTCTTTCAGTTAAAATAAGTTTCATGATTATTGATATCATCCCTTGAAATGTAAAATAATTTAACACCTTTAATGTTTTTTTCAGCCCATGTAAACAGTTCATTTGGTGCGAGAATTTGGTTTACATTTGCTGCTCGTAGACTTGCTTTTGCTGCTTCTCTTTTTATAGTTCCTCCTATTTATTTATTTATTTATTTTTTATAATTTCCCTAAGGCTGAGAAGGCCACTACAGATGAGGAGGCTACTTGTGATTATAACCCTATCTCAACTCCGAAACACAAACCTTGGTGAACAATACCGCTGGGCGTAGAAACAAGTTGATAGCAAAAATGCTACATCACTTCTTTGCTACATCCCATGGCAAAATTCTATGTGATTCCATCACATAGACTTTTGTCATGAGATGTAGCAGAGAAGTGGTGCTCAGCATTTATATTGTGATCTTCAAAGTAGTACATGTGTTGATCTAATGTTCCTAATTTTTCCTCTGATAAGTAGGAGGATTGTGCTTCTTTGATAAAGTGGTGGTGACAAAGATCATACAAAGTTTCACTTAGAGTTTCAATAAACTCAATAATGCTTATTTAGACTGTGACAAGTGCAGTTCGTCAGTTGATACTCATTGTTTGTATATGGTATGATTATCAAAATCAAAATCATTATTTTTAAACACATTTTCCAAGTAAGTCTTTAAATTTACTTTACCAGGAGAGTGGGAACATAGGTGAAACATGCAGATTTGACTATATATATTACAAACACATACTTTCATCAAATCTTTGTAATATATTAAATGGCTCTTCGGTAAAGCAGTGCACATCAACTTAGCATTTTGATGATGAGAACATATGCAAACTGAGTGACTTCCACTATTGTTAGCTGTGATGCACCACTTTGGCCTTAGTTCACAGAACCTGCTGAATCCAACTTTGTGTGTACTCAACTTTGTGTGCACACAAAGTTGAGGTATAACTATATAAACTTAAGATAAAGTTCTTTTAATCGAACTAATATTAATTGTTTTTGTTTATGAGCTTTTACATTATTTATACGCGCAGAATTAAAGTCTTTTTTCCTGGACATTGTCTCATAAACTCTTCAGATTCATAAATTTCAATAAACTTTTGTTTAACAATATTTTCCAATTGCTGTCCTATTTTAGCCTCAGGTTTAGCAAGTATTCCTTTTTCATTTTTTTAACTTTTGAGCTTTCTTAGCGAGATGTTCTGGAACTGAAAATGTTTTGCAATTTTTTTACATTGACCAACTATTAGGAGTTAGTGTTAGTAGTTGAACTTTTTCTTCCTTCAAACAATTTTTATTTTATTTTTTATTGCATCTTACAGTGTCTAAATCATTACAGTTTATACATTTTTGCCCATTTTCCCGATTCTATATCTTTTGGGTCTATATCAAATGCTGACAATACTAGTTTTGTCATACTTGTTGCAATTTTTTTAGTCTTTTGTTATCCATATCCTAATTTGTCGCGCCTACTTACATTTTTGAGTGAAGATATCTCCAATAAAGACACACTTTTATTAAGAACTGTCTTATCAAGGTCTAAACAACTAAAATCTTCTTCAGCAGCTTCATCTTGACTAATCTCTGTAGTTTTTTCAAGTTTGAATTCATTTAAACAGTTAGTACAAACTTTTTGACCAGGTTTGATCCTTAGTTGATTTGCTATTGATATGTTGACTTTAAACAATCTCTTGATAATTTTTTTCTTGTGGACTTTAAATGGATCACAGCAGCATTTTTGAAGTGCTTCATATCTAGAAATATAGGCTTTTTCATGGTGAAAACATATCTCCTCATTTGGTTTGAAAGTGTATCTTATCCTTTGCATTAAAACTTTAATATCAGTATCTTTTAGTCTTGTTCTTACTACCATTCTCCAATATGACATTTTATCACAATCTTTATTTAAAACTCTTCCTACGCAACATTTCTCTGACATTTTTTACTAATCTAAAAATATTAAAATCGAGGGTTAAACATGTAACATTATAATTATTTCTACATATAACTGTTTCTGCATACACAAAACTTTTACTTTTTGGTTCTTCCAATATTAAAAACTAAAATAATAAAATCCAGAAAATACTGTGTAGATTTAGATTTTAATACAAACTCTTGAAGCAATTGAAGTATTTTGCACTCAAATTATAACCATCTGAAAATTATATCATTATAATTATATTACATGCATAAAAATCAAAAAAAATACATATTATAAAATCATATCAAATAAATTAGGTTAAGACATTGATAATTGTATTTTAGGAAAAACTGATTATATTGGTTTAGGAAAAAAATAGAAATATACACCTAAGTCATAGGGCTACAATCATGTCATAAGATAGAGTATAGGTCTTTAAATTTATTTTGGTGATTGTCTATATATAGAACCTTGTCATTAAAAAGTTTCATAATTTATTTTAACCGTCTACCCTACTTTCAATAGCTACAAAGTGAATGTAATTTATCGTATTTTTAAAAAAAAGTGATATTTTAACAGACTGCTGCAAGTGCTAAAATAACTTTTAACACATAATTTTAATTTTTTCCACAAGTGGTCACTCTAAGTACACAAAAGTAACAAAATTAAGACACAGCTTGTCTGTTGGTATTGAACTGTTGCCCATTAAAGTTTCCAAATTTTTTTCTAATATTGTGTTATTTAGCAACTTTGAAGTACAAGAACTCAAAAACTGTTTAAAATCAGTCAAAAACACTTACAAAAAAAGATAATTTAGGTGAAAAACTATTACCCTAAAAAACTTCAGGTGATCATCTATTTTATTTAAAAAGTTATGATCTGGTAAAAATCGAAGAAATCTACTGTAAGCTCTAGATACTCAAATTTTTCCGATTTTGGTCAATATTAATTGTTTTTTTCTTCGGTTTCTGAAAAATTAACTTTTACTTTTTGAATCCACTAAAAAGGTTTCTAAATAAGTACACTATCATGTTGATATATTGTTATACAATATAATATAGTAGTTCTTTTAATCAAGCAAATAAAATATAAACCTTGTTATTTCAAGCTTCATTTGGTTTAAGAATTTGTTTGGTCCAAATTTTGACCTAGGGTAATTTCATGTAAAAGTAAGAAAAAAATTGAAATTTTCAGTCACCACTAGATCACCACTCTCTGATTTCTTTCAAATTTTAACCAGTGGTACCCATCAATATAACAAAAAAAAATGTAAAGTTTGAGCTTCCGAATCCAAGTAGTTCAAAAGTTATGACATTCTAAAATTCAGCCTAAAATGTCCTATTTTTTTCCACATCTGCTATTATGGACTTTGTAGTAGTAGTTCTTAATGAATAATTTAAGATCTAGTGGGAGAATGTGGCTAAAAGTTGGTACCTGGCCATTTTTGAAGATGCTGAATCCAAATTAGAAAAGAAAATAACCTAATTCAAAATGTTTGATAACTGTTTTTTATTTCAAAATGGTCAAAATTACTTTATCATAAAATGGGGTAATGTTTTCTCTAAGTCCTGAAGTTTCCTGACTCTTATGGATTCAGTTGTTGTGATGTGTAAAAACAGTTTTTTGAGGTTAATTTTGATACATAAATAAAGTTTTGTGAAGTGAATTGTCATGTAAAAATATAGTTTTGCAACATCTGCTGTGATGTATAAATATAGTTTTGTGACGCCAGTTATGTTGTATAAATATAGTTTTGAAACACCAGTTGTATAAACATAAAAACTATTTTAATTTTAGATTAAATAATTATTTTTATTAACATTTTTATACATATTAAAAGCGTTCTTCCTTTTTTCAGGCAGTCTTCGTGAAATCAACTTGGATACAGCAAAGTACCTATAAAAGGCAAATTTGTTGTGCCAGGTGAAAAGCTTGACTATGATTATGCAGACATAAATTAGCATCAAATGAAGAATCAGAAGAAAACGAGTTAAAGATTACCTGAACTATTACCTGAAGATAAAATGGAAAAAGATAAAGCAAGTTGAAGAAGCAGTTATTAAGAAAGTTGTAACTGCTCTGGATATCACTGAACTGATCTAGTTGCACCAAACAACAATGAAGTTCTGAAGGAAATTCAAACCAAAGCTGGTGATCTAGACTTCCTTGTTAAATGCATGAAAGAAAAACTTTAACTTTCTAACAGAAAGCAGCAACTTCAAATTTTGACATTGACCCCAAAATCTTGTTCTATCAGAAAAGCGGCAAAAGAGTTTTCAGTTTTCAAACACAAAATTTAAAATGCAAAGTTTTTACGTGGCCAAAAAGGCATCGTAGCATACCCTGATGTGGTTGAACAACATTGAATCAGCAAAGATATTATAGAACTTGTAAAGCTTTTTTACTGTAATATTGAGTATTCAAGGCAAATGACAATAGTAACCAGACAATAAAATTGGATTTTCTAAATTTTGGAGTCTTCGACCTAAATGGTGCATTCTTGCTGGTCCAAAAGGTACACATTCTGTGTGTGTACAACACACCAAAATTTAAAATTAATGTTAAGTACTGTAGGCCTTGAAACATCTTACCATGAAATCATTGAAAGATTGTCTGTAGCAGAAAATCAAAAGTTTGTATGATTCACCAATGCAATAGTTGTCCTGGCATACAAGCTGCCCAAAATTATTTCCAGCATTATCTCATACAAAATGATGATCAAAAAGTGTTATGTGATAGTAATGAAAATGAACAGTCAGTGGATTTCAAACAGTGGACAACGACAAATAGAACTGAACTATTAACAATAAAACTTCCATCAATGAATTCATAGAGCTCCTGTGTGAAAAGCTTAATAAAATTACTTTTCATTCATTTATAGCAAAATCACAATCTAGCTATCAGATGCATCTCAGAGAAACAATTAGTATTGATGAGGCTATTGTGCTTGCAGATTTTGCAGAGATTTACACTTTTGTAGTACAAGACGAGATACAGAGTTGGAGCAAGAGTCAATGTTCTCTTTATACAGTTGTCATCTACTACATGAAAGTGATATTGGAAATATCTTCTTTTTGTGTAATTTTAGATGATTTGAATTGCAATGTTGGATTTATCAATGAAGTTATGCATAAAATCATTAATCATATAAAAACTCATCTTTGTCCCACAACTACAAAAATTCGTTATTTTTCTAATGGCTGTGCAGGACAGTATAAAAACTGTAAACATTATTACAATTTATGTCACAGCACTCAAGATTTTTCTGTTTGTTGCATTTGGAATTTCTTTCCAACAAGCCATGGCAAACCTCCATGCGATGGAATAGGTGGCACTGTTTTTTTCTTTTTTGGCTATAAACAAAAATATAAAACTATTAAAATTGACTATATTAGGATGTCACAATACCTACTTTGAAAATACGGCGAACTTGACTGGCTTGGTATGGTTAAAGAAGTTGATAAAGAGAATGATTATTTTATGGTAAAGTTTATGCATCCACATTATGCATGTCGATCGTACTACTGGCCAAAACGGGATTATAATTGCTGGGTGTCAAGAATGAATGTCATTTCTTTTGAAACTCTATTTGAACAGCTTTTATCTTGTCAGTGAAAGTTTATTAATATTTTACTTTCATTATTTAAGTATCAACTTCAACTTCAACTTTAGTAATATTGGGTTATTGGGTTATTGATGCAAATTATATTTCCATGTATACTTTTGAAATTGTTGATTTTAAATATGCAAATTATATTTCCATGTATACTTTTGAAAATATTGATTTTAAATATGCAAGTTACACAAAGCAATATAATTTTTTTTTTTTCAGAGACTTTTCTTAGACCTCTTATTTAACATCTCAACTCCAAGAAACTCCAGAAATAAGTCAAATTTAAACCATGGTTATGAAACAAAAAATTTGACTGTTGATATTTAAGAATTAAAAATTTATTTTTAAGTCTTAAATATCAACATTTATTAAGAGTTAGGTTATTTTCTTTTCACTTTGTATTCAACACCTTTAAAAATGGTCAGGTAACAATTTTCAGTCATATTCTTCATCTAGAACTTAAATTAATCACACAAAAAGTATCCTATAAATTCTATAATAGAGAATAGGGGCCAAAAAAAAAAGAAGGAATTTTTTATCCTAATTTCAAAATGACATATCTTTATCATGCTTTAAGAAACTAAAACCTTCTTTTTTTTAAAGATGTCCTAAGATCTAATACTTCATTTAAAAAAAAAAATTAATCCATAAGACTTGGGCAATTCCGGGAGTTAATGGAAGCGCAACCCATGGTATCAGAACAAAAAATTTGACTGACCATTTTAAAATCAAAAAATAACTATCAAAAAATTTAAATTTTATCATTTTCTCTACATATTTGAATTCAGCACCCTCAAAAATGGAAAGGTACCAATTTATAGCCACATTCTTCCACTTGTTCTTAAAATATTCATTAAAAAGTACTACAAAATCCATAACTTGATTTGGTAATTTTTTTTTTATAAAGATTTGGTAAAAAAAAAAACAACATTTTAGGCTTAATTTTCAAAATGTCACACTTTGAACCTTTTGGATAAGGGAGCTCAAATTTTAAATTTTTTCATGTTTTATCAACACGTACCACTGGTTAAAATTTAAAGAAAATCCAAGAGGTAACTGAAATGACTGTTGCACTTTTACATGAAGTTACCCCCAAAAGTCAAAAGTGAAGAATGTTTTAAAGTTGTGTTTTTTTTAAACTAAGTGTAACCCATCGGAGATGTGTTTGTGTTCTTTATTATCCTAATTCTCAAAATATGTCAAGTTGTTTCTAATTTTTAGTTTAAGTTTTTTTTAATTTTTTCTGACCATTATTTTATTAATGATAATTATTATAATGACCATTTATATCTTTTTTATTGCTGCCAATCTTCCTCAGACATCAATTTTCTTTAAAATTCCATTGATACAAAGGATACAATATATTTTTAAACTAATAATTTCTTATCATAATGTTTTGTAGCAGGAATAGAATAATTGTTTAATTTTTTTTTATTACTATAGTTTGTTGAGAGTGACTGCGATGAAGAACTCCTTTTCAATATTCCGTAAGTTTTACATTAATTTTTTTTCAGTATAAATTATACAATATAGATTAACACAAAAAATATTTCAGATTAAATAAAAAGTATTTTAGATTTTTATAGATTAACATAAAGAATATTATAGATTTTTCTGAATTATCTTAAGGAATATTATAGGTTTTTCTTAACTTAAAGAATATTATAGATTTTACTAGATTAACATAAAGAATGTTATAGATTTTTCAAGATTAACTTAAAAAGTATTATAGGTTTTACTTGATTAACACAAAGAATCTTATAGATTTTACTAGATTAACATAAAGAATATTATATGTTTTACTAGATTAACATAAAGAATATTATAGATTTTACTAGAATAACATAAACAGGGTTGCCTCTCAACCTGGAAAACCTGGAAATAGCATGAATCCCAGGGAAAACCTGTAAAACTCAGGGAATTTTTTATTTTTTTTAAATCAGGGAATACTCAGGGAAATTTTTTTCTCCCATTTTTATAAAATAGTTATTTATCAAATTATTTACAATAGTTTAAGCTAGTTAAAATTCATAATGTATATTATTAGTAATTTTTTATAAGGTAAAACAATTTTTTTTAAATTTGGTTTGGCTTAATCTCACAATGATGTTTGAAACTGTTACCACACTTTTGAAAAATAAAATAAAAAATATTATCTCAAAATAACTTCATAAAAACATTGACATAAAAAATCTAGAAAGTGACATCCTTTTCTAATAACCCCCTTCCTTTCCCTTGTGCTTTTATTTTCCTTTTTATTTTGACCACAACCCTATTTACGTGATGTCCTTTATGTGTGGACCCTAAATAAAATAAGATAAAAATGTATTATATTCAATTTTCTAATTTGTACTCATTTTATCTATAAATGTATAACATGGTTGTAAGAAGAATGCATTTTTTTAGAGTTATAATAATAAATAAAATGGATCAAACATTTTTTTCAAATGATTGGCTTACTCACCCAGAGTATAAAGAATGGTTTGTAAAGACTAATGACAATAAATTTGCTAGATGTAGCAGTTGCTGCAAAACCTTTAACCTGTCAAATATGGGAGTTCAGGCAGTTAAGAGTCATAATGAAGGTAAAAAGTACCAAGTTAATGTTTTAGCTAAATCCAGAAGTCACTTTTTCAAACCTGTTGAAAAAAATTCTATTATTACACCAACAGTACCCCTGGCAGTAGGTCAAAGAACTTTAGAACTTGTTGTTGCTTCTAATGAAAAAACAAGATCTGAAATTAAATGGGCTCTTGCAACTGTTATGTATGGGTTGTCAAACAATGCTTCTGGTAATATGAGCCAATTATTTACTAGTATGTTTCCCGATAGTAACGTTGCAAAAGGACCAACATTAGGAAGAACAAAAATAGGGTATATGATTAATTTTCGGTTAGCTCCATATTTTAAATCGTTACTTCTTGAAACCATTAAAAGTTCACCATGTTATGTTGTCTCGTTTGATGAAAGTTTAAACAAAGTTACACAAAATTGTCAAATGAATATTATTGTTAGATTTTGGAATACTCTAGAAAACCAGGTTAATGTGCGATATTTGAATTCAGTTTTTCTTGGACACTCTTCTGCAGCGCATATACTAAAAAATTTTAATAAAGAAATAGATTGTCTGGACTTATCAAAAATGATCCAAGTATCTATGGATGGGCCTAATACAAATTGGAAGTTTTTTAAAGAACTTTCTTTATACCGAAATGAGTGTGAATTAAATTCTTTATTTGACATTTGGAGTTGTAGTTTGCATTCAATACACGAAGCTTTTAAGATTGGTTCTGAGTCTACATTATGGAGTTTAAAAAGTATTCTTAAGGGAGCGCATATCAAACATTGCATGATACTCCAGCTAGAAGAGATGACTATAGCAATGTCACTGGGTCAAATTGCTATCCATTAAGTTTCTGTTCAACTAGATGGATTGAAGACCAGGTTGTTTCAGATTGTTTAATTGAAATATGGAACAACATTGTAAAATTAATTAGATTTTGAGATAAATTATTAAGTCCAAACAGCCTTCCTCAAAAAGTTTTTTTAATGTTCAAAAAGTGTCGAATGACTTCAGTAATTCAAAGTTGCAAAAAAGTTAGTGATTTAAAAAAGTTAGATATCTATAAAAAAGATTATTTGCTACACAGGAAAGATGTTATTATAGGTTTTGTCGCTGAAGTTTCAATAAAAAAAACTTTTAAAAAAAGATAAAATTACTCTTAATGAAGTAAAACAGTTTAGAAATGAATGTGTTTTATTTCTCACAAAAACCATGGAAAATCTGTTGAAACGTATCCCACTAGACTCTGCAATCATAGCAAATGCAAGTTGTTTTGAACCAATCGAACTCAAAGCATCATCAATCGAGTTTAATCAAAATAAATTAAAAAGGTTGTTACATTATCTTGTTAGTTTAAAGATTATATCTGCAACACAGTGATAAAGTCATGCTTCAGTATTCTATACTTTTAAAAAATGACATGAAAATAAATATAGAAAAATTTCTTAATTTTGATAAAAAAACACTAGTTTTGATACCTTCCTTTTTCATCAACTGGATATAGCCAAACCTAAGGAACTTTCTTATATTATCAAAATGATTTTAACTGTAAGTCATGGTCAAGCTTTTGTAGAAAGGGGTTTCAGCATAAACAAATCAATTCTAAACAAAAATATTCAGTCAGACTAGTTTCGGATCGCATTATAAGAGATCATATGAGTTCTCAAAAAGTTCAAGCTGACACTATAAATATCACAAATGCATTAATGTTATCAATTAAGTCAGCCAGACAACAGTACCAAATGAGTTTAGCAGAGAAAATTCAATAAAAAAAGAGTGTGAATCAAACAAAGAGCAATCTTATTAGAAGAAATTGAAGAAGTAGAAGAAAAAAAAGAATTTACAGCATGTTGTATATTAAACAAAGATCTTATTCAATCTGTTGAAGATGCTGACAAAAATAATGATTTAACAATGCTTAAAAAAGCAACTACTTTAAAAAGAAAATGTGACTAAACAGAAAATGAATCAATGGAGTTAGATTCAGTTTTAGAACTATTAAATGCAAAGAAGAAACTTATTGATAAAGTTTATTACTAAAAACTGTTTTTTGTGTTCAATTTTAGAATTAAAAATTTTCCATTGTTTCACTATATTTAGTACTATATTTAGAATCTATTTAAATTATTTATTTATATATAAAGATTATATATATATATATATATATATACAGAGTTTTCTAGGTTTTCCTTGTCTAAATGCAAGGGATTCCGGAAATAATATGGAAAACTCAGAGAAGACATAGGTAATATAAAAGGCTAAACTCAGAGAAAAACGTTATTTGATTAACACAAAGAATCTTATAGATTTTTCTATATTAACATGAAGAGTATTATAGATTTCTCTATATGCATAACATAAAAAATATTATAGATAACATAAAAACATAAACATATTATAGATAACATAAGAAAATAAAAAATATTATAGATTTCTATAGATAAACATAGAGAATATTATAGATTTTTCTAGATTAACATAAAGAATATTATAGATTTTACTAGATTAACATAAAGAGTATTATAGATTTGACTTGGTTAACACAAAGAATATAAAAGATTTTTCTATATTGACATAAAGAATATTATTGATTTTACTAGCACTGCTTGATTCTAGGGGTTTTACGTTGAATTTCAAAAGACATGAGGTTTTTCTTCAGATTCTATTAACATGTATAAGTACGAGCTGGAATGTGTTGAAAATAAAATCGAAAGCGTTCCTTCTCAGTCCGAAATTGATATTTTCTGATTTCCAGAAATTAGCGTTTAAAAAACAATATTAATTTTATTATTTAAGCTTACCTTTATTACAAAAATCATAAAAAGCCACGTGACATTTCATTTTTTTGTCTTCAAAATGTGGTTAACTTAGTATATAATAATACCTTAAATAGTTTCACTAATAAAGCTCTTAAAGTGGTTGATGACTTGTTAAGAAATATAGTAAAAATTAATACAACTTTTTTTATTTTGTTTTGTAAAAGTTATAACTACTTTTTATAACATGTTTGATTAATAAACGTTCATTTTAAATAACAATAAAAGTAGATAATAGTAGAAAAGTGGAAGAGAGTTACTTATAAAGGTAGAAAGGGTTGCTCCAACTGAGGATCAATGCTTATGTCCGATTTGTTGTATGGTATCAGACAAGCGCAGCCACAGGATTTTTAACTTAAGAGTTTATATCATTGAGTCAAATGAAAATCTCTGCATTGAAAGATTAAACTCATTCTGCACAGATTGTTTTTAACTAGTTGAAAAGGGCATTAGGCACCCATGCATGAGAAAATCAGCTGTTCAAAATGCTTATTCTTTCCAAGGATCTTATTCTTTCCAAGGATGAAAAGATGTCAGAGCAAATGATCAAATGTTTTAAAGTTTCAAGTTAAGAATGGAAATTCGTTACAATTATCCACTGGTAGATTTTTATTTATTTTCTTATTTATTTATAATGACTTTCTGCAATATTTTATTCTAATTTTAAGAGGATCATTCTACCTGTAGTACTAAAACCAAAGCTCCATAAAAATAAAG
Source organism: Hydra vulgaris (assembly GCF_038396675.1). NCBI lineage: Eukaryota > Metazoa > Cnidaria > Hydrozoa > Anthoathecata > Hydridae > Hydra > Hydra vulgaris. Next base: position 46,293,976 of record NC_088931.1, read on the forward strand.
TAGTTTCTACTGATACACTATTTGATATCAAGAAAAATCATGATCTGCCTGAAAATGTTGTTTGAGTTGGAATTGACCGAGGACAGGGTTCACTGAAGGTTTAATAACTTAACCTACTTTATATTACTCAAATAAAAGAAATAAAATTAGAATTATTATAAAATTGTGAATAATTTTCAGATTATAATGAATATTTTTGATGAAACAAAGTTAGAGGAGCAAAATAGAAACAAGAAAGACACAGGAGTGAACAAGGTGATAATTCTGACTTTGGCACGTAACGTCAAGGAGAATAACCATAATCTTGGAATGTCTACTAAATTAATCAATCTAAATCAGCTCAAATTTTTTGTGGCTTCTGACCTAAAGCTCATAAACGTAGTTTTTGGCATATCAGTAAAAAATTTTGCTTAATTTTATTAATTTTTACAAGTAGCTATTAAAACATGAAATCTCAGAATAATGAAATAATTTATTAGAGTCATGGTGGAAAACATTCTTGTTGTTACTGTACAATAAGCTCATCAGGTGACTTGAGAACTTTTGCCTCCTTAAGTTCAGATTACTATCTGTACCAAGATGCAGGATATCCTTATAAAACTATGCAATTATTCAATAATGTTATTAACCCATGTTTGCTTGAGGAAGATCCTAGAAAATTTATTCTTGATATCATCCCTCCTTTGGAACTTCACATGTATGAACATGTTGTGACAAAAATTGTTGACATTCTTTTAGTTAATGAGGACCTGAAATCCTTTTTGGACAAAAATACTCTAATGTGGCATGGTTATAATGGTGGCGGATTGGATGGACCCAACTGTGGTAAAGTTCTAAAATTATTAGATGAAATGATGCTGGTAACACCAGTTCAGTTATACCCCTGCGTTGAAACCCTGCAGAAGTTTAGAAAAGGTAACAATTATATATATATGTATATGTATATATATATATATATGTATATGTATATGTATATGTGTATATATATATATATATATATATATATATATATATATATATATATATATATATATATATATATATATATATATATATATATATTCCAATCATATACTTAAAATTTTTCAGTTGCAAAAAGTTGTTTTGGCATGATGCTAAAACCTTCATACAGTAAAGATATCTCGCAGTTTATTGAATCTGCTAAATACTTAGAATACTATTGTAAAAATGTGTTTGACAAAAACATTGTCACTTGGTTGGAAGTCCCATATTATTAAATACCACCTTATAGATTTTCGAAATAGGAGTCCAAAAGCTCTTGGACTTTTTTCAAAACAGACATCCGAGGCTGTACATAAAAATTTAACAAAAACATTGAAGCGCTATGCTGTAGCAGGCAGCATAGAGCTTCAATGTTTTTGTTAAATTTTGAGACTAATGAAAACTATGGATTAAGGCTTGAAAAAGTTGCTTCCCCCTACAGCTCTATGAGAATTTAAATTAATTAAATACAAGTTTTTTAACTTGTTTATATAATATATATGGTTTTATTGTTTAATTAAAAAAAGAAAAGTTTTTCGATTTAATTTTATTTTGCTTTGAAACCTGTAATGTAAATAACGGACCCAAAAATACTAATTCTAGTTGCACGTAAGCCGTAAAGTCATCAAATCATTAAAGGTATTATTATATATTAAATTAACCACATTTTGAAGACAAAGATAATGGATGTTCATGAAAGTTTCTATGATTTTTTAATGAGAGCTAAAATAATACAAATGATATTGTTTTTTAAGCACTATTTTCTGGATTTCGGAAAATATCAATTTTGGACTAAGAAGGAATGCTTTCGATTTTATTTTTAACACATTCCAGCTTGTAAATATACATATTAATAGAATCTAAAGAAAAACCTTATGTCTTTTGAAATTCAACCTAAAACCCTTAGTATCAAGCAGTGCTAGATTAACATAAAAAATATTATAAATTTTTCTAGAATAATATTAGGACTATCATAGTTTTTACAAGATTAACATAATAAATATTATGTTTTACTAGTTTGACATATAATATATTATAGATTTTTCTAGATTAACATAAAGAATAGATTTTTCAAGATTAACATAAAGAATATTATAGATTTTTTTAGATTAACATAAAGAATATTATAGATTTTTTTAGATTAGCATAAAGAATATTATAGATTTTTCTAGGCAAAAATAAAAATGTTAGTATGATAAAGAATAAACTTGTATAAAACGAAGAACAGCAGAAAAATACTCGAGAAGTTTTTAGAAATTTTCTTATAAATATTAGTTTTAAAAACATTAATGTAATGTGTGTTATTAATTTTAAATCATTTTTCTCGTGGGAAATTTTCTTAATTGTTAATCTTCCAACATTTAGATAAACATATATATATATATATATATATATATATATATATATATATATATATATATATATATATATATATATATATATATATATATATATATATATACATATGTATATATATGTAAATCTATATGTAGGAAGGTTGCATATATATAGTATGTTTTTGTAGGTTACATATACATATAGTAAGTTTTTGTAATTGTTGTAAATCGTGTTACCAAAGTAAATCGAATATTTGTGTATTTGATTAAATAAAGTAAAAGTAAATAATTCTTCTTATAAATCAAACTCAAGATTCAAATATTGTAATTGTAATTGTGGTTAGTTGAAAACTGCAATATTATTATAAAGCGTTAAAGAATTTATCTTTTAAATACGCCGGAGTTAAATTTTTGTAATTTATTTTTGTTTTTTGTAATTTTTACTGTTTTATTGTTTTACAAAAACGGGTTAGGTTTAATAGTATGTTAAATCCATTATCACAAAATAATAATATTATTAAACTGAAATAATCCACAGTCACAAAACTAAGATATTAAACTATTAGTAATCCTTAGTCACAAAACTAAGATATTATTAAATTGGTAAAAAAGGTTTTAGTTTTAAAATCATAATTATTTTTCAATTTTTTAAATATAACTTCGCTTCTTTTGAAATCCAGTTTGACATACTTTTAAAAAACTTTTTTTTTGCTAATATTTAAGACTTGTCCAATCCTTGGTCAATATGTAGACCTACCTCCTTGATCCTTATGCAATCAAGGAGGAAGGTCTAGATATTGTTTGATTTAAATTTTTTTTTTAGTTTTCAAACTTTATTGCCATACTGATTTGCATGAATTTTTTTTTATGAACTACCCATATATATATATATATATATATATATATATATATATATATATATATATATATATATATATATATATATATATATATATATGTGTATATAAATTTGAGAAATTGTATTTACAAAAGGAACACAATCAAATGTTATCAAGTAGCTTAAAATAGTTTGGTTGATAAAAAAAACTAAAAAGTGATGGTATTTGACTAATTTGCTTTTAACTTTGTTCTTTCTGAATTTTAAACGAATTTTTTAATCTTAATTTAGTGCTCTTTTCAATTTTTTGTTATATGTGTTACAATGTTTTCTACTTATTTATTTTTTAGAAAGTTTTTATTCACTTTAATTTTATATCATTTATAAATTTTACACAGGTTTACTGGAAGTATAAAGTTAAAAAGTATATTAGTAATTGGTGGTGAGGACAACTTTCATCCTTCTCATATGAAACTTTTCAAAAATCGACCGTATATGACATTTGATGATACGTTATGTGAACCAGATCAAATTTTTAATATTGTACCAGATCATGAAGGAAATATTGAGTATCATACAAAAGTTGCACGATTTTCTAATGTGGAACATTTAAGTATTTATTTCTCTTCAAACTTTGGAGAAAATACAACTAAAATATATTATATTGGATTAAAAGGTGACTATATGGAATCCCACAAACACGGTGTAACAATATGTAACTATGAGGCTAAAGCTAACCCATCTGACCATTTAAAAAATGAATACGTCGCAGCAGAATATTCTGTAAAATGAATACGTCGAAGCTGAATATTCCGTGAAATGTGAAATACGTCGCAGCAAAATACTCTGTGAAATAACTTTTTTTTGTACTTGAACAATATATAGTTAAATGTTTTATCTTGTTTAATGATACAAATTTTTTACCAGTTTCTCGTGATTTAGTGAGGGCTGTTAAAAGCAGATTTTTGCTTTTAACTTGTTCTTTAGGTTAAAACTAAAAAGAAAAAAATGGGTGCCAAAAAATTTTTACAATTGGGACCGGGACCCATGACTTATTACAGTCAACAACAAAAAAAATACCGTTACTTTAAAAAAAATATGTTCTACGAAAGAACTTGTCAAGCGGAACAAAAAAAATATCTATAAACCATATGCTGAAAACGTTTCCTTCCCAAGTAACACCACTTTTAAGAATGTATAAAACACAGACCCCGAATTTACAGACTCGCATAGAAAGACTAAAAAATGGTTCTTTCATCCCATTTGCCATATATAATCAATAAAAGAGTCGTTATTGATATGAATTTTCTATTAAATAAAATTATCTATTATATACAACGAATGAAAAATGGCAACTTTTTTCAATACGAATAATGTTTTACGCTAATTTTCTCAAAAAGCGAGTGATTTTCGTCTTTTTTATTGAAGCAAAGTAAGCATCATCATCTTGATACTTTAGAATTATATGAATAATACAAAAGATAAAAAACTGATATGGAGGATGTTACTAACTGTAAACAAAGGGAATCAAAAATGAATATTCGAGATGCATTATTTGTCAAAAAGATGATACTAAACATAAGGTCAGTGCAATCTAGTTGCAAATTTTCTATTTTGTAAATTTAGACATTTTATTAATTCAACATTAGTCTGATTTGTAATTAATTGTAATTACATCTTCAGACTTGGTGAACTCCATGTTGCATTTGTCTTTTTTAGTAATGGGCAAATATATACAAGTGGACTTGACGCAGTCCTTATATACGAATATAACGCTAGGTATATAAGAATATACAACGTTACGTCGAAAATGTTAATGGAAAGCACAAGCGATTGATTGAAGCGCATGTGAATATTCATCTTTCTTTTAATAAATTTTATTTATCTCATTACAACAACATCCACAACTCATAAATGAAATTCGAATTGGAAAAGTTAAATTTGTTAATGATGTAACTGATGCCGAGTGCAATTTGAAAGTAATTACTGAAAATTATGTTTTAGGTAGTGGTGTAGTGGTAAAGCGCTCGCTTCATATGCGAGAGGTTCCGAGTTCGATCCCCACCACGTCCCTGGTAGTACCGCGCTCAACTTGTTTCTCCGCGCAGCGGCCTTGTTCGACGAGGTTCGTGTTTCGGAGTTATAGAGTTGAGAGAGGGTTATAACCACTATTAAGTAGCCTCCTCATTTGTAGTGGCCTTCTTGGCCTTGAGGAGGTGAATAACAAAAACAAGAAAAAAACAAAAAAAAAAAAGGTTTCAAAGATTACGGGGTTTTTACTCTTTTTAATGAATTCGATAAAAATCACAAAAACCACTATTACTGCGTAACTTCATGTTCATTTGTAAAGCTTTGTTACTCTTTGTTCGTTCATTTCGTGAAAAAAACTGGTCATTACATCTTGCTTCACTTGACAATATGGTAAAATATTTCTTTGTATTCGACGAGATAAATTACACTTGACTTACACCATTGTATTTGGCAACAGTGATTAAACTTGAGTCCAATAATTTACAATCTTGGAATTATCTAAAAGAAAACTTTGCAATCAGTATAAGTGAAATACCATTCACAAGCATTAATTCTGATCACGCATTGGAGCAAGAAAACAAAGGGATGAAAGTAACTGGTGGTGTTATAGCCTTGACTCAAAATCTTCTGGTTTGCAACGCTTTTTTTTTTACTGCTCCAATACTAAATGCATTGTGTACAGATTTCTGTACTAAGAATATTATTAGTTCTCAAAGTCGATCTTGTCATTATTAACTAACTGAATTAACTACATGAGATCGAATCGTTATCAAAAGAAAAGCATTCAATCGTACTTAACCACAATATGACAAGCAATACCCAAAGAGTAATCATTATTGACAGAATAGCATTGGTAAACAGAGTTCACAAAGGTGCTGAAGTAAAAATCCAGAAGGTGGACCCTTTTTATTCTAAAAATAACATTATTAAAAAGAACAAAATACTTTAGTATTTTAAAATATTTAAGCATAAAAGAATTATTTAAGATTTAAACATTAAAAGGAAAATTGTTCATTCAAATCTTTCTTTAAGACTTCGCCAAACATTTTGTTATATCACTTATGAAAATTGTAAATGGTTACAACGAAATGAGACTTGTATTTGATTGCTAAATCAGTTAGTCCCTTAAAATTAGTACAAGATTGAAACGAACATCTGGAAACAATATAAAGTATAAGGTTTCCGATAAAGGAGATATTATCAATTTGTCATTAAAGCATTTGTTTAGAAACTAAGCGCAACATAACTATATACCTATCAGAATATACTTATGATGCACTCAAAGATCAAAAAATATAATTTTCAATAACATACGAATTAAAAACAGCTACAAGTATCTCCAGTTTTGATATTAACTTGCTAAGTCATGATCATGAAGAGGCGGACAATCTTCTCGCACTCCATGCCATTGATATTACAAGATGTAATCCATTTTCGAAATGCAATGTTCTCTCCCTAGATACAGACGTACTTTTGCTGCTAATATTTTAATGTGAATACCTACCTCTTGCAGCATACTTACAAACTGGAAAAGGATCAGAAGAATGCGACATCAGTATCAAGAATTGTTTTGAGTCACTTGGTTCCAAACGTTTAAAAGCTTTGCTAGGCTTCCATGAGTTAACAGGATGCGACCAGCAGACCGACCGGCTGCTTCTATGAAAAATCCAAATTAACATGGTGGAAGTCATTCATGGTTGCAGATGACAAGATTCTGTGTGCATTATCAATGTTAGGTAATACTGAGTCATTGCCGAATTAGGTTACTCTTCAAAGTATTGAGCGTTTTGTAGTCAACAAATATGGATTAAAAAATATGCCTAATAACATATCAACCTTGGCTAAGCTGAGATGATTTCTCTTCTCAACGTATCATTAAGGTGCTGCGCAGTTACCACCTACCATGAGCGCTCTAAAATACAAAATATTTAGAACTCATTTTGTATGTCTAGTGTTAAGAAGATCTCACAAACCTTTAAAAAATCTTCCTTCTTCTGAAGGCTTTGCCTGGGAGATCAATGGTGAATCTCTTGCGCCAATATTAAAAGATTGTCTTCCTGCTCCATTGGGTTTAACTGAATTGAATGTTTGTGGAAGTAGTGATGATTGCAGTACAAAGAGATGCAAATGTTAAAAAAACAACTTTGTCTGAACGGATATGTGTAAATGCACAGGGTGTTTAAACACCGATATTCATACAACCGATATAGAAAACTAATATTTATATTTATATTTATAATATTTACATTTTTAAGTCAAATTTTATTAGTTTTACTTATCACTAATAGTTTTATTTTTTTGATTTTTTCATAAAAAATATATTCTTATCTATAGGGGAAAGGGGGGGTAATTAGTACCGCTGTGCGATTCGTACCAGCGTCATTGTTCTTTTTCTGATTCGTTGAAATTGGCCGAAACACGATAAAATCAAGCCAGCAGATGAAATATGTATACTGACCAAAAAATGGCGGAATCGAACGTTAAAGAAAGGCGGTAAGTCTGTTTCCCTTTTTTTACACTATTTGATATAATAATTACACTGTCCTACTAGTCGTACCTTGCAGGCGTGGATATACGTAACTTATTTATATTTTTTTATGGTGTTAGTCCATCCATTCTTCTTCATTAAAAAATGCGTTTTTTTCCGATTCACTTTGCCCATAAAAAACACTGAAGTAGAAAACTATGTTTAGTCATAGTCGGGTAAATCGTACCTGTGATGGTGGGGTAAATCGTACCTGTGGTACTAATTACCCCAACCTCTAAAGATAACAATGGGCAGCGTTGGTACTGCTTCATGTGTGATGAGGACATTGAGGAGGATATGATCCAGTGTTTAATTTGTGGAGCATGGGTACATGTTGCATGCTCATCATCTGAGTCTCAAAATGGGTCACATGATAGTTATATATGTGAATTATGTCAATAAATATATTTTACAAGTGTAGAATGAACCAGTTATTATTTTATTTATTTCTTATTATTAGTGCTGAGCTTTTTTTTTCTTCATACCCTTTGGTACTTATTAGCCTCTCGACTATTTGAACCTTCTTGTGAGTAATTAGTACCACCTTGTTTATTTTTAGTTTTTATTAGTGTGCTCTTTATTTACATCTTGAAATCATGATTGTTTACATCTTGAAATCATGATTGTTTGTTTTAGTTTCATTAATGCTTGTTTCTATCTAAAAATAAACTTTTTCCTACATTAAGTTTTATTTTTATTTATTTTTTTCCTATTTAGCCCCCTTTCCCCTACGTAATAAGTCATAAACATATTTAAATGTTTTTTGTTTTACTGGACGAATTCTTTCAAACCACTTTTCGCTTAAATGGAGAAAGGGGATATAGATTTTTTTTTGACAAATATATAAAAGTGATGCCATTGTGGTATACCAATAGTCGCGAGCCTTTTTTAAAAAAAGAAATACAGTTTTACCTTTTTAATAAAAAGCACTTAAAATGACATTTGTCAATACGAAAAATCAAACGAATTAAACAACTTTAAATTCCAGTAAAACAATCCTTCATGCATATATTCAATAGATAATTGCTTTGAACATAAATTTACATTAATAAAAATTCTCTATTATTCTCTTAAACTCATCTGAATATTTAACAAAACTGGAATGAAAAATCTTTCTTTTTTTTTATCTTTTTGTGCCGGCCTGTAAATTCTGAGTCTGTACTTTATATACTCTGTAATGCGCTATATCTTGGTAAGGAAACTCTTTTGGCATATGGTTTTTACATATATTTTGTTCCGGTTGACAGGTTTTTTTTTGCTGACTGTAATAAGTTTGACGCCATGGTTCCCGGACCCAAATGTAAAAAATTTTTGGCACCCATTTTTTTCTTCTTACTTTTAACCTAAAGAACAAGTTGAAATTGCTTGTGCACAGGGCACACGAAGAACACAGACCTTCACTATCTCTAAATTGGTAAGAGTTTTAAGTTTAAAAAAAAGTTTAAGTTTTAAAATGTTCAAACTGTTTACTTTGTTTTGATTTATGACAATTGATTAAATAAACTGCTAAGCAGTTTCTTAAGTATTAAAAAAGTTTTTTAAATAACTTAGGTACGTTTCATAAGTTATTCATACGTGTACGCAATTTTTAGCAAAAAGTGCGCTGTCGCCATTTTAAATGTTGATATTTGAATATTGCATGACAAAATATTAGTTTTTAAAGTAATCTAAACGTAACTACGAATATCAACGTATAAAAGTCAAATGTTTGTTTCTTTTTATTTAACTTTTATTTTTAAAATAAATTTTTGATGATAATTTTTTGTTTTGTGCGTAGTCCCGCAAACATTTTTGGCGGTTGAACGCCCTTGATAATTTTCACTAGATTTACTAAATGCAGTGAAACTTGTTAAGTATTTCAGTTTTTTCAATCTCAATTATAGTTTCAAACTTTTTTATTAAATGCGCAATTTTGAGTAATTAGGAAACGAATTATTTAACATTGAGTAATTAGGCAACGAATCATTTAAAATAAGTTTTTAAAAATACCATTAAAAAAAACACAATAATTTACGATAACTTTTTAAATAACATAAATATACAAATCGTTTAAATAAATAACTTTTTAAAATAACATAAGACATTTTTTATAGTTTTAAATAAAAACATTTTCATTAGTTTCACATTCAAAGATCACGCATTACAAATTTCACACCAGAAAAGACATCTCTTATCGCAAGAATACTTTTCTCACATTACGAAAAAATACACCACAAGAACACACATATTACTTTTTATTTTTAATGTTAACAAAATGTTTTTCTATTTTCGTTGTTTTTGGCAAATCTCAAAACATAACACTTCTATTTCTTGTTACGACAATCTTCAAAACATGACTCTTTAGCTGCACGACACACTTGAAACTGTTGTGCAGATTCATTGAAAGTTGATTTAAGAGAACGTGAAGTATTTAAACAAAGATCAAAGTTAGTTGTGCAATCATCACATTTTAAAGCATTGACTTTACGATCTAACACGGTGTTAAGAACAATTATAAGGAATATGATCAATATTTTGCAGCACATTTTCATACCTAAAAAGAAAATATAGTTTTGAATTGTCTCTTTTAAATATTTACGAAATTCTGAACTTTACTCTTTATTTAATTCTGAACTTTACTCTTTACAAAAAGTAAGCTAGGTGTAAAATACCAACCTGAACGTAGTGTCTGAACTTCTTAAATTACCTGAAACTAACGGAATATTTTGGTTTAATAGCGAAACTTTTTTCATGCCTTCCAATTTATAGTTGCCATTGTTTATTACCACCGCAACTGTTTTTTTGTTTGTTGTTATGCGGTGAAATACAAACAATTGACAAACTGATTTATCTGAACTTGTCCAAACAATTTGATTTGTTTTACATTTTCACAATTTGTACAGCGCCATTGTTTTATTTTGATGACGAAAAAATATTTGTTACTTAAACCAAAGGATGATTAATTTTGGCGTATAATATACTCCAAAATGAATTCAATGTTAATCTGCTTTTGGATGAATTGAACGTAAATTTGATGACAAAGTGTAGGAAGAAATTCCGAAAATTTTTTCTACTTTTATTCCTTTGTGATGTTTTTTCAATAAAAAAATAGCGCTTTAGTATTTCTTTAATGTTAATTTCTATAAAAAGAAACAAAGAGTTTCGGTTTAAACGAAATCTAATTTAATTATTTAACTATTTAGTTTATTTAAAAATTAAAAAGCAAATTTACATTACAATTTACGTCTTTCCTTTTTACTAATTTCATTAATCAATGTAAACGATGGATAACTAACGCAGTTCTAAATTTACTTTTCCGCTTTTTTTCTAATTCATAAGGAGTTACGAGCCGACTACATTTACCACAAAACTTTAAAAATACTTTGAAGTTTACCGCTTGATGAACAACTGTCTTATACTTCCACGGTCGTTCTTATAACACGAAATAATATTGACATATTTTTATACGATTATATTTATATTTATTTATATATATATATATATATATATATATATATATATATATATATATATATATATATATATATATATATATATATATATATATATATATATATATATATATATATATATACACAGTGCCGGTTTTAGCACTACCAGCGCCCTGGGCGAGATTTTTTTGGCGCCCCTAGCTCAATTTAACCCCATTCAAAAAAAAGGCAAAGGGTAAAATAACCAATTAGTTTCGCCCCTTTATATTCGGCGCCCTGGGCCATCGCTCAACTCAGCCCTACCCTAACGCCGCCACTGTATATATATATATAGACCCACCGCAACTCTTTATGACGCCTAGGGTCAAAATTTCGCAAGCGTCCTATCATATCCCATTATTCAAAAAATATTTGATTACCAATACAAATTCTAAAAGAATATATTTATATATATATATATATATATTTTTTTACTAAATTCACCTTCCCAAGGCTAAGGAGACCACTACAGCCAAGAAGGCTGCTATTTTTTACACCTTGTCTTTTTTCATTACGTTTTAAGTATGTCCGAATTACACCAACAAAAATGTTTTTACCATTTTTTAAATAACTAACGTTTATAAACACACCTCTAAAGTCAAGGTTGTGTGATGCTAAAAAGAGAGTTATATCTTTATAGTAAATAAAATAGTATTTTAGGCACCGTAGAATTTCACGCCACTTGGCTGCTTCATTTCTTATTCACACTGATTTGCAAAACTTTCGAACGTTGTTATTCACTTAATGTAATATTCTCGATGATTAGGATAGTCTTAGTGGCTTTTTACTTTATCAGGTAGCTTTCTCCAGTTTTCATTGATGCCACTATTTCAACGTAAAAGATGCGAATGATTACCAGTTCCCTAAGCTTGCTTGCTTCCAAAAAGTGAGCACGGAAAGCAAAGAAATAATTTAGAAGTTGCACTCTAAATAAGCCAAACTCGATTCATCTTTTCTCCATTGCGAGGTATTTCAGGTACCTTCATATTATACAACTCTCGTAAAAAACTTTGAGAAGGCTCTTCAATAACTTCAGCATTGTGTTTTACTCAGATTACTAATCTACTGCAACAGATTTTCAGGCCATAAAGCAGAATCGTTTGTAGTAAATCATCCATTGGCATATCCTAGTATTTCAAACAAAAAGATAAGTAATCATCTTTTATTCAGAACTTCACAATAAAAAAAAAAATAACCCCAAAAAAATCCTCATAAAGCAAAGGTTACCAAAATATTTTTTTTATTTTCAACTCTTGTTACTTCTTTGAACATTTTGCTACTTTGTTACTTTTTTCAACATTTTGCTACTTTGTTACTTCTTTCAACATTTTGCTACTTTGTTACTTCTTTCAACATTTTGAAAGAGACAAATGTTCTTCTGAACTCAACAAGATTTCATAAAACTCATTTACAATACTTTACATAAAGTCAGATTTTCCAAACGTCTTGATTTATATAATAATAATGTATTGGGGAAAACATTTTTGAAAAAGAAGGGAGCGTTTGGATAAATAAACTTTTAAATATTTTAACAGCTTGACATATCTAAGTGGAATTTGTAGGAACAAATCTAAAAGTTATTGAGTAATTCCCTGCTCCAATTTTTTGTAACTAATATACCACATTCTTCAAGTGTATGTTAATTTTTTTGTTAATTTTTTATTTTATTTGCAGCATTTTTTCTGTCTTGAGAGCCAGAATCTTTTCTCCTGAAACTCAACATTTTTTTGTTTTAAACGTAATCAATAAAATATGACCAATCAATAACTTTTTGATACTCTTTTATTAAAAAGATTATATATATAAATATAAAAATTAAAAAATATTAAAAATAAATTTAAAAGTTTATACTATATATTTATTTTACTTTAATAATAATTTTTACTTACTCTGATTACTCCAAATAGAAAAATTTATTTTTCAAACTTTAATGTAAAAAACTAAAAAACTATTTTTATAATATTTAGCAAATCTAAATAAAAGCTTAGAATCTCAATTATGCAATATACATTAATCATTGAGTACTATTTTGTTAAATACATAAACACAATATATATATATATATATATATATATATATATATATATATATATATATATATATATATATATATATATATATATATATATATATATATATATATATATATATATATATATTTTAACAACTTTAAAAAGTATTCTACACAATAGAGTGCTCAATGTTTTTAAAAGAACAGAGCAATTAAATTAGTAGAATAAATTATATTAGTAGAATAAAAAAATAAAAAAAAATAAAAATTTTTGTTAAGTGATTTTCTACTACTACTAATATATATATATATATATATATATATATATATATATATATATATATATATATATATATATATATATATATATATATATATATATATATATATATATATATATGTATATTTATATATATATATATATATATATATATATATATATATATATATATATATATATATATATATATATATATATATATATATATATATATATATACAGTATCGGACAAAACGAGTGCAACCAAATAATGCTAATTTAGTTTTTTTATATAAAAGTGCTGCATTTTTTTAATTTAGAGAAATAACTATGTAACTGTTTAGAGACAAAGTTCTTCAAGTTTTATTTATCACAAAGTTCATTATTTGTACACGAAAATTAATCAAAAGTATTAAAAAAAGTTGATTTCCTTCTAGACAAAACAAGTGCAACTCGACAAAATGTTGACCAAGCTGTATTTTGCTATCAATATTTCGTGGCGAATCCTTTGTTGTCGATGCATCGACACGCCTTGCATCTTCGAGGCATAGATTCGATCAGGTGATCAATGAAACTTTGTGGAATCGTTGCCCAGGTCTTTTGGATTTGTTCAAACAGTTGATCCTTATTACGAACACCTTCACGATTAATTCTGCGGTTGACAATCTCCCACAGGTTCTCGATAGGGTTGAGATCCAGAGATTGAGGCGGCCAATCCATCACCGATAGGTGGTTGTCTTGAAACCACTGCTTGACTACTTTTGCAGTGTGTTTCGGATCGTTGTCTTGCTGAAAAACCCATTTTATTGGCATGTTCCATTCAGCATGAGGTAACATAACATCTTTCAGGATATTTTTATACATGAAACGATCCATTATTCCATCGTTTCAATGTATTGGACCTAGACCGTTAGCAGAAAAACACCCCCAGACCATTACATTGCCTCCACCATGCTTCACGGTCTTATGGCAGTAACGTAAATCGAGGCGTTTTCCGGTCGGTCGACGTACACGGCAAATGCCATCGCTCCCAATGATGTTAAACTTCGATTCATCACTGAACAGGACAGTTCGCCATTTCTGCACATTCCAGTCAATATGAGATGTAGCAAACAGGAGTCTTTTGTTCTGGTTTTTTAGTGAAATCAGCGGTTTCTTTGCAGGGCTTCGAGAAAACAATCCGGTTTCAACAGCACGTCTTCTGATTGTTCGGTCCAATACAGGCAGCTCTAATTGCTTTTGTATCTCGACTGATGATATCCAGGGATCCTTCTTGATGGATCTAAAGATCATAGAATCCTCTCTAGAAGTGGTGGAACGTGGTCTTTTACCTTTGATACGGTCCATTTTTTCACGCGATATTTATCACAAATACTTTTTTGTGACACTCCACTTACGTAATCGCCAATAATTTTCTTTCTTAGTTCCAATCCAAGATTGTCGGGAGCCATTTTTGCACTTGAAGTCATAAAAATAATAAAAATAAATAATCACGCTTCTCAAGGCTTACCGTGTTACATTTACCTTGTGATAATACAATAATGCTCTGTGGAACACAACGTCTTGGTTGGATGTGGACTGTATTGATGTAATGAAACACTTGTTGTATTTCACTTCTTGTATTGATGTTCTTCGATAAAACACTTTGATAAAACTCACTTCGATAAACTGTCTTGAAAATAATGACTGATTGACTTCCATATACTGACTGAATTACATGTCGATTTACATGTCTCTTATATAGTAAAATGAACCTGTGTGAACCTGTTCTGGAAGATTCTAGATGCTTCTTTTCGATGCTTCTGGATGCGTCTGGATGCTTCTGAATGTTTCTGGATACTCCTGGATGCTACTGGATGCTTCCAGATGCTTCTTCTGGAAACTTCTGGAAGCTTCAGCATGCTTCTGGAAACTTCTGGAAACTTCTGGATAGTTCCTTAATTTATTAAAAAACTTCCGTGACGTTGACACGGACCAGACTTGAGAAAATGAAACAAACCAAAAAAGTTACACTTGTTTTGTCTGCTGCAAAATGGCACTTGTCAACGAAATTCTGCCTGTGTGCTGTCACCTGTCAGCTGATTGCTCATGAAGACATGTAAAATTGGGAACACACACACACACACACACACACACACACACACACACACACACACACACACACACACACACACACACACACACACACACACACACACACACACATATATATATATATATATATATATATATATATATATACAGTATTGGACATACAATATATATATATTGTATGTTTCTAAAAAACAAAGCAGCCCTTCTAAATTTTTATGCCTTATATAAGACATCAATCATTTCGTTTGTTAAGCTCCTTATATTAAAATTAAAGTTACTTAGTTACCTGAATAGTCATTGGGCGCTCTTTCTGATATTATGAAAATAAAGTTAATTTTGATGATTTTTGGATGTAATTAATATATTATAATATTTATAACTAATAAATATAAACAAAATGGTTTTCGATCTGTTTTTAGCTACTGCTGTTTCGCCCAGCAGGCCCAAGTCGTTTAGAAAGCTCAAAACTTTTGGATGAACTCCGACATACTTTGCCCATCTTTATTTAAATTTTGCTTCTTTTTTCTGAAATCTAGATTTATATTTGCAATACACCTAAATAAAAGTTAGATTATAATGATATCAATAAACAATTGCTTATAGTTACAAGTTACAGTTACAAGTAAATTGAGGGTTATGTTAAGGCATTTTATTTTTGACGTTTTTAAAACAAAATTATTAAGAAGTTGTCTTTAATAATTTGTTAAGTATTTACTGCAAATGCACACGAAAACAAAGTTTTCAATTAATTATTGAAATTCATTATGACATTTTTAAAATCATAGTAACTAAATTTATTTTTACAAAGTAAATCTAGTAACTGCAGTAAACTAATATAACTAACTTACTAATAAGTGAATTTTACTGCTAGTTAACTTTAAGTAGCTAAACTATCTATATATTTTTATTTTTCCTGATTGTTAGTATATTAGCTTTACGACTAATGATTTTTAAAAAGTTGTGTGGTTAAGATATATACAGGAGGCAGAATACACAGTAGAATATAGTTCATTTTCAGGAACAAAACTGTTTGACAAAGCAATGATGATGTAAAAAAAAAAAAAAAAGAGACAGTGTATTTATCATGTACTTGTATACAATGTATCATGCAATAACATGCAGCTTAGGCCAGGAAAGTGAAAAATGGATGTAGTATTTATTGTAAGGTATGTTCAAGAAAGATATTGGAAAAGAAAATCTATAGTTGTTAATTTGCTGACCTAGAGAAAGCTTTTGACAGAGTATCATATTTGTGATATTTAGGTGTAAATTAATGGCTGTTAATGGTTATCATGGCTATGTTTAAAAATGTCGCAGCAGCAGTCAAGACTAGTCAAAATTTATTTAGTTTCAGAACTCAGTTATTTGAACTTTATCATTATTTTTTAAGCTTTCCTTGGGAGCTATTGCATGCAGATGATTTGTAGCTGATTGCAGAGTTAGAAGAATTAAAATTAATACTTTAGTGTTGAAAAGGTCGAAATTAATACTTTAGTGTTGAAAAGGTCGAAATTAATACTTTAGTGTTGAAAAGGTCGAAATTAATACTTTAGTGTTGAAAAGATCGAAATTAATACTTTAGTGTTGAAAAGAAAAGAAGCTAAGATGCTTAGAATAAATATGACGAAAGTTATGCATTGTAAAGTTGAGAGTTAGCAAATAGAAAAGAGGTGCAATCTTAAAGTTTAATCTAATTCTAATAACTATTAATATTCAATTCAACGCCGTTACCCATTTTTGAGTATTTGACACGGAACTCACAGTAGCCATTACACTCGAGTTAATAGCGAGAAAGAGTCGCAGCACTTTTTTTATGAAAAAATATGAACGTGTAGGGGAGAATGGTGTACCGTGGAGATGTGTTTACCTTGGAGGCACGTCAATTGTGCTGCCATTTTGAGTGATGAATTCAAACTGAAATATTAGTTCCATGTATTGGCCATTAGAGGCTTATAATAAGTTATTATACTACTGCTTAACACGTGTTGTTGCAATAAAAATAAAAGTTTATTTCCGGTACCAAAAAGTAACTTTTTTAGGGCGTATTCTTTTTTTTCTTAAACTGTAAGGATAAACTTTATTTTAAAACTGATTATCAAAATTTGTAAAGAATGTTTTCAGCTACATTTATGCATTTTTGAACTGCTTAACTCCTAACCTATGAATATATGGTAGCGATTTTTAAAAACTGTAGTAGTGATGTACCTTGGAGGTAGGTAATGTTGAGTAACATTTACATGATTTTGTAAATACTATTATGAGTAAAATTTTTATGAAAGTATTTCTTTAATGTAATATATTGTTGTAGTTTATTATGATTTTATTATGTGTGTATTTCTTTGTTGTATAAAATATTGTAACATGATTTGTGTATTATCTTTGTTAAATTATAATTATTTTTGTAATAAGCTTATAGCTTATTAATAAATACTTTAGTAATTAAAAATAGTTAAATACTATAAATAATTAAAAATAGTTAAGAACATTTGCTTTAAAAACTATGTTGTCCTTCCATTTTACGAGAAATAATTAATAACAGATATTTAATAGTTTTTAATCTCTTTCAATTATTTTTAGAGAAACAAAAAAATAAAAAATTGATTAGATCCATAAAAGTTAAAATGGATTTAAAAGAAGACCTATACGAAAAGAAGATATAGAAAGAGCTGTAAACCTTTAGTAAACAATCTACAGAGCTTCTATGGACTTTGGTATTCCTGAAACAACCTTTAAAAGAAACAGAAATCAATTCCTCGAATCAGGTTTAAAAACATTTTTGTTACAAGAAAAACAACAACGTTAAGCAAATCTTCACGGTAGAAGAAGATAAACTTCTAGTTGATTATTACATTTTGAAAGCTGCTGAACTTGGTTTGCTTTGCATAATTGGCTCACCAATTTTGCAAAGCAAACCAAGTAAAGTACAATGCATCTTGGGATAGAAACCAAATGGCAGGAAAACCAAGATATAAAAAATGAACAAAATCAAGGATATTACAGCATTTAACATATGAAATGTTGACAAAACCAGTGCACTGTCCAGAATCCTCCAAAATCTTAGTAAAAAAAGGTCAAAAGCAAGTTGGCGGAATGACTAGTGGTGAACAAGGATATAGTATAACAATGATTTAGGGCAATAAATGCTGAACTAAAAAGGGCCCCAGATATAGTAAAGGTACACTTTGTGAAGACTTATTACAACAACTAAATGAAGGATTGGATGTTGAAACCAGGCAATGCTGGAAAACCAGCAACAATCTATAATGTAGCAGAAATTGTTGGACAACTTTTTCTCTAAGCTTATACTCCAAGTAACATTTTAAACAGTTTTCTAGTGAGTGGTCTTCATCCACTTAATAAAAACATTTGCAAAGATTATGAGTTCTTGCCATCCACTATAACAGATCGACTGCAGACTGTGTCTGAAGACCAGCCTGGAGACAAAAGTAAGCATATTAAAGACTTTTTGAGCAGACCTAGACCCTCGATCAATATAAGGTGACAAACTGTAGTCCTGCTTCTTTTGAAAACCAGATAAGCACTAACATTGTGTCTCCTAATATTATTCAACCCTACCCGAAAGCTCAACCACGGAAATAAACTGGAAAAAGAGCTTCTAGAAGTTGCTGACACATTTTTCAAAATTTAGTATTTGAAAAAAGAAACCAACTCACAAAGATTTACAAGAGAAGATAAAGCTGTGCATGATTTGCACAAATCAGACATGTTCTTTCAGTTAGCTCTATTACAAGAGATTCATTATTTGGCATGAACTTTGATTACCTGAATGTAGAGTAGACAGATGCCAAATCAGAGTGAAAGACCTAATATTACTAAACTTTAATGTAAACATTTGTTATTACTCTTTTCTTAATCAACTTTTTTTCTTATGTAAGTTTTTAATACTTCTAATTTTAAATTAGTTTAAATTTATAATCATATATGGCTAAATAAATTAATATATAGTTTATATAAATCTCAAATGAGACTGATGTGAAGTCCAATTATCCTATTAGTAACAATTATATCAAATATCTACCATGTTGCGTACTTAATCTGTTAAAACAATAATACCTCTAAGGTACAACATACATACCTCCAAGGTACACTTTCGGTGGTGCAACTTGGCTGTAGTGTAAGCTATTTTTAAAATTTAAAAAAGGGATGAAAAAATCTATAATTAAAAATCGTAACTGATATCATCAAGATAAAAAAAATATATTTTTACAAAACAAAGGGTAAGTATTTTTTTAAATTTGTAAAAGTTTGAAAATACCTCTGAGGTACGCCACTATACTCTATACAAGTATCTAACTTATGTAAACTTTAAATTATGTAACGTTAAAACAAATATCAAGTTTTACTTTTACTTGAAAACTGCATTGGCAATGCAGTTTTCAGTACAAGTCAAAATTAAGGTGATGTTTCCGCAATGCCATTGCGGCACCATCTCTTTAATTTTCATTTATATAATTTAGACTTGGGTAAATAAAAAAAAAGCAATTGCTTTTACTTAGCGTTTTTGGAGAAACTGCTCATCTGTACGTGAATACAAATTTGAGCAAAATCGCTGAAATTATTATTCACGTAAAGCTGAGCAATTTTTAGCTGAGCATAGTTTAAAAAAGCAATTGCTTCATTTTATTCGGCCTGCCGTTATAAAAAGTTATTTTGTTTATTGAATAGTATTTAAATTATTTCCGAATAATACGTCTTTGTGGCAGATGTGGTTAGCTCGCAGCATTCTAAATGGTATCGCCATGGTTCAAATCCAACTTCTGGCACCCTTTTTTGTTTTTGTTTTTTTTATCTTTTTTAAACGATTTTTTAAAATACAAAATAAAATACTTTTGAAGTTTTATAGATAGTATATACATATAACACGTTTATGTGGCCAAAGTGATTAGCTCGTAGCGTTCTGAAATGCATCGCAGTCGTTCAAATCCTACCCCACTAGCACCTTTTTTATAAATCTCTTTCAATTTTTTAAAATACAAAATAAAATACTTTTGATTTTTATTGATACTGTATACATAAAATATATAACAATATTATATACTATAACAAACGAAAGAGAGAGAATTTTGAAAAAGCGTATTTGCCGTTTTACAAAGCTCTTTGTTTATTAAATACTAATAAAATTTTCTACAAACAACATGTGGCCAAAGCGCAGCGTTCTGAAGTTTATCGCCGAGATGCAAAATCCAACAACTGGCCCCTTTTTTTTTTCAATTTTTTAAAATGTGAAATAAAACACTTTTGAAGTTTTATAGATATCATAAAGATATTATATAATAGAACAAACGATATTATCGTCAAAAATGTGGTTCTCACATTTTATTACGTGCGAACCACATTTTTAACATTGTTTTTTATTTTGGACCAGACATTTTCCACTGGGACTGTGGATGTTAACAATTGGACTGTGGATGTTAACAAATTTGGTGAAATAAATGCTTGCACGAAATCAATTTAATAACAGACTTTCTGTTGTATTGTATTGACAAATAACACAACGATCTTTCAATTCCATTACTGTATTCCTGTATTGCTGGTGCATACAAATGCTAAATTTGATGTTATTAACTTATTAAAATGTCCGAGAAGATTTTTTATAAAGTCCGAGAAGATCTTTTATAAAGTCCGAGAAGATCTTTTATAAAGTCCGAGAAGATCTTTTATAAAGTCCGAGAAGATCTTTTATAAAGTCCGAGAAGATCTTTTATAAAGTCCGAGAAGATCTTTTATAAAGTCCGAGAAGAGCTTTTATAATGTCCGAGAAGATCTTTTATAAAGTCCGAGAAGATCTTTTATAAAGTCCGAGAAGATCTTTTATAAAGTCCGAGAAGATCTTTTATAATGTCCGAGAAGATCTTTTATAAAGTCCGAGAAGATCTTTTATAAAGTCCGAGAAGATCTTTTATAAAGTCCGAGAAGATCTTTTATAAAGTCTGAGAAGATCTTTTATAAAGTCCGAGAAGATCTTTTATAAAGTCCGAGAAGATCTTTTATAAAGTCCGAGAAGATCTTTTATAAAGTCCGAGAAGATCTTTTATAATGACCTTTTACGCTTACATTGTGAATTCGCAATTACAAATAAGATACTCTCATTTACATATTATAATTCTTTTTTACACCTTTTTTTCTTCTAATTACATATTGCGATTTCTTATTTACATGTTGGGTTTCTCAATTTCATTTTAAAATTTCCTAATTACATGTTGTGTTTCTTAATTACATAGTGCGACTTCTAAATTACATGTTGTATTTCTCAATTACATCTTACTTTTCTTAATTATAACTTTCAAGCTCTCAATTACATCTTGAAAAGGTGTAGAAATACACAATAGTTAAAAAAAATTACAATTTTGAAACAAAAGTTAAGAGTAAACAATTACAAACTAATGTTTATACTGGTGATAGCATTATATAGATTTATCAGCTCTTTAAACTTTTTCTTTTTCTTTAAACCACTCTTACTGTATTCTGACAAAACATTCTCTGTTGTCACTCTAAGTATACAAAAATATATTTTATTGGGAGTAATTAGAAATGATAATAACATAAAAGATTAAACAATTATATTCAGGCAAACAAAAGTACTGTATTGAATATCCCCCATCAGCAATTATTTTTTCTAAAACATTAAGTTCCTCTGAACTTTTACATTGTTAAAAATTTTCTTCTATATTATAAGAGAAGTGTGTCTTTCTATCTACTAACAAAGGACCGACGAAGTTGTCTTTTCAAGACCCGAATTTAAATAAAAGAGCAGGTGTTGAACCTTATACCTTTCGGATCTGAGCCAGAACTCTAACCACTGCGCCACGGCTGCGTTATTGTGCATTAGCTTAACTTATTATGGATTAGCCAAATTAACATTTTTGAATAATATTTACAGAATGCAAGTACATTATTAGCAAATAGAAGAAAATATTACAAGTTAACTACATTGTTGGGGTTAAGATTAGTTCAGACCCAAATGACAACTTGCTCAGCTTTCTTTTGCTTTCTTTTGGAGATGAAAGATATTTTTCTAGTTCTGCTTCAATGTCTAAAGTCTTGAATGTCATTTCGATTTGAAACTAATATCATCCTGAGTTAGTGTAGCCAGAGTTTTGTAAGAATTCTAGAACATTAGAAGGTACTCGCTCCAGAAGTAACTTAAGAGGCCAGTTTTTTTACGGCAAATGTTTATTTTATTAAAATGGTCGAGGAATACCTGAGATTATCATCATGTAATTACATTATGCTGTACAATATTTTTCGCTAACTGATTCCCTGTTTCAGTATATTCCAATAACATATGAAATACTGAAATAGGCTTTCAAATAGCAATGTATCAAAATGCTACTAAAACAAACTTACATATTGCAAAGACTACTTACAACTCTTATCAGGAAATAAAAATAAAGGTTTGTAATTTTATATGTATTATGGATTTGAGAAAAAATCTTTTATTAGCACTAGCTATCAGTTCTTTGTCTTTTTTAAAACTCTTTTACCTGATCTTTTCTTACAGAATCTGTAGTTTCTTTTTGTAAATTATTATAAAAAATATTAATGACAATTCGAGATCCATATTAAATTCCCCATCCTTGGTGATTCTCGCATGTAAAATCAACACTGCTATAATAAATCTTAAAAATTTGTTTTGCAAAACTTTTGATTGATAAAGAATAACTGCAATGTTTGATTAGAATAGGAGAAATAATATCTAGAATACTAAAAGAAAGACAAATAAAATCAGACAAAGATTGACTTGGACATATAAGTTTACCTCTGGATAATATTTTGAGATATTCGTTATTAAGAACATATTGGTCTGTAGAAACATTTTTTGACCACAAGATAAACATTTATATCTTTTTTTTAATTTTTTAGCAATGTAGCCTGCTATAGTAACAGCGACTTCCTGTTATCTTCATAAAGCTGACACTCTAATATCTCTGAAGACAACAATGCAATATCTTGCATAATGTTTTCTAAAGTAGAGTATTCAAATGTTTGATAAATATTTTTATCCCAGAAATTAATATCTTTCTTTAGAAGACTTCTTACTGCTAAAATCTTTTCACTGTTGCAAACTTCTAAAAGACTTACAAGAAATGGACCACCGCTCATTTGTCTATACTTACTAAAGCGTAGCTCCAAAGGATCACTTTGTAACCTGGAAGTAAGAACAAATGTATAGCTTTCTTCAAGCAAATCATCAATAAGAGATGCAGTTGCTCGTAATGTTGTGATAAAAGCATAAGAAGTTTGTTTGGTTAAAGTAAAATATTCACATGTTGACCAAATTTCAATCCAATTTGCAATTTCTCTATAAAATGTGTTTTTTTTTATCTCCTTTTACAGCAGCATTGCCGAGCTGATTGGATGTATTAAACATCTGCTTTGAATTAAGTGTGATAAATAACTTATGAAACAATGATAAAAATTGTACAGCATCATTACTTTCAGAAAAATAACTTAGTATCGCAGCTGTAGTTGTTTCATCAAGAATCGCTAATGCAAGGTTAAGATCTTGTGTATTGTTTCCAGGATGAGTGACCTGATAATTAATTTTCCTCGCTTTTTTCAAGTTTCCATTTAATAATTGGTATTTTTCATAAACTTTATGAAATAAATCCCAAGTAATAAAACCAGCTGGAGCTTTAACTTTGTCTCTGAAGAAATCAAACAAAAAAAAAGGAAAAACAAATTTTTTTCCATTCAACAAGTTATTTCTAACATTTTTTATTAAATGGATTATATCATACAATAGATATGTTTTTAAAACTCCAATATATATTTTCTTCACCAATATATTTCCCACTTTGATATTGGGCTGCTTTTTGCAGATACATTTCATCCATAAGAAGCACACAATCACTTGATACACAATGTTTTTGTAACGAAACTGTTATAGCTTATACGCATTTATATCATTTATATTTTAGGGTAGTTGTTCTAACAATAACTTATAAGACTGTGCTGAAGTGTGATGTAAAATTAGTGCATAATGTATAATGGATGCAGAATATGGAGGTCTGCCTCGAGGAGAATAGTATCTAATTTCATTTAACTCTGTCAAAATTTAATTCATACCATTGGCTTTATTTCTAATATAGACAAGAAAATTTTCTAACATACTACAGTTTGTTAATTTGCAACTATGACCACTACGAAACCATTCAGGTAAAGAAATATGATAGCCTTTATATGACAATGAAACATAAAGATCATTATTTACAGTTACTGACTCAAAAACAGTTGGTATGCCTGATTTTACATCAAAACTTAGTTTATAATAAACAACACTATCAGGAATTTTTTTTAAATGTAAAGCCTGGCAGAGAATGTTGTTCTGTCAAAGAATCAAGATTAATTATTTTATCAACACTTTGAAAATCTTTAAACTCATCTTTTCCTAAATATATCAAAATTGGTTCTTTTTGGGGCAACTTTGGAACCCTTAGAGTCGACGACCCACTTATTACATTGGTTTGAATAGCTGGAACTGGAAGAAGATTCCATTTCAAGGTGCATCTTTTTCCGTAATTAATAAATTTGTCATCAAAATGATTCACACAAATAGCTGAATATTTTAATGGAACCCAATCTAATCTATTAACAAAGTATATCCATCATTCTCGCAAATCAAATTCTTTAGGAAAATGAAATGTTGACTTTGTTGGACCATTAGAGAAACCAGTTTTACAGTTTGTAACAACACATTTATTAACCATTTTATTACTAAAACGAATCAAAAAAATGTAATAGTTATATTTAAATATAAAGTTTACTTACATTTATTATTGGAATTATCTCCACTTAAATAGCATTGCATAAAAAAGCAGTTCGACTAAATACAGTAATAATAAAGACTGTCTGTGTGTTTTTTTCATTATTCCACTCTCTAATGGAATATAATGAAACAGGCAATCAGTTAGAATACATTTATATATTAATCAGTTCAGAATACATGACATATTAAATGACTATAAAAGCATGAACCAATGCATGCAAGCAAATATTTATATAGTAATTGTCACAATATTATAGATCAATATTTTATTCAACATCTTTGTATAATAATCACTGGTAAATATATTGTTATTGTTGTTGTTGTTAATAAAACCTTGCATACATAATTTAAAATTTTAAAATAAGCCGTAAAAAAACTGGCCTCTTAATTTTTTACGGAAAATGCAACAAATCAGCCCGTATTATTATACAGTAGGCCATGGTCTACCATGCGAGCAATCGCATAGGTGGTGTTTTCCATGCCATTTTCTTTATAATATTTTGTAATTAGCTCATTCATAGCTGTTGCTAAGTGTTTCATATATTCTTCGTTCTTTTAGTTAGCATGTCTGATATTGACATAGCTATAAGATTAAAAAATAGTAAGTGAGTTGATGCATGTGATAAAGACGGTCATGTGTTTTTAAAGTCTCTATCGCAAGGGAGGAAAATATGCCCTCTCATTGGGAAGAACTGTTCAACTTTATCAAACCTACCACTGTCAGGAAAGTATTTACAAAAACGTGATAGAGTTTGATTTTTATTTTGTCCACTACAGTTATCACAAAACAAATGTAATGTATTATACTTTGGTGGAACTGAGATCAAAAAAACATTTAAAAAAGTTGCAACTTCATTAGGTCCTTTTCTTCCTTGATCCTCACGGTACATATATACATGACTTTTTTAATGTTATGAATAGACTTCTTTAATGTTGTGAATCGAAAAAACATCGACTGATAGCTGTCTTATGTAATAAAGTTGTTAGATAGGTATTTTTGGCAAGCTTATCGTCTTCATATAGTCAAATGTCAATGATAGAACGTGCTCCTCTTTTGAGCCATCTTCTGATGTTTCATGTTTTAAAGCATTTAAAAATTTTTTTACTCCTGGACTTATGAACGTCTAAATCAGCCTGCGCTGCTCATTTAGTTACATCATCAAGATGTGGTGATTTCAATTTTAAATTTAATTCTTCGCACTTGCACAACAAGTGTCCACTTGTGGGCGCCCAAACTGAAAGTTAAAATTTGTTTTAAAATGGTTCCAGTAAAAACACTCTTAAATCTGGATTTTTTTCACAAATTTTTGTCTTTATATCTAAACTGGCATTGAGGTAATATACTTGCCTGAATAATGCGATTTCTTGTGTGGAAATGATCTTATGTGATTACTAACAACGTCATATTCGATCTGAGAAAGACAATTAGTAATACCTTTTCCTCTTTTATCTTCAGGGGTCATTCCAATAACCTTAAGATTCCTTATTCTCCATAATCGTTTTTCACTAATACTTAACGGGTGATGCGGAAGTTATCGGACAAAATAAAAACGTCAACAACTTATTTATAAATAAAAAAACAAACTACTATTATATTTTTTTTAAATAAAGCATTTATCTTTTAATAAAAATATAATATTTTTTATATGAAAAAACACCACCATCTGCAATTGATCTCAATTTTGCTCTGACGCCTTTCATATGCGACTGTAAAAAGTTTAAATCAATTTCTTGTAGTTTTAGTTTAATGCGATCAATCAAAACTTGCTCTGTTGAAGCTTGCCAATCTCCCTCGTAAACCTACTGTGCCAAATGTCCCCAAAAATTTTCAATTAGTCGTGCTTGAGGCACATTTGGGGGATTGGATTCTTTATCAACGTAATAGACATATTGCTCCATCCAATTTAGAGAATCTTTAGAATAATGAGAACTTGCTAAATCTGGCCAAAATAAATAGTTAAAGTCTTCATGATACTTGTGAATAAATGGAAGAAGTCGTTTTTCTAAACATTCATTTATATAGATTGATGAATTGATCGCTACAGCCTTGGAAATGCGAAACAATGGCTCGGACATACCACGGTCAAATATGGCTATCCACATTAATAATTTTTTGGAAATTTCTCTTTTCCTATAAAACGAACACTTTCTGGGCATGTCTTTTTGTTGTTTGTGTAGTATCCAGAATTTCCAGGCATGTCGTCCCCTGCAAAACAAAAGTATTTTTCGTCATCGATGACTAGAAGCGATTTTGTGTTATAGAGTTGGTTAACTAGTTTCCTGCTTCCTTTCTTTGCCTTTATTTGTTGTTCTATAGTGTATTTTGGAGTCTTTTCACGTTTTCTATATTAATTATTCTTTTTTTTTTTAACTGACGACCAACAGTCGATTGATTTACACCGAATTTAATACCTATTTTTCTCTGACTGACCCCTTTTCGATTGTTGACAAGTCTCGTTAATTCGGCTTTCTTTTCTCTAGTCCAGGATGTCGGACGACCAGGGTGCTTTTTATCAGAAAACGATTGAACAGTTTTAAGTCTTTTTAGGTTATCATATATTGTACTTCGAGCAAATCCTTCCTTTTCAAAATGATTTACGATTTTTTTTTTTTTATATCAGATTTTTTTACAAAAAACATTTTTAGTCGCTTTCGAAAAGATTCTCGTTCAGCTGCATTTAACCTCATTTTAAATAATTGTGTTTCAAATAATAAAGTTTACATTTTAACGCATAAAACTACATTTTTTACGCATAAAACCACAAAAAATTTGAGCATAATAGTTATATTATGCTCAAATAATGAAATTAGGATTTGTCCGATAACTTCCGCATCACCCGTTAGGACAGATAAAAATGCACTAAAACATATCTCTATGTGTACATTGCCTAAAATCACATGATAGGAGAAGCTATTTGGCTACTTTGGTTTTTTCAAAATTCTTTTGATGTAGCACTCTTCTTTTAACTTTAGTGACATCTATTAATAGAAATCTTGTTTGTCTTAGCTTTTTATATTGTAAAATTTGGAAAAGATATCCACACAGTTAGACTCTCCAAAGTTGTCCAAACACTTTTTATTGTACCTTAAAAAATAATATCGGAATTAATGTACAATTGATACAAGCTGGAAAAAATTTTTATTAAAATACACAGCATTATTTATAATCTTAAACACAGAACAAAATTGCCACAAAATTTGTAGGGATCTATATCCCTACAAATTTTGTGGCAATTTTGTCTATACCAAATCGTGTTAAGAGTTTTTAACTTTTTAGTACTTTTACCTATGTTATACTGTCAAGTATAAATATAGGCCAAATATAGGCTAAATATAGGTCAAGGTTTAATGTTACAAGGACTTAGCTATTCAGTGTATGTTAATAATCTGGAAAAAAATCATAATAAAACTTTGGTAATAGAACATTAAACTACTATGCAAGAAAGGTTTAATATGTAAAACCTGTAAATTATTTACTTTAAAGTCATTTTACTCATCATACCTGTATAAAACAGGTATGATGAGTAAAACATATCTAAGTATTATAGCTGGTTTACACTTAAGGTTAGGCTAAGTATTTTGAAATATGCTATTCTATAAATTATAGACGTATAAACATATAATATATCTAAACCATTTTAAACATATGTTTACATGAAATTTGATTAATGTTTCAAAATTTCGTAGCATAATATTTTGAAACATTAATCATGTTTCGTGTAAACATAAGTTTAAAATTATTTAGATATATATCAATGTAAATGTATACATACTATATATATATATATATATATATATATATATATATATATATATATATATATATATATATATACTATATACATACTATTCATATATATATACTATATATATATATATATATATATATATATATATATATATATATATATATATATATATATATATATATTTAAATATATGTATATAAATATATGTATATATATATATATATATATATATATATATATATATATATATATATATATATATATATATATATATATACATATATATATATATATATGCAGAGCCGTGCTGTGTGCCGTGGTTCTTAAAAATTTTTTTTCAATATTATTCATTTTTAATGGATTTTATTTCTTAGAAAAAAGTTATACAAAGAAATTATAAATCAATATTCCTAGCCCTTTTACGATTATAAAATGGCTAGGAACGACAGTATTGTAAATCTTGAAAGTCTTTTCAGTAACATTGTAGAACGTAGATAATTTGCAATTAGTTTGAATTAGTTTGAATTAGTTTTGAAAATGATTGTTCACATTAAGCAAGGGTAATGGGTATTGTTAAAATTATTCGATATACGCAATCCATACATTTGGATATAATTCTTCACTTTTAATATTCCTTTCTAAAATAAATTTAGAATTTTCTATAATAGAATAATTATCTTCTACAATATATCTTAAAATAGAAAGTTCTTTTTTGAATACCTCCTCTTCAACATCATTTCCTAAGTGTTTGACCAGATTTAAACAATTAGTATTAAATTCATTTGTGTTCATAGTTTTTAGCTTTTTATTATCGATAAGAAAGCCAAAAATTTGATTTAAAAAATTATACGGTTCAAATCGTTCTTGCAATGAATCTTTTACTTTATCGATTAGTTTATTAAAATAAGATTCTTTAAACTTATCTTCAGCCGTTTGATGGTTATACTCATCATCAATTTCAGAAACAAGATCACTAACATCAATATCATCACAGCATTCAATTAGATCAATCATCGTCTATTGGCTCAATTTCTTCATTCGGTATATCAATATCGTAATATTTCTCATTTGCTTTATTTTTATGGTCTATATAATAACAATAGTCTGCCAATCTCTTGAGATTACGAACCCTTGGTTATGACTAAACTAGGTTCTGGTGATTTATCAAGACAATCTTTGTTTCTACTCAATATTTGAGTATCACAAGAAAACCGTTCAGTGAACTGTGCTATAACATCTATACCTACCGAAGTTTTTGTGCTTCTTTTATAATATGTTCAAAATTGAAGAGCGTTTTTCTAAAAGGTACCAAGCCCATTTTTTCTGAAATAAATTTTTTTAATTTTCTAATTATTAGTTAAAAAAGGCATACGGACAGAAAATTGTACATCATAACAATTATCAAATCAAAATTATTGATATTTTTAATTGATTATAAGTGTTAAAAAAAATCGGTAAAAACACAGTTTAACGCAAAAATTTCAAAACAATTATTTGAAAAAGATTCTGATTTGGACTTGTTTTATTGCTGTTCAACTCCTGGACAAGGTCGCAAAAATTAAAAAAAAAAAATGAAAAAAGAGCAGGAAAATCTCAAAAGATATTCATCATTTGGAAAATTACCAACTATAGCTTGCAAGCACAACGAAAAAGATGTAAAGCATAATGCTTAAGCAACCTGGATATTTTAAGTAAGCTTATTCTATTGCAATATTTACTTTTTTTGTAGTTCAAGATTGTTGTTACTAGTAAATTATGAGTTGAAATACATTTTATTTAGATTTTTTCAATTTGGTCTACTAAGTAAAATCATATGTGAAAGAAGACGATTTTCTTTTAAAATTTGTAAGTGTTAATCTAGTGATAATCAAGGTATTGCACAATACAACGAAAGTAGTTAAAATCAAAGTTTTTGTTTTAAAACAAAGCTGTGTACAGTATTTGTATAAAATTATTTTTTCAATAAAAGAATAAAACTTAAATGAAAATGATGAACTTGACGTACTTATATTGATATTTGGTTATAATTAAGAGCGCTTAGTTAAAAAAAATGATTCAACTGCTTCATCAGGATTGCCTTTTAAACCTTGAGACTGTGAATTTTTTTGACGTCTTCTGCGCTTAGAGTACAAGTTTTGTTTTGTTTGTTTGTTATGGTTTATAAAAATGGTTAAAGGTACACCTAACACCCAACATCAAGATATTAAAATAGAACACAATAGTTATTAAGGCTTAAATAACAGCAATCAATTATCTCTCTGAATTATTATTATTTTGTATAAAAAAAAATGCAATCTTATATTAAATCTTACGTGCATTTTATGCTAATTATCGTTTGTATCGATTTAATCAATGTCTTTGCTTGTTTTTGTTTTTTTCTTTCCATATCATATATTTGTGTTTCCTATAAAAGAAACCATGGTTTCTTTTATAGAAAACACAATTATATACAGAGAGAAAAATGTCAAGAAAGTTCCTTTTTTGATGCCATAATGACTCACAAACTTTTTCTTTTAAATAAGTAACTAACTACTACTTTTTGCAGTATTTTTTCATTAAAGTTCAGAGCAAATATATACAAAATCAATAGTTTAATATACAAACTATGGCGCCCCTAAGTTCAAATTTACAAATACAATAAATATTTAACATAAACACGATTTAAATAAACAATTAACTCACAAACTTATTCTTTTAACGATTAACTAACTAATACTTCTTGATTTTTATTTTTTTTTTGAAGTGCTGAGCAAAAATGTACAAAACCAATAGCCTAGCATATAAAACTTGGTGCCCCTACCCAGCTAACACACCAGCGTTGGGCCAGCGTTGGCCCAATGCTTCTTGTAACGTTGGCCCAACGTTGGCATCCAGCGTTGGGCCGATTCCTTGATGGCCGCCGGGCATACATTGGCCCGATTACATTGGCCCAATGCAGTTTAGCCAGCATTTATCCGACGATATATTTTATTAGGTTCAGTGAATTATAAACGCTACTTGTAACTAGCACGCAGTTAGTTAGGTCATTGTTAACATAAAATTTCTTAAATTTGTTTATTTTTAATGTATTAAAAAGATTGCAATTGCAATCGACGTATGATTAAAGCTATTTAAATTGTTTTAATCAAATGCAAACTGAATTGTGTTTGTTATTTCATTCAAGCTAAATTTATTTTCAAGGTAAAAAACAAAACATATTCAATAAAATGAAATGTATATCAGATAATATTAAAACTGTTATACAATAATCTAGACATTATCTTCGCCATTTGCATCACTGCCTTTGTCCCAAAGTTCCGAGTGGCATGCATAATCAATCCTCGCACCATCTGACTTTTTTCGGTCGTACAATTTACGAACCCACGACTTCATTTGATCGTTTACTTCCGCTTTTGAAACATCTTTTGCACCTTGTCGTAAAAAAAATACATTTAAATATTATTAAATAACTTTGTGTTAAAACATTTCAAAAACTTTAGTAGCCCTAAAAAATAGATTAACTACAGTTTAAGAGAAATTTGTTGGGCAATCATTAAAAAGACAACAAATGAAACCAATTACATTCTATTTACATTTAAACCAAACTTTATCTATTTTTCGTAAAGCCAACTTGGGTTTCCTAAAAGTTAAAACCTTAAATAGGGTTACATTCAGTTATAACTTAAGTATAAGTTAAAACTTACATGTGTATAAGTAAATTGTTTTATGTTATAACTGAATGGCCCTATACAACATAACTATTATCATGTTTAATATTTATTGATCACTAACCATAAACAATAGATTCATGTTTTTCATCCCTTGCTTTGTCCTCCTCGACCTTCACTGTTTACTTTGTTGATCCACTTCTGTAGCCATCAATTAATAGAAAATGTTGCTCACTGTTTCTTCAACAACTCGTCCATCAATCAAAACAAGATAAATAATCTGAAAAGTTTAAAAATAAACCCATAAGATCAGATAAAATACTTTATTAAAAGTACACTGAAGCTCTTTCAAGTAGAACCTGCTAAAGATGTTATAAAAATGGTATGCAATGGCAAAAATATATTGTCAGTTATTACCACAGCAACATCTGAGGAGCGCAGCGGTGGATTAATGCTTTTATAGCCCTGGATCTAGTATTTTTTGGAGGCTTTTTTTATACTCTACAGTGTAATAATGACTACTAAAAAATATGTAACATTTAAAATTTAAAAGCAAAAAATTAATTATTTACGTCGAGACATATTAATGTTGATAAACCAGGTGACATTCTTCGCATAGGCAAATTGCTATTCTGTTGTTCACTCACATTACTAACTAAAAGTAAATATAACAAACGTTAAAAACTTTGAATGAGTCTTGTTTTGCAGCGACGATATATATATATATATATATATATATACATACATATATATATATATATATATATATATATATATATATATATATATATATATATATATATATATATATATATATATATATATACATATATATATATATATATATACATATATATACATATATATATATATATATATACATATATATATATATATACATATATATATATATATATATACATATATATATATATATATATATATATATATATATATATATATATATATATATATATACATATATATATATACGCATATATATATATAAATATATATATATATATATATATATATACATATATATATATACATATATATATATACATATATATATAAAGTCTATATATGTAAATATTAAAGATAGTATCTTTATATTATCATGAATAATTATGTATATTTTAAAGAGTGCTCAATACATAAACTAGAGCTATATAGTATATATTACTTTTACCCGCAGTATCAGGAATTAGCTAAATGCTAATAGTTATAATATTATTTGCTATATATATATATAATATTATTTGGCAAATAATATTATATAAAAAATATAAATAGCAAATAATAAATATAAATATTAGCATTTAGCAAATTCCTGATACTGCGGGTAACAGTAATATATACTATATAAATATATATATATATATATATTTATATATATATATATATACATATATATATATATATATATATATATATATATATACATATATATTATAGTATATATTATACCTACATAATAATATATACTATATAATATACATATATACCTATGTGTATATATATATATATATATATATATATATATATATATATATTTATTACAACAATTATAAATGTATTCGTTAAAATATATATATATATTACATATATACCTATATAGATGTGTATATATATATATATATATATATATATATATATATATATATATATATATATATATATATATATATATATATATATATATAAATATAATATACTAAAACTTAATCTAAATAGATCATAATATAATCTAAAATTAACAAAATTTTTTTGATAAAAACAACAGAAATCTTGGTTTAAGATTTAAGATTTATGACGAAACTATTAATATTATAGATATTGTATTGAATCCTTTGTAAGTGTAGCTGCACAATTCCTTGCACGCAACGCTCTAATATCTTTGCAGAACACTCAAAAATTACTTTGCTTTTTCTATTAATTTACAACGATGCCATTATAAAAAGCAAACTATTTTAAAATGGAGATTGTAATGCTATATATAAATGCTTTGCATGAATAGCTCGATAAGCCGCAAGCGTAGGTTTTTCAAAGTAAGTTGGCCCAACGTAGAGCCAATGTGATGAAAATCTACGTCAAGTTACATTGCGTTGGCACTACGTTGAGCCAACGTTAGTCATCCAATCCAACGTTAACCCAACGTTGGGCCAATTAAGCATGTGTTAGCTGGGATAATATATAAACAACTTAGTACTTGTACACATTATGGACGCCAAAAATTGTATTTAAACTTATTTTTTTAAATCAAAATCATGATTTAAAAAAACAAGAAAAAATAAAAAACAACGTCAGCTACATCAACGTGGCGCCCTATGCGACGGCTTAATTCGCATGGCCTTTGCGCCGGCCCTGGTCTCCTTAATTTAAATTTGGGCCTAATCCAATTTTCGTATTTTAACATCAAACTTGGCTTGTGAGCAGCAGATTGCTGAGACCTGGTATAAACATTTAAATAATAATAATGTAGACTATGTACTTATGCAAATCTTAATTTGTTTTCACAGCAGACCAACAAACACAAAGTTTGAAAAAAATAAATAGTGCTATAAGTAAATATCTTATGTGTGCTCCTTTAGTTGTATGTATGTGTGAGGTATTTTTAAAGCACAACACGGTTTAAAAAATTAGAAATATAGTTAGTGTCATTAAAATACTGAAGGTTGAGTGAGTGTGTGTCACAAGACTACAAACGCTGCCTAACTTTCCTTTTTTTAAGTAACTAAATTTATTTTTAAAAAAGTAACATTGTTGACGTCAACTTTTCTTGACCTTATCCCCCTCGTCAAAAATTTCCAGACTCCCTCCCCCCTCTATTTTGTTGATGTAATTAATGGACAGACCATTTGCTGTTAACTTCCGCTAAAAATCAAAAAATAAAAATTGGACAAATCATTATTTCCTGTCACGGTTAGCCTTAACTAAATTTAGGTTTTCTGAATTGTGTCCAAATTAATTTCAACGTTTTCTGAAAGAATATATTTTACTGATCACTATGAATAAAGTCCACCAAATCAGAAAACTCCTATTAAGTAATTATGGCATTTTTAAGATTTACTCGCGCCTTTTTTTCGCGCCTATTTTGCGTTTTACGACCATCTTTAATCCGCCATTTTTTCTGCCACAAGTTTTAATTGCAAAAGACAATTATAGAACAAATTTTGCTTAAAAAAATGTTAAGAATCGGTAAATCACGTCCTCAGACTATTTTAGATCATCAAAAGAACAGAGAAAAAGTATGTCTTTCTTGTGGTCGCTAATGTCATATGAAAAT
Source organism: Hydra vulgaris (assembly GCF_038396675.1). Lineage (NCBI taxonomy): Eukaryota > Metazoa > Cnidaria > Hydrozoa > Anthoathecata > Hydridae > Hydra > Hydra vulgaris. The sequence continues at coordinate 46,330,020 of NC_088931.1, forward strand.
AAACAGCCAAAGCCATATAATTTCTAAATTTCAGAGCTGTTTTTCGGATTATAACATTTGCTGATGATCCATACCCTACTGGATTGTGTTCAAGGTTGGTATACTAAATGACTTTTAACTAAATAAATATATATAAAAAGTATATATGTCATAAAAGTAAAACCATTCACATAACTGAAAAATTGGATACCTTGTTGAACTCAAAGAAATAAGATTTGATAAATGAATCAAATCTCATTTTACTTGGTACTTGCATATCTTTATCTATTTAAGGTGTAGGGGTATAGTTGAAAAAACAAATGTTGTTGATCTCAGGCAAAAAATTAATTTTGAAATTGACTGGTCAAAGATGACTATCCCTGCTAAAACAATGAATGGGTAAAATGTTATTTTATTTGTAAATCTGTTGTAAAGAAATATAAAATTACAATTTTTTATATAATTTCAGGAAGCTAAAAACTTGCAGCTGCAAAATAAGTAAAATCGCAAGAATGCAGGGAAGGATACCCAAGAAAAAATCTGGTATAAAGAGTTTTAAAACGGCAGCTATTTGTCCGCAGTGTAGTTCTTGTCTGACTAAAGTTAAAAGAGGATTGCATCTTAAATGCAATGCAACAACGCTCAGGTAGAAAATGTTTTTATAACTTTGATTATTTGACTGTGAAAGGTTGTATACCATGTTCTATAAAAAACAAGTTCGTAAATGTAATTTTTTTTCTTCCGAAATAACACATCAGCTGCATCCGGATATCAAGGTATTCGAAAAACCGTATTAATTTGCGTTACTAATAGAGAGATAAGTGAAAGAAATGTTAAGAATAATAAATCAAAAATGATAGTTTTAATTTAAAAAAACCTTTGTAAACTTATGAACCTACAACCTTTTTAATAATGTAAGTTGTCGAAACCTAATTCATTCAGTCTCCATAGTTTTGTAACTTATTTAGATGTCAAGGAACGAATGGCTTCTCACGTTATTAAAGAAAAGCTATGTAGTGAAAAAGGTAACACAGTTTTATTAAAGACAGGAGGTAGTAAACTGAAACCATCTATTGGATCTGAGAATACTCCAAAAACAACCAATTTTACTCACAAAAATCTTCTTTATATTCAGAATTCTCTTTCCTTAAGTAACCATCAAATGATAAAACTTGCTAACATGATAAGGTAAAATCACAATACTAATACAAATTTAATTCTGCACAATAAAATGATGCAATATTTGGAGTAAAACTTATTATATAAAAAAAATTAATAATTACAGAGTTGTTGAAAAAAGACGAACGCTGTAATTCTAAGACTCAGTTGCTAAAAGTTGCTGTTGATGGGGGAAGTGGTTTTATCAAATTTTGTTTAAATATAGTTAATCTCAATGGAACTTTTGAAAATTACGGTAAAGTTGAAATAGATTACCTTAAAATAAAACCGGTAACATCTTGCAGGTTATTATATAAAGAAAAAAAATATTCAAAGATTCGTCAGTAAATGCTTTATTTGTTCTTCTGGTAGCTCCAGAAATCCCAGAAATATATTTAAAAATTAAAATATTATTTGAAAAATTAAATCTTGAAAAATTTGAGCACATTGGGGTATGCGACATAAAACTTCTGTCAAATTCTGACAGGTATATCTCCAAGTAGCAGTTCAATTCATCCGTGTTATTTATGTGAGTGAGATAGAAGAGAAATTTGGAAAAATGCTCCATACAGAACTTTCGAGAGCTGTTAAACAACTATACAAAATTCAAAGAATCTGGCTCAAAACCTAAGTGTGCACAACATTTTAAGAATTGTATAAAAACCCTGTATTAGTACATGGTAACCCCTCTGAATTTCATGTAGATAGACTTGTTTTACCGGAGCTTCATATAATGGAGGGAACTGTCAACCATGTAATGGATAACATGGAGCGGATTTGGTCGGAAATGAATATAAAGAAGATTTACGAACAGTTGCAAATTATTAAGACTCGTCAGCATAGTGGGAAATTTAATGGAAATTCTTCTCGAAAAATTCTTAAAAAGTGGAAAGTCTTTAATGATAAGCTGCCAATTAAACTAAAGTATTTTGGTGAATGCTTGTGGTTGTTAAATTTAGTTGTTAAGTCTTGCTTTGGATCCGGACTTGATGAAAACTTTCAAACTAATATCGAAAATTTAAAGGCCTGCTTTAAAAATTTGATGTTGGAACATAGTATTACTTTAACACTAAAATTTCATATCCTGTTCATGTATCTGATTTCTGTAAAACAAAAAAAATGAGTCTTGCAGTTTATTCGGAGCATTATTTGCAGGATTATTCGGAGAGAGTATTCACTACCTCTTCAAAACTGCCTCGTGGAACCGGTACAAGGTGTCCGCAAATAAATCTAATTATGGACATAATTTAGTAAGGGCATTAAGTTCTAATAATGGAAAACATCTAGTTTCTCTTAGGCATGTTTATCTAAATGTTAATATTTTTTAGTGATTCAATTCAAGAAGAAATAGTTTTTAATTTTATATTTGTAAATATTTTGATGATTTAAAACATTCCGAATAAGCGATTATCCACTCTTAAACTATGTAATATAACACAATACTATCTGTATTATTCATTTCCAATAAGTTGTCTGTAACATTTACAATAAAAATTTGAATGATAACACGGCGGACCAAAAAATGGCGCAAAATAAAAAGCGCGAAAAAATCTTAAAAATGCCAATAATTACTTAATAGGAGTTTTCTGATTTGGTGGACTATATACATAGTGATCAGTAAACTATACTCTTTCAGAAAACGATGAAATTAATTTGGACACAATTCAGAAAACCTAAATTTAGTTAAGGCAAACTGTGTCAGTTTGTTTTCACGCAAGCGTAACAACTACAACATCATCAAAATTGCATTTCTCCTTTGTTTTTTATGAACAAAGTGAGCATTGTGTTGAATTTTGAGTGAGAAATTCATTCTTTTAAAAGATCATATACAAAGATTTAGTATGCGTTCTGCTTTGTTTAAAGAAAGAAATATTAGTATTGCAAAATTTTCTGCAACCTTTTAAATTAAGTAAGTGGTATCCATTATTTGTTTTAAAAATTCAAATTATATTTTTTCAAACATTTTAACTACTATTAAATTTCATTTTATGTTTTTTTAATTTCAGTTTTTTAAAGATTATTTAAATATTTTTAAACTTGTTTCTTTTTTTATTATTTTAGAGTAAATTTACAGCAAACAATACGTGAGAAACCTATCGCACAAGATAGTTGTTTGTCGTGAAGGCCATTCATCATATTAATGATATTATATCCAGCAATGGTGTGTGTGTCTATAAATATACTTTACTTTGTACGTATTTTATTAACTTTTTTGTACGTACTTTATACTATTATATTTAACAGTTTGAATAAAGAAAACATGTATGTGTACAAAAAAATTCGAATTATGTATGATACAAATATAATTTGACATATTTCCACAATTTTGAAGAACTTCGTTCATTTTAATACGTAGTTTATAAATTTATTGCACATTAACTAATTGGATTTTGTTTTTCCTTCCAAAATGTCTTTGGCTTCATTGATCTTTGAAGCTAAATAAGGAGAACCTCCTTTATCTGGATGGTTTACAATCATAATTCGTCTGTGAGAATCACGAATTCGCTGAAGATTTGCACTTGGACTTACTCCTAAGGAATAGATTTTATATAAACATATGTCTGTATGTATTTATACATATACATATATATATACATACATATATGTATATATATATATATATATATATATATATATATATATATATATATATTATATATATATATATATACATATATGTATGTATATGTACATATATGTTTTATTACCTAAAAAATTAAAGCCAAATTACCTAAAATTAACGATGCTTCTCGTTTAGACATTTTTTGTTCAAATCCTCCTTTATAATAAGCATTAATAGATATATCTGCAATGGATGGCATAGCTTTTTGCACTTGGTTCCAATTAATTTTTTTACTAAGATTGATTGCTAATCTGCCGGCATATGCAACACCTAAAGTTAAATTAATTTAAATTTTTGAAATTCTTTTCTACAGATTATTGTAACATGTTCATTTTAAAACATAGAAACCATATGGCCATAAACCAATGTAAACCATCTAACCCAGTAACCATATTTCTATTTTTAGTCTAACTTACTATTACTAAGCTAACGGTGGTTTGTTATCATCAAAATAATTGTTTAATATTTTTAAACATTTAACTTTTAGTTAACTTGTTTAAATTTTTTATGTAATTAAAATCTTTTAAAATTATTAACCACATACATATAACATTAGAAAATTTTAATTTAAATTATTAACCACATACATATAACATAAGAAAATTGTAATTTAAATTATTAACCACATACATATAACATAAGAAAATTATAATTTAAAAAGATTTTTACAACTTATTACTCCCAAATGCTTTAAAACACCCTAAAATCTTTAGAACACATTATTTTTCAATTTTACTATTAAGTTCGAGCTATTTTTTAAATAGTAACAAAGTTGTAGAAAAAATAGCAATTATAATAAGAAGTTTCATCTTTTTTTAGCACAAAAAAACAATACTTTCTATTCAAAGATATGCCTTAAACTAAGAAAAATCCAATATTTTAAAAAATGAATTTGGTCTTTGTTTCTGTTCTGTGTGCAATGGAAAGCTGAAAATGTATACTTACATATTTTGAGGCAAACAATCCAATAAAACAACTTAAAATATTTAGAAATAAACATAACACTTGTAATTTTGACCTTTATCGCATTATACTGGAGCAAGTATAATTAAAAAAATGCTGATGTTGCTTGATTTTTTTTTTAGATGTCATCCTGAATAGTTTAGTTAGGTTGTTACAAAGTATTGGAGAGTGGTCTTTTCTTAAACATATGAAAAAACATGGTCAAATTTACTTAAATTTGTTACTTATAAAACAGGAATTACGAAAATCAAAAGGAAAAAAAGGTGGTACTCCTAAGTGCTTAACTCACAGAAGTTGATGTTAAATAATTTCACAAAAAGATTACTTCTTCCTAGTTTTTAGCATCCAGGAGCTCTAAAAATATAAAAAAGCTTATGAACTACTAGTGGGAAAAAAATTAAAACTTTTAGTTTTTGAACCCGGAGTCCTTAGGTATAATAGCAGCAAGGACTCCGGAACTCCAGGCCTAAAATTGATAAAACAACAAATATTATAAACTTTTTTTTTCTTCCAGATCATAAGTCATAACCACTACTGCACTATGTTGCCTGGAAGTCCCTTGCATATTGCTGTGAGAACTATTTTTTTTTGAATATTTTTAGGTAAAAATCTGAGGTAGAATATTTATATCTGTAATGATATTCTAATGATTACTGCATTCTGACTATGAATTAGGATTTGTTTAGGCTTAATTAAATAAAAAAACAAATGCTCCATCATATAAAACATATATAATGTTTTATATGGTAAATGGTACCTATAATGTAGAAAGTGATAAAATAATGAAATGCAGAAAGTGATGGTAAACAACTTTATTAAATATTGATGTTTTTTAACAATAATTGTCTCAACTAATTGTTGTCCACTGGTCAATAAAAAAACAACTGTTAACTATTCATTAAAATTAATTTAGTCGAAACTTGTTTAGTATAGTAATAAAAATTTAATAAAATACTTAGAAACATTAAGTAAAAAAGTCAGATTATGATTCTAAATTTCCTCATTAAATTTATATTCTAAGGATGTACATTTTAAGAAAGACCACAACCCAATTCATTGTGATAATTCTGACTAAATTATTCAAGACAACTTTTAGAAAGACATTGAGCCTATACATCTGTATTTTTATAGTTTAACTCACCCCCTGTAAAATTTTAATAAATTTTTAAATTTAGGATTGCATTTTATAAAATTACCAAGAAAATAGAAAAAAGCAAGGCAGCAACAACTAAATGAACGATTTGATATGAACAAAACTGTTTCAGTTTCATTACTGTCAAGTTACTCTCAGGTGCTTAATACAATGTGGGGTTACACTTGCCAGTATCGGATTTGCTAGGGATCTTGCTGCATTAAGACACTTCATCAAAAGAAGTTTTCTTTTGTTTGTTAAATTATAACCGTACTCTAGGCAAGATTACGATTATAGATTTATGAAAAGGCACCACAACCTAATTTTACAGAGAATTGATCAGAAATTTTAAGGAGCCGTGGAACTGTAATTGAAGAACATCTTGTTTGTTTTTTTTCAATAATCTGATCACACCCTGATCATCAAACATTTTCAAAAAATGTTGTTCTATGACACACCCTAATATATATATATATATATATATATATATATATATATATATATATATATATATATATATATATATATATATATATATATATATATATATATATATATATATATATAGAGAGAGAGAGAGAGAGAGAGAGAGAGAGAGAGAGAGAGAGAGAGAGAGAGAGAGAGACTTGCATACTAGTCGAAAAATCTCTTAATGAAAAATCAGTAAACTGTAGTTTTTAAGAGAATGCTAATAAACCAGACCAGAAAAAGTTTAAAAACTTGAATAAAGTTTTTTTTTTAAAGATAAATTGCTTGCCCAAACCAAACTCTTGGCTAATGTTGCAGCACTTTCTTGTAACAGCAGGCTATAAAATAGTCAATGTAGCGGCACTTCATTATAGCAGCAGGCTTTAAGATAGTCAATGTAGCAGCACTCCATTGTAGCAGTAAGTTAATAAGATAGTTGATGTAACAAGATTCTGCACATGTTTTACAGTAAAAAAGCAACACTCCTCACATGTTTTACCTATTTGTTAGTCAATGTAGCAACACTCCTCACATGTTTTAAAAATATTATAAAACAATAAAAAAACATAAACAAAAACACTATTAATTAAAAAAACTTTCTAGTCATTAAAAAATAACAAAACTTAATGTAATGTACTACACTACTTTAATTGTTTCACTTTTAGACAACATTAAAATGTCGCTTAAATGTAAAAAAAAAAAAGCGTTAAAAGAGACTTTTTTTTACCATAAAAGTTTCTTTCGACTACTTCATATATATATATATACATATATATAAATATATATATATATATATTTATATATATATATATATATATATATATATATATATATATATATACACATATATATATATATATATATATATATATATAAAGAGTTCTTTACATAATCAGTTTTTTTGTTAATTCACTTTTTGCTTAAATATTTGTTTGATACGATAAAAGTACTTTGTCTTTTCTCCTCATTGTGTGATTTATTGATCAAAACTTATTAAGGAATATTTAATATATTTTCATGTAGTAAGCTTGTGAAATAACTTAAAATTTGTAGCAAAAACAACAAACATAAAAAATGTTTAATTGAACTAGTTTTATAGTCACTGCAATCATTTACTACCTCAAGATTAATGAATTCCAAATTTGCAATGACACTCCATTTTCGTACATTTTTGTAAACTAGAGACATTACTACAATATTCAAGTCTAAGTACCATGTGTTAAGAGATTTAATAACAAGTTTTAATTTTTGAATATCTTCTGTCTTGGAGCCTTGATATTCTAATATATTTTAGACTGATATAATCTAAAAATATTTCATAAAAAAAAAAGTAATAAAAAGTTAAAAAAAACTTTTAAAACTTGTAAAACATAAAAATGGCATCAGATATGAAACAATTACAGGAATTCCATTCCTTACTAACTGCTCAATGTAAAATAAAGCTGTAAAAACGACTTATCTTCTATTTTGTTATTCTCAAAATCAATCAGGCTGGAAATGCTACCTAGAGATAAACTTTCAGAAAGTATATACTCTTTCCCATAAATCTAGCATGATGAACCAGTCCAGTCTTTCTTAGTCTGTACTCTTCATCATCAGACAATGGTGATGAAGAGTACAGACTAAAAAAGATGAAGAAAAAAAAAGAATTTTTCAATTCTGCCAACTATAAATAATCAAATTTGCACTAATTTTAAATAACACTATTTAAATAAAAACAGAAAGTTAAGAAACTTTTTTTTACAGAGTATTCAGTATGTTCAGAATTTTAATAGCATCTCCATTGTTTTTGTGATGATAATGTTTTGAAAAAACAGCAAGGCTTTCTTAAAGTGTTCTGGAAGCCAACTATCAAAAATATCTTCACTTATGACTTTTAACACAATAGAATTTCTATTAATTAGTTCCATTATTTTCAGGTTTCTTAAACAAAAGATTATTTAGATAATTTGCTTTACTGCTCTGATAAATGTTTCAGCAGTAAACAATGTTTTATATATATGTAATATCTGCATGCAAAGAAAAGTAGAGATTAATCAAGATATGTGGCTAATCTAATGCATGCAACTTTTTTGATACACTATTTATAGAAGTTGTATCAAAAATTCCAAATCAATATATCAGAAATAAAATTGTATTTTTTGTGTTTCTGTAGTACAAGAGTTAAGATGAGGAACCTGTCCACCAATCGAATGAATCTGTTCACCAATCCTGATTGAAGCAACAAGTCTATCAAGTTAATAGTTTATGTTTTCGTATTTGCTAAATATGCATAGTGAGAATGATTTTTGTTACTTATAAAAGGAACTTATAAAATGAACATTTTTTATTTTTGTAATGTTGTTTTTATTGCAAATCTCAACTTTTTATTTATTATTTACAATATAGTTATTTCACAAGCTTACTACGTTTAAATATATAAATGTTCTTCAATAAGTTTTGATCACTACTAAATCACACATTGAGGGAAAATCTATCAAATAAATATAAGAGCGGTCAATTAATACAAAAAAACTGTATAGAACTTATTTTTTACAAACAAAAAAATTATATAAACAACTAATATTTTCAGAAACTAATTATATAAATGTTTTTCAAATTTCCAACATATTAGCCTTTTTTTTTAAACAGAATACAAATATAATACAAAAATGCTTGAAAAATGCATTTTTTTTGATTTTTTCGATCTTCATTATTAAATTATAGTTAGAACTAATGCAGACTCAAATTTTAAAAAATGGGGGCAATAAGCTCCACTATGTAAAACATTTGTTTTTACATCATTTTTAAACACTTAAAAAGATCCAGTCTATGGCTTTACTATCAGCTCTATCTGGAATTTCTGTGTATTTAACATGGTACATCACGTAAGTCCCATTCTTCCCTTTGGCCTCTGTGAAACCACACCTTAGACACTGTCATTATCTTCATCAATGTCCCTCTCATCTCAGGCTGGGAGATTTCTTCTTTTTGTTGTGGTCTTTTTTTTGGACCATTATCTTTTTTTGTTGCATTTTCTCACAGCCACTTCAAACATTTATCACCCTGTTAGGTGATAAATGTTTGAAATCTCAGCAGTTAAACCTACCATCCCCAGAAGTTTGTGCAAATCTGGGCTGCAGTTTTTTGAGAAAATTTTTTTAAATAAACTACTTTTCTAATAATAAAGTAGACAATGGTGTCTGTGGTTTTTCAGGTCCTGAAGATAAAGGTGATGATTCTGTTGATGATGCTGCAGATGACAATGATATTGACAGCAATAAATGTAGTAATGTTGTTGAGGCAGAAACATTGTGATTGCTAATTAAAACATTTTTTCTATTAACTAATTAAACTAATTAATATTCAATAGAACCATATTTCTCTTAAGAATGATATTCATTTACAATCTTAAATAGAAATTTAGTATTAAAATAAATTTGAAGAGCTATTTATAAACAATGTCTTTGACATTCATCCAACTGCCATTTTACTTTGCTAAAATTTCTAATTTCATTTGCTATACAAATATCAGTATTTTAACTGATTGATAGCATGCAAAAATAGTTAAAAACTTAAAAAAAGTACTTAACTTTATATGTACTTGTATTTGTGTGAAAAATATAAAAATTCCAATGTAGAAATAATTTTTCAAGTCAAAACAAACAACCACTGACTTTTATTTAAGTTTTTTATCAAGTTTAAAGGAAACTGGAAACTGGATGGAAAAACCACTCATCTATATATTCTAATTAAAAATCAATTTCATTGGTTAGAAGCCCAGGAATGGTTATGAAAATTTTCCTTATTGGTTAGTTAGTCTCTATCATGTAGAGCTTAATGTCCCACTCTCTTAATACAATAACACCAACCATTTCATTATATGAACAGAGGAAATGGGGCTTAATACCCCCTGTTACTCTATATACATAAATAAATAAAAAAAAAAATAGAAAAAAGCATTTTGAAAAAAGTTATAATAATAATATATATAGCATAAAACTTTTCAGTAAAAGAAAAAAACACACAGAATAATGAAATAAAAGATTGCTGCCCCAGCCTAAATCCTCAGTCGATTTAGCGGCACTCCTTTGTGGCAGCAGGCTATAAGATAGTCAATGTATGTACTTGAAGCCCTTGGCAGCAAACTAAAAATTATTAGAGAGAGAAAGAAAGAAAGAGAGAGAGAGAGAGAGAGAGAGAGAGAGAGAGAGAGAGAGAGAGAGAGAGAGAGAGAGAGAGAGAGAGAGAGAGAGAGAGAGAGAGAGAGAGAGAGAGAGAGAGAGAGAGAGAGATGACTAGAAGAGTAGAATGACTCTTTTATAAGTTGAAAAAAAAATTTAGATATAAACTGAAGGGTAACTTTAAATAAAAAATCGAAATTTCTACAACATTTCAGAACATTCTAGAACACATTCGAAAATCCAGAAATAACATAGTCTGGTTTTTTCAAAGTGTATTACTTAAAAAGTTGCATTATTGATTATAAGTGAAAACACTTGATCTGCTATTTAAACATTAGTATGTATAAAAATGTTTAAAATAAATTACTGGTTTACTTTTTGTTTTTAAAAAACTTAATAACAAATTAACAACACAAATAAAAAAAAATTGTTTTGTCATTTTGGTTTTAGTTTGATCATGAGTTGATCAAGTACAAATTGATCAAAATCAATATGTAAAATCATAAAATTTAAATTATACCGACCTGCAATGCTCAGGCCAGCAACTATAAGACTAGTCATTTATCAAACCGATCTTTTAGTATAAGTACATTGTTTAAAAATTTGTTAATTGTAATTACAAAAACGTGCAAATGGAAATATACAAACATATACCGCAGACTTTTTTTGTTTTCGGGCTCAATAATATAGTATTATCCGGTAATGATGGTATTATCGTCCATCTTGATATGTTATCCGGATAGATTCCGGATAATACGTTGTTCTGGTATTATAACCATACCGCATTAAAAGAATCAACTTCAAGTATAAGTTATAAAGTAAAAAATGTAACCAAATTTTGGTTCCGATGTACAATGATTCCGATATCCACTGATTGGAAATAAACAAAAGTAGCAATAATTTTTTTTAGACCACTTCGTAGCTGATTTAAGTTTCATTGCTTAAAAATGTCATTTTTAAAAGAAAATTTTTTAATGAAAAAGCAATAATTTCGAACTTTATTTTATTTTACATATCATACCTGTGATTTTTCATATATTATAAATAAATAGGAAAAAAATTAAACAGTTTTCACTGTTATATATCGTATAAAATAACATTCTTTCCATAAAAATGCATAGGATCCCGAAGAGGTCTTCCATGAGGAGTGTTGTGAGTATTTTAATGTGGTAATTCAAATGTTTATGACAGCTTTGAGGAGGGGGGGGGGAACCTACTACCCCCGTTCGGGACGATCCCGTGCATAGGAAGATAACTTTTTAGATTTAGAAATAATAGCATTCTTGATTGTGACTTTTAAGCACAAACAATTTTTTTTTGTGACGTTTGTGTCTTTAGTCGAAAGTTTTAACTGGCAAAATTTTTATTTATCTTTTTACCTGCTTTTGCCTAATATCCAATTCATATGAAAAATGAAGGAGATATTCTATGAACAGGGTCAACTACAGCTGGGGGGACCAGGGCTCCCCAGGTGTTTTCTTCTAAAATATTATAAACATAGAGGACTTTTATTTAGATATTTTACAATTGTACCCCATTTCGAAACCCATTTAAAAAAATGAAAAGAGAAGTAATAATTTCCCAATTTTATATAACTTATTTTTGTAATTTTGAATTTGATTCAACTAGGAAAAATTAAATCACAGCAGTCACGTTTTCTAATTACAAACCGTGGTCATCAATATGGAATCGTTTCCAAAATAAAAATATCAAAGACCTAAAAAGCATTTTATCGTTTAAACAACAAACTAAAAACCATCTCCTTAATTCCTGACAATATATTATAGTTTACAGTATTTGTTTTCAGATTTTTTTGTATTTTTACTTTTTATTTATCTTTTATTATTTTCTTCTTCTTATGTGTTTTAATTTTATAATAATTTTTTTTTTTTGTGTTTTCAATTTTTTACACACACACACACACACACACACACACACACACACAAAAAAGAATGAGTTTTGCTTAATTAAATTTTTATTTTTCTTTAAAAATTAAAGTGTTTTTTTATTTTTATTTTAATGAGTGACTGAAGGGGCTCTATGAAAAGGTTGTGATGATAAACGCATCATCCTTACCTTCTTTGAGTCCCTGACTGATTATAAAAGTATATATATATTATAAATTAAAAAGATTAAAAACGTTTTTTATAAAGGTTTTTTATGTTTACGATGTTATTTATTTTATATGAAAAATTGTAATATTGTTTAATCAGCGAAATAAAAGTTAAACAATAAAAAAAAATTAAAAAAAAAATTCGTTTCAATAGATGTTGCTTACAAAGAGGTTTTGACACGGTGTTTCGGTGTTTTCCCGAAATTTTTCCATCAATGGCTGTAAAAAATAATTGCAACAAAAAAAAAGCGAATCGTAAGAAATACTTATTGATAACTCATTAAACTTTAAATTTAATCAGGAAAAATCACTCCATAAATCACTGCCTCCATAAAATCCCCGATTTACAAAAAAAACCACTGCCTCCATAAAATCCCCGATTTACAACAAAAATTAATTGAGTTACAAATAATAAAAAAAAGATTCTTTATTAGTAGTTACAGATATGATTAGAGCTTCTTGTGATTCTATCATGCTTTAAACAGTATGAATCAAACGATTTTGTATTGGCACATTTTCCTCCTTGTAGAGAATTATTTTCCTCCTTGTCAGAGATATTATATGGTCTACTTTTTTTTTTTTTTTTTTAAATATTGCTGTTAAGTGGATAAATATCTACACCTCTTACTTTACTTTCTAATCTTGTCACCGTGTAGTGAGATTCAGTATAACAATAACTTATTTAGAAAAAAAAAAAAAAATTATGGTTACAGTTATAAAAGTGAGTGTTTTAATCACCAGACTTTAGATTCTGGGACCTTAAAATCTGGCTTTAATCATAAAAGCGTCGTTAGGAAAGATTTAAACGAGAATTCAACAGTAATAAAGCCGCTGTAATATTCGCAGATTAGAAATTTAACTTTTAAAAACTCATTGTTTTAATTTTTAGCATCATCATAGTTGCGCCCATCTATCATCTCGCATCATGTACAATGTATCAAATGATTTTATGCAACACCTGGTTTACCCAATCAACGTACTTTACTGCGTGGCTGGTAACAGATACCATATACTAGCTTTGTTATGTATACATAACAAAGAATATGCTACCCGGGATACCCTATGGGGTTTCCCGAATAACATATTTGGGTAACCCTTCATAAGATAAAAAGACTATATATTGTAATATTTCGTACAAATTACATGCACGCAAAATTGTACGGGATATTACGGGTATCGTTGTAATAAAATTGTAAAACCTTAATCCCTGAGGAATATGTAGAGTTGTAGGAAAATAACTGCTGTAAAATTGTAAATATTTTTTTAAACATTTTTAACAACAAAGAATTGAATAAACTAGCTTTAAAAATTTTAACGATCCCGCGATCTAGAAACACTGAACGGCTTCTTATTATCATAAAGTCACTTCAGAGTAATTCCACGTCAAAACAACCAATTTTTTTTAAAAATGCAACCCTATGTCCTTGGATTTTCTTTATATTTTTACCATAGTTAGTACATTATAAAATAAGATAAATCCCAAAATTTCAAGGTCTAACTCCCAACGGTTCGTGAGTAATGGTTGTTTTAATTTTGGCTACTTTTATTGTTTCGGTCATTTTCCGCCATTTTCAAATTTACAATTCTCCTTATAAAACCAAGTCTTTAAATGTGAATTCTTAAATGTGAATTCTAAAAATAAGTGACTTAGTTAATCTCAAGGTGAGGAATTTGAATATACAAATAAAAAACTCATTTTATAATTAAAAAGTACCTAAATATCAATTATAAATGTTAAAACAATGGACACCTGCCCCAGTAAAATTTTTAGGTGTGCGGTAAATTTTTTAAGCTTAAAATTTTAAATTAGATCATTGTATGTTTGAAGAACAGTGCGTGAAAAAATCATTTCTGCCAAATACATAATTTAAAAACTAAATAAAAAAACCCAAATATAGTATATTTCGCTTATCGTAGTATTCAAAATAATTAAAAAGGATGCATACTTGAACTGATATACAATTTTTTATAATATATCCTTTAAAAAATTATTGATTTACAAATGTATACTTATTAATTTTGTTAAAATCTTTTTTTGAAAGTTCGTATTTGTCTGATATTATTGTTGGTGCACTTATTAATGTTATTACATTGGTGATTGGTATCCAACGATAATCATTCCTTTTCAGTCAGAAAAACTGTTCAGATGGACCGTGTGGATGCATAAACTTCATTTTTATATCATTATATTCTTCATCTTTTTCCTCGACGACTGTAATCCACCAAGACGAGTCATATGTACATACGTAATATTCATACATTATTACATGCGTAATATTCATGCATTAGCTCAAAATTTATTAAACTTAAATTTTGGTAACTTGATTTTTTAGTTATATTAATAGATTGTGGATTTATATCGTTACTAGTTTTTTTGAATAACATAGATGTTTTCGAAACTGGTATGCAATGGTGAAATCCTCGAGTTCCTGGTATTGTTTTTCCTTCTCAAACCGTTTAATTTGCATAGCTCTAACATTAACCATAGTTTCTTTATCAATTTTAAAGAACTTTATTGTGAGCTTTTTTTGAGTGCAAAATTCAAACATTGCATCGATTGTTAGTATTTGATTTTTCTTTGGACTTTGAAAACTTTCTCTTGCTATTGTTTGTTTTACTGTACCGCCTATTGCATCGCAAGAAGATTTGCCGTGACTGGTTGCAAAAAATATCCGTTCAACTTCCAATAAAAAATCTTCTGAGTGATGGCATAGATTTAGAAAATTTTTATAATTTTTATACTGTCCTCCACATCCATCAGAAAATTAATACAATTTGAAAATTAAAGGAGGGGTTTCTTTGATGTAATTACATAAAATAGTCTGGGTGAAGGGTGCATCCAGATTTACACCAATGATAACTTTGGATCTCATCTTGCACAACAAATTCATAGTTTTCTAAAAAGTCACAAATCACGATACACTCTTTTTCATTCAATTTGAGTTTTAAATCTTTAAAAAACTTTGTTTGACATTTAGAAATATACGAGTGAGCTGTTAGTTCATCAATACCCTTCTCTACTAACTCTATATAAGTTTCAACAGTTTTAGTTTGTGTGACGAGTTGGTCCTGTCAGTACCTTGCCATTGATTAAAACTTAACTCGTCATCAAAATCAAGTTCTTCAAGCTCTTTAAGAAGAAATAGCTGTAAGGCATCTGTTCCTGGGCAACTCAAACATCTATGAACCATACACTCATTTTTTGAAATGTCACAAACCACCTAAAAAATAAGTTTATTTATCATAATTTACTGTTAAATTTTCTATTATAATCATTAAATAGTTATAATAATAACTAAAATCATGATAATAATAATTAAAAGTAAAAGTAGTATCAAATTTAATTTCCGTATAAACTGATATCAATTTTTAGATTTCCTAACTTATAACGTATATTAAACACACTTATAACTGAAAACGAACCTTTTTCATTAAATGTTTATAAGTTAAATCCCATTTAATTGCATATAAAAGAAGAACTGCATTTCGATGATAAACACATACACAAACTGAGTGAGCACCTGAGGCTCCAACACTTACACACCACTTAGGACGCAGACTGCAAAATTTAGAAATTCCAAGATTAATCCCTGGATTTATAACTTTAAATTGGCTGTACAATTCTTTCAGGTTACACAATAGCAATCGTTTTTGTACTTGTATTCTGTTATTTTTTCCTTTTCCAACACTTACATAATCTTTTTTACCGACATTGTTCGTGAGTATTCATCATCTTCATAAAAACTTTGAACAATGGAGACAACATTAGGTGGAACACTTTTTCCAATTTTGTTTAATGGGAATGAAAGTATGCCACTCTCCTGTTTCATACGACGTGCTGTTCGAATAGCATTCACACTAACTTCAAAGTAGTTAGAAGCATAGTCTCTTGACCAAGATTCAGAAGTTAAAGTGAGAATTTTTAATTTTTTTTTATAGTTGGAAGCATTTATCTTTTCTTTCATTAATAGTGTCAGCTTATCCAGATCAGATGCTTTATTTTGATCTGTTTTCGAATAAGACGCAGTAGAATTATCTATAAAATGCGAATTACTTATTTCATAATGGGCTGCTAAATCTTCACCAATCTTTTTTATTGATTTTTTATATTTTTTTATTGCAGATGCAACACGTTAATGTAAAGCAACAGAATGTAAATTAATAGGAGATTCTCCAAAAATTTCCAGGGATAAATTAATATGAGTAAATGGTTCATCTTCTTCTATTGATATTTCATCTACTTCATTTTCACTAGGGTATTCTACTGATAAAACTGCCTTTGACTTACAGCTAGTACATAACTTCCACCCAGGTAAAACTTTTAATCCTAATGACTCAAAGTGTCTAGCCATCATTAAAGATATTAAATATTTACCTAAAAAAAAAAAGGATATTTAAGATACGAGTTGTATACTTTTACAGATAGTATTCATATATTTGAAATCAAATTACCTTTTATTTCTATTTTATACACTTTATAAACATTACAACAATTGCCATTTTTCTTTTCAAATCTTTTTTGAAAGTAGTGAAAATGGTGATTACAAATGCTGAATAGTTTTTCACTAGCACGCAACTCAGATCTCCATAAAATGTTTTGACAAGTATCAGTGTCTAGGTTATGTAGTGAAAAAATCTCTTTATTTCTAGAATATGAGGTTTTATGGCATTCTGACTTCAAAACTTTACCAATATCGCATGAAATCATTTTAATAATGAATTTAAAAATGTTATACTTGCAAATTTAAAAATGCACAAGTAATAATTACATTATTTATGTAGGATTAATTACAACATTTAAGTTAGACGAATATGTCTGAATTCAGCAATTAAACTTTGATAATTGGGAAAGACAAGGAAACAAAAAGGAAATAAAAAGATACATTAAAAAAACTTTTATAACATAAGAAACACTTTGATTTAGATAGGAATTATCATTTTTCCTAAAGTACTATGCAATATATATACATTTATACTACAAAAGTAAAATATTTACAAAACTATGTATTCGGCAGAAATGATTTTTTTGCACAATGTTCTTCAAACATACAATGATCTAATTTAAAATTTTAAGCTTAAAAAATTTACCGCACACCTAAAAATTTTACTGGGGCAGGTGTCCATTGTTTTAACATTTATAATTGATATTTAGGTACTTTTTAATTATAAAATGAGTTTTTTATTTGTATATTCAAATTCCTCACCTTAAGATTAACTAAGTCACTTATTTTTAGAATTCACATGTTTAAAGACTTGGTTTTATAAGGAGAAATGTAAATTTAAAAATGGCAGAAAATGACCAAAACAATAATAGTAGCCAAAATTTAAACAACCATTACTCACGAACCGTTGGGAGTTAGACCTTGAAATTTTGGGATTTATCTTATTTTATAATGTACTAACTATGGTAAAAATATAAAGAAAATCCAAGGACATAGGGTTGCATGGTCCGGTTGTTTTGACATGGAATTACTCTTGAGAAAAATTTCTTCAGAAATACTCTTCAGAAATACTTCAAAAATACTCTTCAGAAAAATTTCTTTAAATGTTTTTTTGAGTTTCAAAAATAATTTTTGTTGTTGTTGTGGTTATTAATTACATAAAAATATTAAAAATAACAACTGCTTTATATAAAAACTTTCTTTTAGATACAACTCAATAAAGACTCAATATTTCAACAAAAAATATATAATTTCATTTTTTTTGTTGTTGTTGTTGGTGTTTTTAATAAAAATTATTATTATTAAATAAATAATAAAAATCAATATTATTAAAATTTTATCAAAATTTCGCTCCTTTTGGATGGCTTCGATTGGGTGGCTTTTTAAAAACATTTTTTTATGTAAGCTACTTTTTTCAATTCAGTATTTTTTTAATTATATACGCCACCTATAGGGGACATTTTTAAAGAGATGATGTTTTTAGCACCACCACAATATAAATGTAGGGAAGAGTATTTATGAAAGAGCCAGGCTTGAAAGAGCTGATGCGATTATTTCTAACTTACCGACATCCGACGATAGTTGTATTTTATTCTTTGTTGTCAACACTTTTATTCTTTGTTGTAAACGCTGGTAGTGGAGGGAATAAGGGTAAAAATAGTTCACATTGTGATACCAGCATGAAAATTGGCGAAATTGCTGTCAACAACTATAGAAATTGATAGAAAAAAGAACCCATTTCATTTTTTTGTTTTGTTTTGAATTGCAAAGTCTTTAACTTTTAGACAAATGGACTTAAAGGAATTCATTGTACAGTGTAAAATCAGCTTTAAATATAAGCGTAAACGATACACGTACTGTAAACGTTTTATGCAAAAACATAAATAATTTTTTTAGGTAAGTGCAAACAGTGTATGTAAACACCAATTCTTTTTTATTTAGTAGTAAGTTGATAAACATATCTTTCATGAAAAGTAACTTTCATGAATGTTATAAGAAACGTTTTATTTTTTCAGGTTTTCTGGAGTTATTATAATTTACCAATGAAATTTCCTTTTGTATTTTGTATTTTGTTAATTTCCAAGCTTTTACAAAATTATAAACTTTAGAATGTTGGTAAAAACTTGAACAAAAGAATTGAAAATAGCTAGCTTTGTAATAAAACTAGTTATTTTCAATTAAACGTAAATTTTTATGTCTCGTAAGAGTTTCAAACTTGTAAATGGTGTAACAGGTTATGAGTTACCAAGAACTACAAATAATGCGAGTGTGATAAATGTTTCTTATGTCAAGAGCAATCATCAGTTAATAGCGATATTATTAATTCTTCTAAACCAAAAGAACAGAAAGAGACACTGGATATATATTGTTTTATTGTTTTAAAACTTTTTTTTGTTTTAAAACTTTTAAATTTTAACGATAAAAAGTTAATTCTACTAAACTCAAAAAAACTACGCGGAACAGATGTGTTTATTAACGAAGACTTTGCGAAGAAAACAATGGAAAAGCGTAAAAAACTCTGGGATGAAGTGATCGAATTGAGAAAAGAAGGTAAATACGCAATTCTCAAGTTCGATTCTATTTTTTGTAGAGATCATAAAAAATAATTTTTTTTTTAATTTTTTTTACATACAGTGTTAAGAAAGTTCTTCTAATTTATAACGCAATCAAAATGTCTGTAACAAATGATTTTAAATCGTTTAGTTGTAATTTTTCAGAAATGAGACACTTCGCATCTGATGAAAAATTTGATCCAGATATTAATTATTTCAATGACATTATTACGGATTGTTATTATTACTATCCTAACAAATTAGAAGAATTTTTTTATAATTGTACAAAAAGCAATAATTTTGATCAACTAAGAATTCTTCATATAAATATTAGAAGATTAAACCGCAATTTTGAAAATCTTCTCAATTTGTTACAAGAAACCAACAATTTTTTTAATATAATTTGTTTAACCGAAAGCTGGATAACTAAAAAAGATTTAAATACTACTTCAAATTTTAATTTTCCTTACTTTGATTTAATTTCTCAAGAGAAACTTATCAATAAACGCGGTGGAGGAGTTCTTATTTGTGTAAAGAAAAATATTGCGCATTATACAGTCGTCCCCCGTCAACGAACCCCCCTGTTAGCGAACTTTCGGTTAACGAACCGAAAGTTTGCCCAAAATCCTCCCCCGGTTAACAAACCGGAACTCGGTTAACGAACCGGGACCGCCAAATGGCGTGCACACGCGCGTGAAGGTCGGGCGCGCCGTTCAGCATTTCCCCCTCAGTTTTGTGAGTGTCATGGAAGCCTGGGAGGTGAATGGTTGTGCTGGGTGTGCTTTTGTTGTTTCATTTTTTTCTTTTCTTGTTTCACTAATATTTTTCATGCATTTTTGTGCTTTTTTCTAGGTTTTTTTTCCACTTGCGATTTTTTCGATTTTGCGATTTTTCAAAATGTCGAACCCTGCGAAAAAAAGCAGAAAAGTTTTCACTCTTGAAGAGAAAAAGACAATCATTCAAAGAGTGCAAAAAGGTGAAAAGCAAAGTGACCTGGCTAAGGAGTTTGGTGTGAATAAATCAACCATTGGCACCATCATCAGCTCGAAGGAAAAAATCTTGGCTGCTGCTCAAACTGCTACAAAAGGATCCACAAAAATTGTCAGCAAAAAGCAAAGGCACCCAGTCATGGATGAAATGGAGCAGCTCCTGATCCTCTGGATTGAGGACATGCAGATGAGAGGGGATCCTGTGTCTGGTGAGCACATTTGCATGAAAGCAAGGAAGATCTTTGAAGAACTCATGAATCCACCAATTAAAAATTTTTTAATGGCGGCCTATGGGAAAACGCGTTTCGGTTAACGAACTTTTCGGATAACGAACTAGTTCGTACTCCGAATTAAGTTCGTTAACCGGGGGACGACTGTATTAGGAATTTAAGTGTTTCTGACGGCGACAAAGAAATTTTAAATATTGAAATTCTGAACAATCGATCACAAAACATTTTACTGAGCTGTTGCTATAGGCCCCCAAATGGTGTAGCCGAGAACATGAGCATGTATTTTGAAGAAAACCTTTTCAAAATAGACATTCTTGAAAAAAAAAGAATTTTATTGTAGGGGATTTCAATATAAATTGCTTCCATTACTTTACGGACATTAAAGTTAAAAATTTTTATGATTCTATTTTTGAAATGGGAACCATTCCTTTAATAAATCGCCCTACCAGAGTAACTCCTAAATCAGCTACTCTAATTGATAACATTCTAACAACTGATATTTTTAACAGTGACTTAAATAAAGGTATTATAAAAACAGACATATCTGACCATTTCCCTATCTTTTTTATCATAAACTTCAACTCTAAAATTATGACCAAAAATAACATCATTTGCCAATGAGAAAATATACAAAGACTACAAAAATCTTTTTGAATAAGTTCGAAAAAACTTAAAAAAACATTACTATTCTAAAATTCTCAATAAAGCCAAAAATACTTGTAAACGCTCCTGGGAAATAATAAAAGAAATTATCGGTAAATTAAAACCATGCTCAGGTTCCCTTCCACACATGATCAAAGTAGATAACAATAATATAATTAATTCTCAAACAATAGTTCACGAATTTAACTAATTCTTTGTTGAAATTGGCCCTAAACTATCTAAATTAATTCCTAACACTGAAACATCATTTAAAGATATTCTAGTACCGATGAATAATTGCATTCACTCGGATGAGTTTTCTAAAGAGTTACTATTTGATGAGTTTGAAAAAGCCTTTAAAACACTAAAAAAAATAAAGCAGTTGGACCGGACGAAATCAATGGTAACATAATTTTAGATTGCTTTGAACAGTTAAAATATATTCTTTTTAAAGTCTTTAAATCATCAATCGAACAAGGAGTCTTTCCTGATCAATTGAAAATTGCTAAAGTTAATCCACTATCTAAAGGTGGTGACAAATCTGACATTAGTAATTACCGGCCTATCTCTATCTTATCTATATTTTCAAAAGTACTAGAAAGAATCATGTTCAATAGAGTATTTAATTATTTTAGTTTAAATAATTTATTATACAACAATCAGTTTGGCTTTAAGAAGAATAATTCAACCGAGCACGCAATTATTTAGTTGGTACGTGAGATTTCCAATTCTTTTGAAAAATCTCAATTTACATTAGGAACTTTTATCGATCTTTCAAAAGCATTTGATACTGTGGATCATGATATTTTGCTTTATAAACTTAATTATTACGGAATAAATGAAAGAGTTAGTAAATGGTTTCAAAGTTATTTATCCAACAGAAAACAATTTGTTTCTTGTAATGAACTTAATCATACACAGTTTTTAAATGTTTCCTGTGGTGTTCCGCAAGGTTCCATCTTAGACCCTCTTTTGTTCTTAATATATATCAACGACTTGCATAAAGCATCAAATCTTCTAAGTATTATGTTTGCTGATGACACAAACTTATTTCTCTCTAACAGTGACATCTACCTACTATTCTCCGTTATGAACAAAGAACTTCAAAACATATCTAAATGGTTTAAAAGTAACAAATTAACATTAAATGTAAACAAAACAAAACGGACTTTTTTCCACCCGCTCTCCAAAAAACGTTCTTTACCCCAAAATTTACCAAAAATTTTTATTGACCATAATGAAATAAAAAGAGATTCTGTAACTAAATACCAGGGGGTTTTCATTGATGAGAACATCACATGGAAACATCATATTAACTATGTCTGCTCGAAAGTTTCAAAAAGTATTGGAATTCTATATAAGGCGCGTACTCATTTAGATAAAAATAATTTAACTAAACTTTATTATTCTTTTATTCATAGTTATATAAGTTATGGAATTATTGCCTGGGGTAGTACTGATCAAAGCAAGTTACAATGTCTCCATCGCCGTCAGAAACATGCGATCCGTGTAATTAATTTTGCGGATCGGTTCTCAAATTCCTCAATATTTTTCAATCAAATGAAAATCCTCGATATTTATAAACTAAACATATATAAAACTTTATCTTTTGTTTATATGTGGAAGTATGATTTATCTCCTTTAATTTTTAAAGACCTTTTTATTTTAAAACCTTTAAGCAAGTTTAACTTAAGGAATAATAACTATTTAAATGAACCACTCTGTCGAACAAAGTTCAATCAATTCTGTATCACTTATCGCGCAGCTCATCTCTGGAACAAAATTATTTTGCCTAACTTCGGCATACCCATAACTTATTCTGTTTTTAAAGTTAAATTAAAAGATCTCATTCTTTCTATTGAAAATATCTTAGAATATTTTTAATTTGTCTTATGATATATAAAAATTTTGAAATGTATGTTCAATCTTTGTTTTATACTTGTTGACAATTTGTTTCTATTTATCTAAGTGCTATTTTAATATTTTTATGTTAATTTTTTACGTTCTCTTATTGTAAAAAGGCGTTTTTATAATACTTTACGTACTCTGTTTTGTAAAAGGCTTCTGACGATAAGATCATTTGATCTTCTTTTAGAAGCCTTGTTTGTATTTGAAAAAAAAAAATGTAATTTATATATATTACGTCAAATGTAAACAAAAAAACTTACGAAAAAGATATATTTAGTAACCTTGAGAAGTTCAAAGAAATAAGTTTGATTATATAAAAATACAACTTTTTTCTGATTTTTTTTGTCAGAGAGTTAAAGTTTTGTAAAACAGTTCAGATGGGGAAAGCACAACGCAAATTTCTTGAGCAGCATCTCACTCATAGACAATCATAGATAACTATAGATATCTCACTCATAGATAAACGGAAAAAAAAAATACTTCTGTTTTGTTGCCAATCATTAATAAATTGATAAACTCAACATCTATAATAAGAAAAACTTTTAATATAACTAAAAAAGTTTTACCAAAAACCAACCGAAATCAAGTTTCTATAATAACTGCTGAACAACTAGTGTATGCTTTAGGTAAACAAGTTCAGTGGCACTCACGGAACTATGTAGCTAAGATAAAATTTTAATGATGATGGGTGGGTTACACATAGAAATGATTTCTTTATCTTTGGTTAGAGATTGGTTAGAAGGCAGTGGTTACTGTGATGCCATAACTAAAGCTCGTATAACAAATTCTGGATGAGCTGAATCTATGCTGGCTGGTCGTAAAGTAAAATGTTCAAGGTATGCAACACAAGTTTCATTAGCTGGTTTATACTCACAATTGGCTAAAGCATTCTAAAAATTATTTACGACTCCGTTTGATTTGTGGATTCATCAACAAAAGAAATTATACACCCAATTTAATTATTAATTTACTGATATGAAGTTACAAGCAACAGTCCTGTTGCTTGTTAAGAGTTTCAGAATGGGAAATTTTAATACGTTTGTCAGTACCTTGGGAAATATTGTTCCTTGAATGTTTTCTTTAATTCACACACACATACACTATTCAGATGGTTTCCAATTGTTGACATGAATATGTTTCCTCATAAAAACCATGAGGTTTACTCCAAGTTTTACAATGGTTTTTTCACATAAGAAATAACAAGACGCCCATTTTTATTTATGCCTGTAGATCAGGCCCATGAATAAAACATCAAAATCACAAAAAAAGATGGTGGCTTAATTGACATTTTAGATAGCGCAAGTGCATCGATAAAGTGAATGGTGTGTAAGCCACTACTTGCTGAGCTTCTAAAGGGATTTGGAGAAGAAGAAAAAGATAATGAAAAGAATCATTATGAAGATACACCTGTCTTTGAAAAAAATTATAATGACATGTATCAGATTTTAAGTTATAAAAGGTTTTGGAAATTCATTTTTAGTAGAAGAAGATATTCTCATACATTTATCAACAAAAGTATTACTTGACGCAAAAATTAGGACATCCGTCAAAAAAGTTATGCAAACGCGTGTTTAGTCATCCAGATGGTATAATCAGAATAGTTTAACAACTGGAAGGAATTTAACTAATATAACAGTCCCCAAGATTTAAATGATTGTTTTGACATAAAAATTATGCTTAACCGCCAGCAAAATCTGAATTCGGTAAACTCCAAAAACTAATAAATCGGAGTACCTTAAATGCTTTGAAAAGTATTCGACACCTACTTTGATTTCTCCTGAAGGTATCTCAGCAAAGGCGTTAGATCGAGGAGCAATTAGTCATATATTTCATCCAGTAAATTCAAAGACTTTCAAGGAGTACTCTGATATTGACTTTTGAGAAAAATCATGAATATCAGATCAACAAAGCATAAAGAAATAAAAAGGATTAACATAGTATTTGACCGTTATTTTCATGTAGTTTTAAAACCCAGACCAGGAAGAGTCGCGGGAATGGTGTGAGAGTACGGAAATGGTTCTTACTATTGGATATAAACAAAATAAGTTGTCTAAAATGCTTGTAATAAACTTTGTACAAGTACCGACATTTGACTTACTCTTAGTAACAACGTTAGGTGAAACTGTTCTGCCCAATTTCTCACCTTGTAACCACAAGGAAGCTGAAACTAGAACTTTGCTACCTGTTAAAAATGCAGTTGACAGTGAGCACCAAGTTTTCTAAATTTAAACAGTTAACACAGATGTTGTTACAATCTCAATTTCCGTTTTTAAACAATTAACTGGATAGAACTTGGAGTTTTGGCTTCCAATTTACTATTACGCACAAAAGATGTGTGGAAAAGCAGAGGGTGTTTCATTGTGATTTGCATTCACTGGCTGTGATACCATATCCTCATTTGCAGAACGAGGGAAAAAGCATGGAGTCTCTGGAACAATGGAGATAAAGAAACAATTAAAGCAAATTACAAGAGTAATTTCACCTGATGCAGAGTAATTTCACTGTTGAAGTTTAAGTGCTACGTAATTCTACTTTATGATAAGACAAGTTTCACTACTGACCTCGCTGTATGCTCAAGAATGCTGTTCACTAAAAAGTCACGGCAGAGTGTGGGGTTACCCCGACTTACCCCGAAAGAGTGCATCTTTTGTACCTACAAAAAATGCACTCTTTCAGCATTTGAAAAGAACTGTGTTTCAAGAATGGTATTTTTAAAAATACTTGAATGGACTTAGTAACCTATTCAAAAAATATTTTTGAATCAAATATTTAAAAATGGTATTTACTTATAATTATTTATATAGTATCATTGGGTACAATCCTTGGTGTCACAACAGATTTTAACCAAAGTCACTAAGGGGGCACTGTCTTCTCCCTCCCACACTTTTTTCTAAAGGAGCTTTTTTTTAATTTTTTAGAAATTTCTAGATATAGAGGACTTTTTTAAGAATTGACGGTTGTGCTCCTCCACTTCGAAACCAATGTCGTAGGCCCTGGCAAATGCAAACAGAGCTATGCGAGTGTTCTGGTCAGTGTTTAGAATAAAAATGAACAAATCTCATTGTTACGTTTTTACCAAATTTTGAAATAAATTAATTTTATTTCTTTGAAATATATATACTTGAAATATAAATATAACTTTTTTTTTTATGCTTTTAACCATATTTTCATTAGTAATGTGGTATTGCTGTTTATTTTAAATTATTTCTTCTTTAAATTCAATTAATGCTTATTGTTGGTTTAGAAGACTATATAGCTTTTGCAGTCAACTCAGGAACTTTTTTTTTTTTTTTTGAATTCTTTAAATTCATAGATAACTTCTTGAAATATTTAAGCTGGTATCACGATTTGAACTATTTTGCTTAATTTTTACTCTTATTGCCCGCACGATGAATATCTGTCACCCAGAAAAAAATTTACAGTTCTACTAAATAAGTTTTTTTGCGTTTAACTTTTTATTTTTAGATAAAGTTTATTATTATAAAGTCTATTACTATTATTTGATAAAAGGTATATGTTGTATTGTTATATATATATATATATATATATATATATATATATATATATATATATATATATATATATATATATATATATATATATATATATATATATATATATATATATATATACATATATATATATATATAAATATATATATATATATATATATATATATATATATATATATACATATATATATACATATATATATATATATATATATATATATATATATATATATATATATATATATATATATATATATATATATATATATATAACAATTTAATGCTATTACGACGTTCAAGTATATGTATATATATACAGTACATGTCTTAAAAACGAAACGAACTATACTACCACAGCAAACAGTTCAGGAGTCTGGAGTCATAGCATGCCATGACACGAGCAATCAGCTGACAGGTGACAGCACACAGGCAGAATTTTGTTGACAAGTGCCATTTTGCAGCGGACAAAACAAGTGCAACTTTTTTGGTTTGTTTCATTTTCTTAAGTCTGGTCCGTGTCATCGTCATGGAAGTTTTTTAATAATTAAAGGAACTATCCAGAAGTTTCCAGAAGTTTCCAGAAGCATGCAGAAGCATCCAGAAGTATCCAGAAACATTCAGAAGCATCCAGACGCATCCAGAAGCATCGAAAAGAAGCATCTAGAATCTTCCAAAACAGGTTCACACAGGTTCATTTTACTATATAAGAGACATGTAAATCAACATGTAATTCAGTCAGTATATGGAAGTCAATCAGTCAGTATTATCAAGACAGTTTATCGAAGTGAGTTTTATCAAAGTGTTTTATCGAAGAACATTAATACAAGAAGTGAAATACAACAAGTGTTTCATTACATCAATACAGTCCACATCCAACCAAGACGTTGTGTTCCACAAAGCATTATTGTATCATCACAAGGTAAATGTAACACGGTAGCCTTGAGAAGCGTGATTATTTATTTTTATTATTTTTATGACTTCAAGTGCAAAAATGGTTCCCGACAATCTTGGATTGGAACTAAGAAAGAAAATTATTGGCGATTACGTAAGTGGAGTGTCACAAAAAAGTATTTGTGATAAATATCGCGTGAAAAAATGAACCCTCAAGTCTATGTTCAAAATATTGTTCTACAAGGAAGTTGGCAGCAGATAACAAAGGTGGAAGACCGCGTTTCACCACTTCTAGAGAGGATTCTATGATCGTCAGATCCGTCAAGAAGGATATCATCAGTCGAGATACAAAAGCAATTAGAGCTGCCTGTATCGGTCCGAACAATCAGAAGACGTGCTGTTGAAACCGGATTGTTTTCTCGAAGCCCTGCAAAGAAACCGCTGATTTCACTAAAAAACCAGAACAAAAGACTCCTGTTTGCTACATCTCATATTGACTGGAATGTGCAGAAATAGCAAACTGTCCTGTTCAGTGATGAATCGAAGTTCAACATCATTGGGAGTGATGGCATTTGCCGTGTACGTCGACCGACCGGAAAACGCCTCGATTTACGTTACTGCCATAAGACCGTGAAGCATGGTGGAGGCAATGTAATGGTCTGGGGGTGTTTTTCTGCTAACGGTCTAGGTCAAATACATTGAAACGATGGAATAATGGACCGTTTCATGTATAAAAATATCCTGAAAGATGTTATGTTACCTCATGCTGAATGGAATATGCCAATAAAACGGGTTTTTCAGCAAGACAACGATCCGAAACACACTGCAAAAGTAGTCAAGCAGTGGTTTCAAGACAACCACCTATCGGTGATGGATTGGCCGCCTCAATCTCCGGATCTCAACCCTATCGAGAGCCTGTGGGAGATCGTCAACCGCAGAATTAATCGTGAAGGTGTTCGTAATAAGGATCAACTGTTTGAACAAATCCAAAAGGCCTGGGCTGCGATTCCACAAAGTTTCATTGATCACCTGATTGAATCTATGCCTCGAAGATGCAAGGCGTGTCGATGCATCGACAACAAAGGATTCGCCACGAAATATTGATAGCAAAATACAGCTTGGTCAACATTTTGTCGAGTTGCACTTGTTTTGTCTAGAAGGAAAATCAACTTTTTTTAATACTTTTGATTAATTTATTAATTTTCGTGTACAAATAATGAACTTTGTGATGAATAAAACTTAAAGAACTTTGTCTCTAAACAGTACATAGTTATTTCTCTAAATTGAAAAAATGCAGCACTTTTATATAAAGAAACTAAACTGTATATATATATACTTCGCACGATTATTGATATTTCCGATTCAATAGATTCTAGGCACTAGTTGAACGTTTAGGTTGAAAATTTGATCAATTCAAAAATTTTAATTGTACACTATAAAATAAAACGGTGCGGCAAAAAACTGAAATCTGTTTTTCAGACTGAAGCCAAATTGAAACCGTTTTCGGTTTTTTGAAAAACCGTCAAAAATCAGTTTTTCAAAAATCCCTTATATTGCGTTTTTCAAAAAACTCATTCTTGACTCAACTCATTTTTTAAAAACCATCATTTAGTTTTTTTGCCGGGGCAACAGCATCTGGGTAACCAGGGAGGACGTGCTGCCCCTCCACCTTTTTTCTAAGTTATTTGACTTTTTTCAGAAATTGAGGATTTTTTCAACGACAAAAAAAGACAGTGATTGTCACCCCGTTCGGCAGAATTAGACGGAATTCAAACGATATTTGCTTTTTAATAAACTAATTACCAATTACTACAATTCAATTTCGTAGTATGTTACCAGAAACCCCATTTGTAGAGAGAGATGATTGTTAAGAAAAACAAAATTTAAATACAGCTAATTGTTTTAAATATCATATCAATTTTACATTTAAAATTTGCATAATTTAGATATTTGTTTTGCAAAGTTTAACTTTATCCGATATAACGCGGTGTTCAATAAAATTAAGTGTTTTTACCAAAGGCTTAGGATAAGTAAAAAAAAATAAAATAAAAAATATGCTGCCATAACCATAGTAACGCCACATGAAAAATCTGGAATGTCTTTTGCAACAAGAATTTTATCGACAAATAGATCAATGGAAATTGGTCTAAGAACTGGGCCTTTAATTTGGAGAATCGGAGTTAGACAAACTGGATCTTATGTCAAAATAAAACATCAAGTTACAATTAAGGTATATTGAACCAAATATCATTAGCTTACAACTTTCTCAAGCTTGAGACAAAGAAATTTATCTAAAACATCCTTCACTGTGTTGTTTTGGCAATGCCTATTAAGCGTGCCGATGATTAAACGAACTTGGCTTTTCAAGAAAAAGACATCAGGACGCAGCTTATTGTATTCTTCAGATAATAATGCCAAAAGTTCATCAGTAACATCGTGTTCTGTCTGTAAATAATAAAACTTTATATTTATCTGAAACTGGCAACATGAGAGATTAAATAATTTACCTTACATAATTCTTGAAACAAATTTAGAAACTAACTTTATATAAACTAATTATATATAGACTAAATTTAGAATAATTTATAGTTATCATAGTTTCGTGGCCTGCAAAAAAATTCAAAATTGAGAACATTGGATGATTGGATGAGGGATAAAAATTTCCAAAAATCCAGAAAGAAAAGAGAAATATGAGTATACTCTAAATTCTTTCTTTCTGGAAGTAGCGAAATAAATAGTATCAGTGCTTTTTTTTCAAATATCTCTCTTTCTGTCTTATATCTCTCTCCTTCTGTCTTATATCTCTCTCCTTCTGTCTTATATCTCTCTCCTTCTGTCTTATATCTCTCTCCTTCTGTCTTATATCTCTCCTTCTGTCTTATATCTCTCTCCTTCTGTCTTTCACTCTATGAAAAATATGAATATATATAAAACTATAAACTAATTGTTCGTGTAATCAATTACATTCATTTTTTAAATACAAAATAACATATATACTTGTGTATTCGAGTGGCAGAATCTCTTAGCAGGCAATATCTGAGTCATTGACTCATTTATACCAACAGATTTCCTTTAACGGCCTCCATTGGCATGCCCATACTATTTTTTATATTCCATTACTGTGGCATCATTAACAAGAGGTCGTCTAACTCGTTTAAGTTTTTCTTTTAAAGCATAAACTAGAAACTCCGACAAAAAAATTTAACCTTAGAATAACAATTATATATATATATATATATATATATATATATATATATATATATATATATATATATATATATATATATATATATATATATATATATATATATATATATATATATACATATATATATATATATATATATATATATATATATATATATATATATATATATATATATATATATACACAAATATATATATATATACATATATATATATATATATATATATATATATATATATATATATATATATATATATATATATATATATATATATATATATATATATATATATATATATATATATATATATATATATAAATTAGTAAAAACACTTCTCTGCCTTTTTTCTTCAACAAGCTGTTTCTCCTTTGACAGGACGCATCCTGATGAATCTGTCAAAGGAAAAACAGCTTGTTGAAGAAAAAAGATAGAGAATTGCTTTTACTAATTTATTACTGTTCTTTTCTTTAAGAACATTGAGCACTCTATTTGTAAAATAAACTAACATAATTTACATATATATATATATATATATATATATATATATATATATATATATATATATATATATATATATATATATATATATATATACATACCCGTAAATGCATTTCTGACAACACGATATATTTTTTCCATAAAGTGTTGGACGAAAGTAAACAACAAAACTTAAAATCAAAAACATCAAAAAACGAGGTCTTCAATTTTGATTTTCCAGGAACATCGAAGTTTAATTTTTTGCAGGAAATTACACTCACCAAGAAATTTGGTAATATAAGTTCTTCACCACTAAAATGTATTTTATAAAACATCATTTATAAGTTGTTTATTATATCTCCTGTTTATTAGACAGTCTAATAAACAAAAAAGTCTAAAAAAAGCGTCTAATAAACAGGAGTCGTGATAACCATTAATAAAGAGGATTATTAGACAATAAGAGTAACTGTTTAGAGATGTTGATTGTTATATGTACTTATTTTGATATCTTATTATAATCTTATAAAATCATTACCTTAAGGTCGAATTTAAAATTGGAAGGCTAAAATCAATTACAGATTGCAAGAACTGAATTGAAATTGGTGAATCAGAACAACTAGCTTTAGTACATAACCTTTTAAGAATAGTTATCTCTTTTTTAAATGTAATTCCTTATTTAATAACGGGAATAAGTTCCTTTAGTGTAAAGTCGTCAATGTCCAGCAAAACTTTACTATCTATATCTTCCTCTAAGTTATATACAAAAAAAATAAAAGGTTGACTTTATATAACTTAATATAACCTTTTTGTAAATTACAAAATGTTATATTTACAATTATAATAATACTGTATTTAACAAAAGACAGTGAAATATTTGTTATAAAAAAACCATGAATGCAAGAAAGAAAGAACAATTTAGTTGTTATTAAATATTTTTTTCTTTTTTTTTTTTTAAACATCTTCGCTTCCAACAAGGCTGCAAGCAGCCACTAATTAAAGTTGGAAGTTACTGTAAGAGAAAAGATGAAGATTGTAGAGCAAGATAACGATTGACGGACGATTTAAAAGATTGCAAATTATATGAATCAGGTAAGCAAGATGAAGGAAGCGAATTCCAAAGAACTGATGTTCCAGGAAAAAAACTAGACGAATGAGCGTTTTTGGAGCACTTAGGAACAGTCACAGAAAAAGGATGACACTTAATTGAATGACGAGTAACACGAGAATGAATTTTAGTAGATGGCACAAGAGACACTAGCTCTTTCGAGCATTGCCCATTATAGTATTTGCAGAAAAGAGAAAGAGAAGCAACATTACGACGATGTGATAATGGTTGAAGGTTGGCTGCAAGAGCAGGTCCAACTATGTTTACAATGCGTTTTTGCACCTTGTCTAAAAGAGAAAGAGCATCATTAGAAGATCCGCCCCAGATATGGCAACAGTATTCCATACAAGGCCGGATTTGAGATTTATAGAGATAGAGAATAGAATCCAGAGTAAGAAAGTGGCAAGCTCGATAAAGAGATGCAACCTTAGCAGATGCTAATTTTGCAACCGATTTGATATATGGTTTCCAAGAAAAATTGGAAGTAAGAGTTAATCCTAGAAGATGAAGAGTAGGTGACTCATCGAGTACATCACCGTTCATAAATATAGGAAGATCTAAATTATTGCGATAACGATTGGCTGAAAAAAATTGAGTTTTATCTGAAGTAAAGTTCACCAGCCACTGTGAGCCCCATGCTGTAGCAGAAGTGAGATCCTTTTCAAGCTCAAATGCCCCCTCCAAGCAATCAGAGGGTGTTGGTTTCTTATCACGACAAGAATAAATGGTAGTATCATCAGCAAACAATGCCACCTTAGAAGTGAAAATATCTGAAAGATCGTTTATGTAAATTAAAAAGAGTATAGGGCCAAGGATAGAACCTTGAGGAACCCCTGAAGTTACAGAATAAGAAGAAGAGTGTTGTCCATCGAGGACAACTTTTATGCTACGATTGGAAAGGAAGGATTCAATGATCTTAAAGATGTTGCCGGATACACCATAAGAAGAAAGCTTATGGAGAAGACCAGCATGCCAAACTTTATCAAACGCTTTTGAAATGTCAAGAGCGATGGCCTTGACCTCTCCACCTTCATCTAATGCACGATAAAACCTGTCAGTTATTACTGTTAGCAAATCAGCTGTAGAATGAGAAGATCGAAATCCATATTGATGGTCAGAAAGTAAGTTATTAGATTCAAGATGAGAAATTAAGTGTTTGTTAATTAAAGATTCAAAAACCTTGCTTATGATAGGAAGAAGACTTATGGGACGGTAGTTAGACGAATCAGATCGCTCCCCAGAATTTTTGAAGATAGGGATAACAGATGCTGCTTTCCAGCAGGCTGGAAAACAAGACTCTGATAAGCACTTTTTGAATAGTTTTGACAGTATAGACGACAGCTCCGGAGAACACTTCTGCAAGATAATAACAGGTATTTTGTCTGGGCCACAAGCTGTAGAAGAGTCTAGGCAGGAAATCACTTTAGATACAGATGCTGGAGTGATATGAATGTCAAGCAATGAATCAACCTGTTTGTTGGCAATATCAGGTGGAACGCAATTAGTGGAATCAAGAGATGATATTGGTGAAAAGTTTTTAGCAAACAGTTCGGCTTTGTCTTTAGGTGAGGTGACAAAGTCTGAACCATACAAGAGAGGTGGAATTATAGATTTGCCCTTATTATTGATATTAATAAAGATTCTCCAGAAGTCACGAGAGCCTAATTTTTGAGATGAGATACGAGATTTCATGACCTGAGAATAGCGGGTTTTGGCGTTAGACAAAACCTTTTTACAGTTGTTTCTAGCAGTAATAAACAGACGTCTGTTTTCTGGAGAATTGTTTTGCTGATAAATATGGAAGTAACGGTTTCGATTGGCAATCGCAGCAGTACAGTGTGAGGAAAACCATGGAGGAGAGTGAGGCTTGACCTGGAATTGTCGAGAGGGAATAAAAGATTCCATGCCAGCCTTAATCCACGAAGTTATGTAAGAAGCACATTTGTCGACAGGAAGTTGAAAGATTTCTACCCAAGGGCCATCACGAAGAATATCTGGGAAAGAATCCCAGTCAGCTTTACTGTAGTTGTAAGAGGTTCGATAATAGAGGTATTCAGGTGATGAAGAAGAATGAGATATTAGTTTTAAAGAGATCAAACTGTGATCAGAAGCACCTAAGGGTGAATGTGGAGAAACTGAGCACTGACTAGGATTAGAAACAAGACATAAGTCGAGTAGAGAAGGTAAATGATTAGGGTTGTCAGGAAAGCGAGTTGGAAAGTTGACTATTTGAGTTAGGGGTTGAGAAAGGCAAAAGTTGTGGGCTTTAATGCCTGCAGAGTCACTGACACTAGAGCCAAGCCATTCAGAGTTGTGAGCATTAAAGTCACCGACAACAGCTATAATAGCTGATGGATAAAGAGGGCTTGGTCAATATGATCAGAAATAACATCAAAAAGAGTGCAGTCTTGAGATGAAGGAGAGCGATATAGAACAAATAGAAAGGCAATAGAGTGAAGTGGTGCTAAACCAAAGGACATGAAAGAATAGTCTGTGGATTCAAATCTAGTTTCACGACAAATGGATGAATTCTTAAGAATGTAAATGCCCAGGCCAAGCATGTGACTATTGGAGTCTTTACGAATCAGAGGAAGATAACCATCAACACTAAGATCACAAGATGAGACAGCCGAACTCAAATTAGTCTCACAAAGAGCAAGTAGGTCTGGTGAACTTTGCAAGAGATAAGACTCAACAGAAGAAAAGTTACTTCGAAGACCACGAATATTAGTGAATGATAGGTTTAGAGAACTTGGTGATGATAATGGTTTTTTGTGTTTTATAGTTTTTGGTACTTTATTCATTTTTAAATTAGATTGAAGAACTTGACTCAAAGCATAGATAGTACTCAGAACACCGTTTAATAGCCCAAGCAATTGCCTCATTACTACTAATAAACCCTAAGCCGTAACAAAGGGCTCCAAATGTTGCCTCCGCAATGCACACCAAAAGTACAAACAGGGACACCATCCATGCGCAACATGGCACTGTTAATACTTTGATATTTTTCAGCTGTTGATGGAATCAGCCTCTCTGAGAGTTACCACAGAGTTTGGGAAACTTGACTACCAGCTGGTCTCAGAACCATAAAACTGAGTTTTAGAGCTGTACCCTCATAAGGAGATAATAGAATGAGTTGCCTAGTCATAAAAACAGTGACACAAGCAAACCCATGCATTGAGTCAAGAAGATCCAGCATTCAACATCCTAAACTGCAAACAATGTATTAAAAATACATCTGCGCCAGCCTAATAGATGAAGAAGGGCTGCGAGGCTGGTCAACAGATAGAATCTGTTTACCCCTTAAGTCTTTGCCTAGGAGGCCTTCTACAAGACAGTAGCTGGGTGCATTTAACATTTGCCCAAGAAGAGTATTTTTATCGAGACACCATCTCTAGCCATTACTCAACCAAGAGCCCCAAGGCAGGGGGTGTTTTAAATCTGAGTTGGCATCTCCTAGCCTTTGCTTAAAAAGGCGTAATCTACAAGGCAGCAGGACATGAAGCAGATTGTACTGGGTTACATGTTACCAGTAGCAGGATAACCTGATCTGACAAAATATATGTGTAAACATATGATAAAACAAATATTCATTATATATTAAGAAATATATTAATATAACAAAAAATTTTTTACAAAATTTTTTATATTTTATTTTATAATTATTAATGACCAGTGTCACACTTTACTACACATTATCTCTAAGAGTTTTTAAACTGAAAACTAACAGTGTATATATTATTTTTAATTTTAAATTTGATACATAATCAATAATTAGAAATAAGTTAAGAGTAAGTTCCAATATATATACTTTGAATCTATTTGTATAAAGTGTTATAACACCTGACTTCTCAAAGTAACTAAGCATCCTGCTGATGTTAGTCCATCAAGTGGTTCAGGAGAAGCTTCGCTTCCAACAGGTTGAATGCATAATGTGGAGGATGCAGATAAGCAATATGAATGACAATAGTGTAATAAATATGAGCAGGTGCAAATTTTTTCAACAAAGTACCATCTTTCAGAGTCATAAAGTTGATATTGTAACTCCATTCTTCTCAGCTTCATTGTTTCGCAGACAATCATAAGAATTTAACTCTGCATATTGCCTCATTTGGTGTCGCTTTGATTATGTAAAGGTAATATTCTTGAAATTAGAAATAATGTGGCACAATCTTTTAAAATAATTGTAATTGGCTTCCATTAGCAGCTGAAATAGAAGCCTAAATACCGGCCGACTTATTTGGGAATGTATTGGGCCAAGATTGGCTAATAATTATAAACCAATAGATGCGATAAAGTTATTTTTTTTTATGGCGCACATTTTCGCGTAACACAGTCATTTTGGACTAGTTTTATTGAAAACGAGTTATGATTATTATAGAACGGTATTTAGTTTAAAAGTCATATTTAATTTCAAAGTATACGTATCTGAATTGTACGCATTTTTTTTCTTTATGGTTTTATTTTATTAACATTTAAGCTTTCATAAAATTTATATAACTTATATAATAAGGTATTTCGACAGATCATGGATACTGAGCCATCTTATTGGTCAAAGAGAAGAAAAGTAACTAAATCTGTCAACAAAATTATGTCCGATGTTGATACAGAATTTTCTTACTCTAACAATAATACAACTTTAAAAAAAGATAGTGTTATATCTCATGCCTGCTATTCTTTTAATGGCATAGTGGGGCAAAAAGATGATCATGTTGTTTCTAATCAACGTTTATTAGATCGCTTTTATTCAATGCTTGATAACTCCAAGTTTAATAACGATTCTGAGTTAAATATGCCCGATTTAGTTTCAATAGATGGAGAAAAGTTGAATGAAGATAGTAATTATGATGAGTTTGTAACAAATAATTGGGAAATGTTTATGAAACAGGATACAATTGAATTCATTGATGTAGAGTCATTGTCGGGTGATAGCAGTGATGAAAGTGATATCAGTGAGGAAATTGAACCTGATATTGAAAACAAAGAAAAAGAGCTATCATTTGATTTAGGAATGTGGGCAGCATCATTTTCTATTACTATGGTTGCAGTATCTTCACTTTTGGATATACTTAGAGTGTTGCACCCATCACTTCCAAAAGATCCGCGAACATTACTAAAAACACCTAGAACAAGCACTGTCAAAACAATTGAAGGGGGCTCCTATTTTCACTTTGGTATTGTTAAATCATTGCAACACATAAATCTTTTGCCACATTTTTTTACAAGCTCTGAAACTCTATCAATTTCTCTACAAATTAATATTGATGGATTACCCTTACAGAAGTCAAGTACTCAGCAATTTTGGCCAATTCTAGGAAGAGTGTCGATTCCATTTTCAAGTAATCCTTTTTTGATTGGCTTGTTTTGCGGTCAAAGTAAACCAGTTAACTTGAATGAATATTTAAAAGATTTCATTGAAGAAATGTTAGAATTGGAAAAAGGTCCTGTTAAAATTGATGTAGATGGTGAAAAATACTCTGTTAACATTGGTATATCCTGCTTTGTATGTGATACTCCTGCAAGGGCATATATAAAACAAAGTAAAGGGCATACTGGATAATACAGTTGTGATAAGTGTATCCAAAAAGGGGAATGGCACAGTAAGGTTATATTTCTTAAAACTGATGCTCCACTTAGAACTGACCATTCTTTTAATGATATGATAGATGCTAATCATCACATTGGAGATACTCCACTTAAAAAAGTGTCTATTGGAGGAAATTAAGTTACAGTTACGTGTACAACGCCAAAAGCAAGTTTCTCTTGGTCATAATACAAGTTGAAATCTTCCAGAAAACTTTATATTTCCGTTAAAAGAAATAGATGAACTGTTAGAGTTAAATAGGATTTTTTTGGAAAATACTGAATGTCGATCTAATGCAGTAAGTCTTTTATTATCAATATATAATATAAAAGTTAATTTTTTTTCTAAAAATTAAATTAGTTTATTTTTTCTATTTGGAATTGACTACATATATAATAACGT
Source organism: Hydra vulgaris (assembly GCF_038396675.1). Classification (NCBI taxonomy): domain Eukaryota; kingdom Metazoa; phylum Cnidaria; class Hydrozoa; order Anthoathecata; family Hydridae; genus Hydra; species Hydra vulgaris. Next base: position 46,368,562 of record NC_088931.1, read on the forward strand.
TTGTACTTTAGTATAAACGTATTTCTTTATAGGTTATTTTTTTGTTTCTAAATGATGGAAGTGGAAATAATAAATAGTTATTCCTTTATAGGTTATTTTTTTGTCTCTAATTGGAGGAAGTGGTCTTGATGACTGTTTAAGAAAAGTTGCTAAGAAAATCTTGACAGCAAAACTATCAATGCTGTATAACCTTACAGGAAGAAAAGGAAAATTAGAGTTTGGTTGTCTAATGGGTGTGAAAAATGTAATATATGGTAGGCAAACTTATAAATAAAATTATTGTAAACAAATAGTTATATATAAGATAAAACTTATATTCTCATGATTGTCGTCATCATCATCATAAACATCATCATCGTTGTTATCATTTTTGTATTATAATTGTTTTAAAGATCACAAAAAAATCTTTTCATCTGCTAATTATTGCACATTTTATTATGCAGATGCAGTAAGAAAAAGCTATCCAACATCAACAGCTAGTCAACTAGACAAAATACTTTCAAAATGGCTGTCAGGGTCTATTGACAGAAATGGACTAAAAAAAGCTCAAGGAAATAGTTCAAAAAGTCAATAAAGTTTTTACTTAACTCAAACTTGCTTTTGTTTTTTTATCTGTTTTTAATCTTATTTGTAATTTTAATATAACTATTATGAGTACAGTTTTCATTTCTAAATAAATGGTACAGTTAATAAATATGTGAACGTATGAATATATTAATTGTAATATTTAAGTGTTTGTTTATTTATTCATTAATATTAGTTATAATTAAATTATTGTTATAATTAAAGTAGCTTGATGATTTAATTTTTCATTCACTTTTATTGATTTTAGAAATTATAGATCTACCGACAATTTCAATTTTATGTCTTTAAAGGCATAAATATGTCAAATAATAAATATGTTGAAATATATTTTCAAAAGCAATCTAATTTTTTTTTATATAAAATGTATTTTTTACTATTGGGAAGACTAAATCATGTAAAATTAATTAGTCTTTCATCACCACACTTGTTATTTTGGCTCTCTCTTACTTACGTCATATTTAGTCCCAGTCGTGAGACTAAATATACACTATTAGCGTGTAACATATAAATATTTCTTTGTGTATAGTTCCTGAAATAGTAAAGCAATCAATGGCTTAAGCTGTTCAGTCATTTTTTCTAAAGTGTGCTCAAGCAACTGGAGGAGCTGAAAGGTGATATTAATTAGCAGTGGCAGAAAGCCCTGTTAGACAAACCATGACGGCACCTTTTTCAGAAGCCTAGACTTCTTATTTTTCCATTCCAAGTGATAAACGATCTTCTGGAATTCAACCCGATTCTTATGGAAGATTATGAGCAGTGATCAAGAACAGTAAGCTATTTTTTATTAAATTGTGACTTTTATATCTCTATTTTAATAAATTGTGTAATAATTTTTTAATATAATCTGTTATATGATTTTAGAAATAATTATTTATTTTCTTGCTAACAAGCACCTACAAAGAAAAGGCCGAGTTTTGTTAATCGGATTAACTGACTTTTCCTTTTTCAATTTAGTCAATTTTTTTTAATTTGTTGACCATTAAATTGGTTAAATATTTACTTCATATGCACGAGACTTTTCCTTGCTTTTAGAGGCAGGGGCCAGGGTCTAAATGAGAGGGACAAATTTGGGAATAGTTATTTGGGAACCGAATATCCGAACTGAATATATCCGGATCCATAACTCAAAATTAGGATACAGTTACCCAGGTAATCGGATCCAGATCTTGTTTCCGATTATGCCATACACATCAGGTGGTTCACATTTAGTGATGGTAGATTGAAGTTTTATTTTGATAGGTGTTTTCATTTTTTCTATATTTTGTTCATCTCTGTTTATTTTTATTATTTGTTTATGCAGGTGCAGTAAGAAAACTATCCCTAAGTGACGATTAGTCAACCGGACAAGACGCTGCCAAAATGGCTGTCATGTTCAATTCACATGGATGGCCTCAAAATAATTCGCTAGGAGATGCGTAGAGGAAGACATTTAATTATTTTTTCATTTATATCAAATGTTATCAAGTGTTTTTTATAATGTGTTTATTTTCTTGTTTACATTGTTAATTTTTTTTATTGGATGCTGTTTGAGAATATTGATTGAATAAACTTCTTTTAATGACTGTCTTTTGAGTTTTATTTCGAACAAATCGACATTCCTTTTATTTTAAAAAGATTATTTTGAAAAGATATTTGTTAGCCTGGCAGTGATAATTGTATACAATTGTCACATTTAAGACACAACATTCCATTGTCACATTAAGACACAACAAGACCTTATAAGCTTTTGTTGCCAAAAAAAAGGCGGTGTGAGTATATAAAGTGCCAGGAATAGCCAATATTAGGCTTGAATTGGCCAATATTGGGCTTTAATTAGCCAGTATTTGGCTTGGATTGGCCAACGTTGTGCCAGTATTAGCCTATATTTTCCCATTCATGGTCGATGTTGGGCCATTATAAGCCAGTCAAAACCAATCATGGCCCAATATTGGAGCCATGATTCTGCCAGACCAAATGCCAATATCTTCCCAGTAATGGCCCAGTTTGCACTCACCAATATTTGCCCAATATTGGCCCAATGAATTTGTATTATCTGGGTAGCGTTTTTTAGTGTAATTTTTTAAACTTCAACAGCAATTTAGAGCACTTTTTGTTGGTTTTCAGGCCTATGTTTTTATACGATTCTTAATCAGCATAAAATTCTCTATCATATTCAGCAATAAAAAAAAAAGGGGGGGGGGGAGAAACTGTAGTAGCGCCGTTTTGTTTTTAAATTTCAAAGAGTTTTTATAATAATAACTCGAGTATTTTTGTACTAAGTATTTTTAGTTTTTTATGCAAAAGTTAAAGAAAATAGTTTATGGTATAAAATTTATACTCAAACTTAACGGCAAAATGTCAACAACGATTCTAGCCATTTTCGCAAAATTTTCAAAACTCAAATTGTAAAAAGCTTACGGCCTTAAGTAACGATTTTTTGAAGATACGGTTTTTTGAAAAACCGTTATACTTCAAGTAAAGCATAAAACGTCAAGTATAAAACCAATGGGATTTTTAAAAAACCAAAAATCATGACACCGTTTTTTGAAAAACCAAGTAGTTATTCAAAAAACCAATAAAAAACCGATTCTTTTTACAGTGTATGATTTTAAGGACTAATAAACAGTCTGATCTATAAAGAGAGATGTATGTGTATATCATGAAGAGAAAAGCAACTTTTTAGAAAATTGAAGAAATTTTGTCCCCACGATTTTTTATTAACTTTCTTAAACAATAAGAGAATCATTGAATTTTTTAAAAATTTCAAATATTAGAAAGTCAAAGTTTTTAATAATGTTTAAATAATTATAAATTATTTGTTTTTTTTTCAAACTTCATAATATTTTTTCAAAACTTATTTTGCATTATTTTATTCACTCACAGATCACTACCATAGTTTATATATGGGACATGCCTTATAATCAGTTAAATACCATTATCACGGCCATAGTGGGACATGCCTTATAATCATGAAAATCATTTATCCTCAGGACCAAAAAATTTGTTCTTTTGGTATATTAGCCTGCTCATTAGTTCTTCATATCATGCAATTAAACTTTTTGAAGTAATCAAATTTTGAAACTAAACGACTCAATGTGACTTGTGTATATTAACATTTCTGTCTTTCTCATTCTCATTTAATATCTTTAAGAGAAAAACATGTCTTTAAAAGTATTGACTACTAAAAATCAACAAAGGCCCACAACTTCAGAAAAGGCTGTAAGAGAAGTGAATGCTGGCAACAATTCCATCGACAAAAAAGCATTATTGTTTGGAATATCAAGAGCCTATTTAGCAAAAGTGATTGAAAAGATTAAGAATACGGAGAATAAGTATATGCATCGCCCAAAATATAAATAGATAGCAAGCGCATTTTTTTAATCTTAGGATGAGTATGGGCATCGCCCAAGTATAGATAACAAGCGCATTTTTTCTACACCTCAAGAAAATTTATTAGTTTCATATCTTAAAATCGCATCTAAATTGTGTCACGGTTTTACGAAAAAACAAACAAAAGAACAAATTTTTCAATACGCAGAGGCAAATAATATCTGTCCTCAAACATGGAAAGATGATAAAATAGCATCTGTGGAATGGCTTTATGGCTTTATAACGAGGCACAAATATTTGTCAGTCAGAAAACCTGTTAGCACTTCTCTGTCCAGAGTATCAAGTTTCAACTAGACAAATTTGTTTTTGAAAATTCTCTGAAAAGCTAACTAGCTTTGACAAAAAGTATAAATTTCCATCACACATAATTTTTAATACTGATGAAACTGGATGCAGTACCATTTTAGCTCCTTCAAAGGTTGTAGCTGCGAAGGGCCAAAAATAAATAGGACAAATTACATCAACAAAACACGAGGTACGCTTGTGACCACTCTTTTTTTTTTTTATTAATGCTGGAGGTGTTACTAAACCTCCCGTGATTTTTCTTCGAGTAAATTATAAGGATCACATGTTAAATTATGGGCATTCTGGAACATTTGGTTTAGCTCATGTTTTGGGATGGATGAACTGAAAATAATTTTGTGAAAGCAATCGAACATTTTGTAAGCCATGTAAAACCAAATGAAGAAAATTGCGCACTATTAACATTAGATAATACCTTCCATGTTAATTGTGTGATTTTGCCTGACATCATTTTGTAAAAAGTTTTCAAAACTTTTTTACTATATTACAACAATAAGTTACAGCCTTTAGAAATTACAGTGCATCGGCCATTTAAAACAAGATGCAGAATAACTGTAAATGAACTGATGCTCTCAAGTCCTGGAAAAACAGGCAGCGTCAATCAGGTTGCACAGTTTGCTAGAGATGCTTATTTAGCGGTTTTCAGCATGACAAATATTACAAATGGATTTATCAAGACCGGCAATTACCCATTAAATTTCAAAATAATTTCTGATGATGGTTTTCTTACATCTTACGTGACCGAGAGAGTTGAGCCAGTTCTTTTAGATGATTCTGCTTCACAATACTTGAGACCCTTAACACTAAGACTCAGCACTACCCATATTGTTACTTCAGATGCTCCTGGAAAATTTCAAACCCACAAAAACAGATAGTTTGGCTAAAAATATCGCATCGTCAGAACCTTTAATACAGTCATCAACATCACAGCAACAAATCGTTAGTCCTGAAAGTGTAAGGTCTTTTTTTAAATCAGGACTTAGAATAGATTAAAAATCTAAATAACGTAAAATGGCCTCAGCTAAAATAACAGATACTCTAAAACCATGGTAAAACCAGCAAAAAATGGTACCAGTGTATGTGAAGAGTGGGCACATGAATCTTGCGAATCTTTCTACAGTTTACAGAATAAATATATTGATCACGAGAACTTCTTGGAAATAATATTGCTGAAAGTAGAGTTTGACGTTCCATTTAATATTTATGTAGAAAAAGCAATTCAGGAAAGTCAAAGGAGCAAAAAATGTTTGATAAATAAAGGAAAGGGAAGCAAACGTGGAAGTGAAGACTTAGTAACAATATTGTCAAAGACCACAGTTAACAATATTCTAGCTGGTATTTCAAACTTGATGAAGAAATATATAGTCAAAAAAAGTCGGTGATCAAGAGACGATAATCTTGCAGTATGAGATGGAGAGGACGTACAAGAGCGATTGTTTGCTGAAAAAAAAATTATGGATGCAACAGATGCAGGGCTGTACCAACTATTGAAATCAGAGTTTGAACAAAGTGGTTTAAAAATGGAATAAATTGTGGGTGAATCCTTTTATGGAGCAACAAACATGCGTGGTGAATATCATGGAATTCAACGATACATTTACTATGTTTCACCAAATGCTGTTACGGAATCATTCAGGACGGGTGTTTCCTGAATTATTCCGTAACAAATATTGTAGAAAACATTTAAGCTTTAAAAATTTAATTGATCTCTTGCAGAGTACAGCAACTTACTTTGGCGATTCTTGAAAACGAATGATTGCATGTAAAAATGTTCTTATTAGACAAGGCGTTGGATCTGCAAAATTGAAAAAACTACAAAAAATTGGTGAAACACGCTAATGGTCAAAACAGGTGGTGCTTTAACGAGTTCTTGGAATTTGTGATGCTTGCAACTGAAATCTTTCTATATTTTTTTGCAAGTTTTTAATTTTATTAGTATGTCGCCTACATTCGAAGCAAAATCAACATTCGAAGCCACGGCACTGTAAGACAAATGGACGATTTGGTGTGCTTCTTACAGGCTTTCTGCTTCTACGTGAATATATCATTTTGAATCAAGCTTCCGAATAATTGAAAACAAGAGGTCTGAATTATTTAAGTGCTCGGAATATGATTGAGTTAGCAAAACAAGAACAGCATACAATATCTTTCGAATATATCTGTTCATTGACAACATTTGAATTTATTAAAGAACACAACAACTTCCTTTATGCTATTGAACTTGATTCAGATGTTTTAATAGAGATGCGTCCCTAGTAGCAACAACGTTGGCGCAATGTTGGTACAATATTGATCTTAATATCGGCTAAATATAGTTAACAATATTGCACCAATATAAAATGTCGTCATTTTGATATATATAGCCAATATTGATTTACAATATTGGCTACATATAAACTGCAATATAAAGCCAACATATATGTATATAAACAGTATCATACGACAACACGCGCATCGTTAAGAAATATGAGATTCGACGCAAATTTTTTAAAAGTACTTAGCTGTTAAACTAACCAGTTAGCAAGACAACAATTGTCGAAATTTTATATACATTTTTACTTGTGGGTTTATAAAAACTTAAAAAGGCAAAAACTTGAGCAAGTAAAACCAAAACAAAAGGTAACGCAACTAAGATAACTAACTAACAATAATTTTTATAATTTTTTAAATTACTGATTTAATATGGTTTAAAACCTAAGGAATTCTATTAAAAGATTTCTCAGAGTAATTACTGCAGTAAAAAATCTAATAAAAACCCATAATTAACGAAAATATATCAAGACTATTTACTTACGTATAACTACAATGATATGTCAATATTAAAAAGCTAATGAGATAAAATTGGCATATCAATATTTGCCAGTATGAGCATGCCAATACAACTCCAATATTGGCATTCTAATATTGGACAAACAATATAGAAGCAATATCAGCACGCCAATATTGACATACCAATATTGGTATGTCAATATTGTCGCAATACTTTTTACCATTATTGGCGCGATATTGAATATCTTGGCCAAGATACCCAATATTGCACCATTATTGCACCAATAAATCTTGCTACTAGGGGTGTAGAACAACTTCATCAAAAGAAACTTATGACAGGGGAACTTGCCTTACATGACATACCAGAGAATCCTCTTGATTGTTTCAGAGTGGAAGTTTTCCGTAGAGTAAATGATCAGATTACCACTAGCATAGATTAACGTTTTTCCGTTAACAGGGACATCATTAGAGACATTTAGTTTCCAGGCGTTTTAAAGAAATTGTTTAAAATGGTATTGCATAAAACAGTCTTGCAAAAGTTTTTTAGCTAACTAATCTTTGTTCTGACAGATTGTGGTCTGAATTGCATAGCTTTACTATAAAATTTGATGGGCTCTCAAAAACACTTCGAGATGAATTTGCAGCGAGTTCTAGTGAAGGTGATTCATAAGAATCGAACTTAGTCTTAGAGTTGGATACTTTAAAAAAAGCTAGTGAAATGAGAATAATTAAGTAGGGTTTTGTGAAAAATGCTTAAAACTTTGTTATAATATTTTATATAAATATTCGTTTATATAAAAATGCAACAGCTTATTCAAATCTGTTTCTGGATTACGAATATTTATTAATACTTTCATTCTTAAAAGTGATCTTTAATTGAAAAAAATCTTTACCTGGATGAATGTTGTAACTTATCATATATATAAAAACCCCTACCCCAACGCATTTTCTACCTCTTTCCCACCCTTTTGGCGCTCCTCCCTTTTTCCTTTCCGGTTGGGTTTGCAGCCCCAGTCCGCGTCTGAATATAATTTGTTTAATGTACTTATCAAAATAGTATTCAATGAGGTTAAAATACATTGCGTACTTGAGGTTCTAAGATTTTTTAGATTCGCAAAATAAAAACAGCTTTATAAGTTCCTTTCATCCAAATTCATTAAATAATTTTTTTTTTTAGATTAATCAAACAAGTAAATTATTATTACACTATAATTTATGCAATACTATAAACTTATAAATTTATATTGAGCTCTCTTTTTAATAATAGAATATAAAAATTATTGATTGGCTAATAAGTTTTATTCAATAAAGTTTCTTGACTACATAAAAAACAAAAAATATAGATTTTCAAGAAAAAATATTATGACTCTCAAGGTAGAAAAAACAACAAGACCTTTCATTTACATTTCGAAGAAGTTTACTATTGCTAACAAAGATAAATTATTTGAGTTTTTAAAATTATTTGGGTTGGAGTTCCTAAAATGAATTTATCAAAGAGTGCGGAGTAGTTACCCACTGTCATCCTAAGAGAGTAATACGGCCATTTACTATTCCAATATTGTTGACAGTACACACTAAAAATTAAAGGTAGAAATTTTTAGTTAAGGTAGGATATGTGATATACCCTTAGTAAGGTATAATTTTCTACCTTATAAGGTAGAAAATTATACCTTTAAGTTAGAAAATTGCATGAGAAATAATTGTTTTTAATATAATTTTCTACCCTAAAAGGTAGAAAATTATACCTTACTTAGGGTATATCACATATCCTACCCTAAGGTAGAAATTTCTACCTTTTTTTTTTAGTGTGTACTCCTGACATCTCTTATACTGCGCAAACCACTTTTGTTCTTGAGTTTGACTGCAAAATATGTGTTTATAAAAGATGGGTAGTTAAGGAGCGTTTTCTAGGAGTTTCAAATCTCGTTAAAAAGGAAAGGTGTGGGCATTGCCAAGATAATTATGGATGTCTTGCATCAAAATAGCATAAATTGAAAAACTGTAGAGGTCAAGGATATGAAAACGGATCCAACATTTCTGATGTGTAAAAATTAAGTACAAACAATTATACTTCAGAAGAAAGCTCTTTACATGTCATACAGCGCTCAGACCTACATTCAACTCAATCTTCAGTTGAAGTAAAGAACTGTTTTATTCAGGTTCAGCTACAATGTTTTTAGTGAAAGCCCTATTCGATAAAAAATTTTTGCCAAGAAGAAGAAGCATATTTCTTTATTTCAAAAACCCAAATGATTAAGCTTGTGGACTGATTAAGCTTGTGAAGTCGTTGGTTAGGTGACCTGATTAAGCTTGTGATTAAGCACTGATTAAGCTTGTGATTAAGCACTGATTAAGCACTGATTAAGCACTGATTAAGCACTGATTAAGCACTGATTAAGCTTGATTAAGCACTTGATTAAGCACTGATTAAGCACTTGATTAAGCACTGATACTTGATTAAGCACTGATTAAGCACTGATTAAGCACTGATTAAGCACTGATTAAGCACTAAGCTTGTGATTAAGCACTGATTAAGCTTGTGAAGTCGTTGGTTAGGTGACCAAGCAAAATCCTTATATCTTTGCAGAAGCTTTGCGACCTTGATCTAACTGCTGATGTATTCAATAAAGTAAAATCTCTTAAGAAATAGATTCAGTCATTTGAATTTATCATCACGTCAATCTTTAGGTTTAAAGCTCTATAACCAATAAACGTCAGCGTCTCACTTTAATCAGAAAACATTTCCTTAAATGATAAGATGAAGTTTATGAAAGTTCTTATCAAGAATCTCTTCAGACTTATTGACCCCAATTTATTAATGAAGCACATTTGATTGCCTCCTGTCGGACAAGTTATGATTTACAATCAAGCCTTTTTTCAAAATAGGATAAAGAAGAAAAAGACTTTTCATGAAAAGCCAAGAACAAGGTTCATTTCCAAAAAAATTAGGAAAAGCAGTTTGAGTTAAACGTACTCAATATCGCTCTCGATACTCTAATTCAACAAATAAGAGACAGGTTTTAAGTTAGTAAATCTGGTCAAGTCAAGACAGAGCAAAGATGTACAATGACACAAAACCTGCTTATCAGCCTCCTAGTTATATCAAATGAGAACAATCTTGCAAAAACTCTGTGTTGCGACAAAATCATTGAAAATTTTGCTACAAATAAAGGCCAAAGAGTCAGTTTTCATGAAGCAGATCGTAGAATAGCTATTACACTTTAAACTTACAGTTACTCGCAATATAGCAAAGTTCACTTGCTCGTCTGTTTGTGTATATTTTCAAAATTTATTGATTTTTGTTTAGTTTAAAAAAAAACAACTAATAACCACCTACTAAAATTAGTCCTCTTGGACTTGTATAGGCCGAGAGGATTTCTTGTAGCGTTTGGATTATTAATCAAACTTTTTTGTGATAATTTGATATATATATATATATATATATATATATATATATATATATATATATATTTTCTTGACGTTTAAAAGGTATTACAATAACCGGATACAACTTTTTACATGAGCAACGGCAGGGCTTCGAGAATATCATGAGCAACAGCAGGACTTTTAGAAGATCATCAGCAACGGCAAGGCTTCTAGAAGATCATGAGAATCTTATCATGAAGCCCTTTACAATTTATGGTCGATTTTTGATAAAAATACAATTTCTATAGTAAAAAAATATATTTTTGTGCAAAAAATTTAAAAACTTTATAATTTAAGATAATTTGTTAAACAAAAAGATAATTTGTTAAACAAAACGATATACAACAAAAGAATTAAAAATAAATGAAGATATTTTTAATTAAAAAATAGTTTTTTTTTAAGTTTCTGTTTGTTAAGTTTGGTATTTTGTTCCTAAGTAAGAAACAAAAAACTGGTTTTTTCTTTTATGGCAAAAAAGGGCAAAAAGATTGCTATTAATAAAAAGATTATATTTGTTTTTAGGTTTCAGACAATAAAGATTTTATAATACATTTGGCGACAAATTTTCTCTGCATTTAAACATAAAGCATAAAATTTTAAAGACATTTAATTGATAAACATTTAAGACATTCATTTCTTTAAAAAGTTGTTTAGTGTGAGAAAAACGATTTTTAAAACTTATTGCGCGAGCTGCGTGTTTCAGATGAACGTAAAGAGATTTTAGCTTTGTTCTATGAGTGCTTTCCCATATAATATTTACGTAGTTTATATGACAATGTATGAATGAATGATATATATCATAAATGTATAACTGATGTTTACTTAATATGTTTCTTGCTTTATAGAGATTTCCGATGCATTCAGCAATTTTATTGGAGGTATTATCAATATGATTTTTCCAAGATAGATTTTCATCATTATATACTCCGAAAAACTTTAAAACTTTTTCTCTTGTTATAATTATATTATCAATTAAAAAGTCGCTCATAGTATGGAGCAGTTTTTTTGAAGGTCAATAAAGTATCCATTTAGTTTTTTCTATATTTAGAGATTTGTTTAAACCAAACAAAAACTTTTTTTAATTCGTTTATCATATTAGTTTCAAGCATATTAATATTTTTATGAGACAAAAACATTTTTGTCGCCTGCAAAATTTATCGATGTTAAGTTTGATGATTTATGAAGATCATTTATGTATATTATAAAAATGAGTAAACGAAATATGAATCCTGGCGGAACACCACATGTTATACTCATTAATAGACGAATTATAGAACTTTTACTGTAAACGAGCTGTTTACGGTTGGTAAAATAACTTTTGAACCATAATAGCGTTTTTTCTTGAATACCATATAACATTAGTTTTTCTTAACAGGGTTTGATGATTGACGGTATTAAATAATTCGGACAAATCAATAAACACTCCTAGTGTAAAACAAGTGTCTTTAAAAAAGTCAGTTATACTTCGCGTCAGTTGAAGAATGGCGTGCTCGGTTGAATTATTTTTTATTTAAAACCAAATTAGTTTTTGTAAAGTATTTAATTTTCAATAAGATAAAAGTAGATTGTTATACGTTATTCTTTCTAAATTTTTTGAAAAAAACTGAAAGTACAGAAATAGGTCTGAAAGAATGGAGTTTTCATTTTTTAGTTTTTGTTTTTTAGAATTTTTGGTATTTTTAGTTTATCTGATGATGAAAACAACCTTGTGTAATAGATGTTCTGCAGGTTTTATAAAGAATATCTTTTATAACATCGTTGTAATCAATCAAAATATTTGTGTTAATATCATCATATTCAGTTGCTCTGTTTCGTTTTTAATGACTTATATATTATATTTAATAGCAACTTTAGATTCATTAAAAGTTAACTCAGTTAAATTTAGATTAGAGTTTATTTGTGTTTCAAACACATCGACAGATCTATATATATACGGAATACTATTGCTTAATTTTGTCCCTATTGTGGTAAAAGACTTGTTTAATTAAAATGCAATATCATTTAAGTCATTTATTAACTTGTTGTCAGTTTGTTTAAAATTTGGGATTAATTTGTATTTGGTGTAAGTTTTCCAGATTCATGACTTGCCAGACGCGTTTTGAGTGTGGTTTTATTTATATAGCAAGTTTGTTTAATTTATTTGAAAAGTTTCGCGAAAATGCAAAAAAACTTTTTTTTTCATTTTCGCGAAGCTTTTTAAATAAGTTTTTCTAAGTTTTTATAATTTTGTTTATGTTTTTCTGATTTCGATTTTAAGTAGGGGTGGTAAACGATTAACGATTAATCGATTAATCGTTTAAAAATCATTAATCCTTAATCGATTAATTAACAAACGATTAATCGAATAATTTTTTTTTTAATATAACAACTTTGCGTTTTTTTGTTTCAAAGATTTTTACGAACATTTACAAGCGTTTTTTTAACGATCAAGACTTGTGTTGATTTCTATGTTGATTTGCGTTTATTTTCTGGCATCCGGTCAAATATTATTATAAACAAACAAAAACAATGCTTTTTTCATAGTGCCGTTTCTTAACCACCATTTACAATGTCGTTTGAAAAAAACCGCTCTGAAGTTTGGAAACACTTTTTATTGGAAAATAAAGACAAATCAACATACAAGTGCAAACATTGTTCAGTTGAACTTAAATTCCATTCATCAACTTCAAGTTTCTTGTATCATTTAGAGCACAAACATAAAATTTATTTGACAAAAGTTATTTCAGAGAAGTCTAAAATTATACAGCCAAGTATTGCTACCTATTGTAATAATGTAGGTAGCAAAGCTGAAGATGTATTAGCTCGTTTAACTGCTGTTGATCGTATCCCTTTTGCAACTTTGGCCAATAGCAAAGATATTAAAAATGGCTGGAAAGCTCAAAGACTTAAAATCCCTGATGATCGACATGCTATAAAGACAATTGTTATGAACTACGCAAACTCAATTAAGTTAAAAGTTGTTCAAGAGCTTCAGAAAAAAAAATTAAAAGGAGAAAGGTTTTCAATTTCTCTTGATGAGTGGACTTCTGGTAAAACTAGAAGGTATTTATGTCTCAATGTAAATTGTTCAGACAAATGTCACTATGGTCTTGGAATGATTAGAATAAATGGTTCGTTGCCTTCAGAAAGAGCTGTTAATATTGTTATTGAGAAATTAAATGAATTTGGCTTAAATTTGATCAATGATGTTTTTGGATGTGTTACCGACGGTGCATCAGTAATGAAAAAAATGGGACGAGAAATGGGAGTTATACACCAACTTTGCTACTGCCATGGAATTCATCTTGCTGTATGTGATATTCTTTATAAGAAAAAATGCTTAGAAATGGAAACAACTCAAGAAGAAATAATGACTGATGAGATTGAAAATGAAACATCTGATTCTGACCTTGATGATGAAAACAACACTGAAGAATGTTGGAGTGAGGAAAGTAATAGCTCTGTTTCACAGGAAATCCAGTTTAATGAGGACTATTGCATTATCATATCGAAGGTCCGTAAAATAGTCAAACTTTTTAGAAAATCTCCACTTAAAAATGATTCCCTTCAAAGTATTTGTAGAACAGATTTAGGAAAAGAACTCAAGCCTATTTTGGATACTAAAACAAGATGGAATTCGCTAATAAGTATGTTAAAACGATTCTTAAAATTAAAAAATGTTCTTGCAAAGGCTCTTGTTGATATATATCTAAAACAGATTTAATTTTAAAAGAAGAAATAAAACACATTTCTGATACTTTTCAGGCTCTACATGTTGTAGAGTTAAGTGTTATGGAACTAGGGAAAAGAGACTGTGATCTGATAAAATCTGATAAAATTACTTTGTTTTTACAACAAAATCTTAAAGAACAAAATACTAACATTGGTCAAAAATTATTTACTGTTGTCTCGGAGAGAATTGTTGAAAGAAGAAATTGTAATATTGCTGGTTTACTGTGCTTTTTACATAACCCTGCTGACTATAAATCAGACTCAGAATTTCCAGATAATCTATTGAAATACCTACATAAAAATAAAATTGCTAAAACTGCTAGAGAAATATACCTACGTTTATTTCTACATGAGGAAGTAAAAGCAGCATATCAGTCTGAGTTAGAGTACACTTGTAATGAAGAACCATTAAGAAAAAAACCTAAAGGTGAAGAATTAGCAGAAATAATAGCTAATACAGCTTCAGCAGCAGGAAAAACTAAAGGGATAACTTTTAAATCTTCCCCTCAAGAAGTTTTGACATGTATTAAACGTGAAAAAAAACAGGCCAAGTTCTTTAGAAAATATTTATAATGCCATGCTAAGTCTTCCCCCGTCTTCTATAGAAGCAGAAAGAAGTTTTAGTGCAGCTGGTTTATTTGTTACTAATTTAAGAACTAGCTTAAACGATGATACTGTTGATAATTTATGTTTTTTAAGATCATATCTGATTAAAAGAGAAATAAAATCATAAAAAAGATAAATTACTTTTTATTAAGTTATAAACACATTTTTTCTAAAAGTAATCGAAAATTAATCGATTAATTTTTCGAAATTTAATCGTTAATAGATTAATGTAAAATACCGATTAATCTACCAGCCCTAATTTTAAGTTTTTAATGTATAGCTTCTGCTTAATTTTTGACGATTTTTAAAACCTTTTAAAACCTAAAACGTAATCCAAGGAAATAATATCTATCAAAATCCGTATCACAAAGAAACTTTATAACTATAAACTAATACAAAGTTTTCCTATTAAAATCTAATTTATTTGCATTTAAAATTTCAAACACAAAAAATAAAGTAATTTAAAAAATTACCCATAAAAGTTAAGAAAAAGTTGAAAACGCTAAAATTAAAATGCAGTAAGCATTAAAGACTAAACAGTTAATAACCCATAATATAATCCGGATAAAAACCCAGAGGATTTTAGAAAAATTTTGAGAATCTATATATCAATTTGGATGGTTTTTTCCATATTATTTTAAAAGTAAATTTATCTTCATGAATTTTATAATTAAAAAGTTCGTGTTGTTTAAAAACTCAGCCATTTTTCACGAACAATGTATATTAGTATATATGAATAATGAACAACAAATTTATGAGGGAAAAAATGTTTGAAATAACTTATATGTATAATGCTAAACCATGAGGATTTACCCGTTTTCTGGCCCAGCCATTACTCAAGAAGTGTAATCGAATGATATTAATAAAATAGCGCCCATTCGTCATAAAAAACATGAATCAAGAGCATGTGTCAAAACTTCATTCAATTGAAATTGTTTGGAGAAACAAGAACAAACAATACCGCCAAATTTGGGTAACACAAAATTTTTACAAAAAATGTTGTCCAAAAGCTTTTGCAAAATGCCCGCTTTAAATTGATAAAATATTGTAATCATCTTGATAAATGATCGTGATCACTTGAAAGCTTTACTGAATTTGGAGATAAATTTACTTTAAAACTGATTATGTTTTTTTTAATAATTTAAAATTTCTATGTGTTTAAAAATATTATATTTTAAAATTCTACGTAAAATATAATTTCCTTTCCGGACAGCCTTTAACAATCTTAAACGGTTTGATAAAAAAATCTCAGGTGTAAACTTTGCCCAGCTATCTTCAATGGTGCTCAATCTCACTGTTTTGTTTGTTTGTAACAGTTGTTAAAATATTAACTGCTAAAAATAAGTTTGCTGATTGAACCCAACACACATTGTTTCGTAAAAGCCAATAATATAACCTTAAAGGGTAGCGTTGGTCCATATATCTTACTTAAATGTTTTTGTTTATAACATCTTACTCCATATTCAGCTTTATATTTATGAATACTCAGAGTGTTTGTTTGTTATCAAACAAACACCCTGAGTATTTCTAAACAAGCATTCTTTAACATTCTCGTCAGTTTTGCTCAAAGCAAAAGAATATTCTTGTTATTCCAAAATAACTTTAGCACCAATTTTTTAATTATTGAAATAAAGTTGTAGTGGCTGCTTGTGTAAATTGTAGTGGCTGCAAATTTTACTTATTACTATGTTTGACTCTTTACATAATTACTGTTTATCAAAATCAGAATGTCAGAGATCACAATCTAACAATTATAAACTGTGGTTAGTGGTTGTAGTTTAATTGCCTGTCATTGCAAATATTGTAGGTGGCTGGCGTGGGCCAAGCTTGTATTCAATGAGATCTGATATTCAAAAAAATTTCTGAACTAAAAATTCTAAAACTCCATGATCTTGTAAAGTTTTACAATTGTCTTTTGTGTTTGACTTTCTCCAAAATAAACTACGAAACTCTTTTATAAATTTTTTTATTAAAACAAATGAAATTCACAATCATCACATCAGGAATACATATAATAGTAAGCTATACTTTTCATTTTTCAACACAATTAAATATGGTAAGTTTTTCGTAAAACAACAATGTATTTCCCAATGGAACCGGTGTATTTCTGCATTAATAAAATATATTGTTAGATTGTATTTCTTTATAATTTCTCTCTGTACCTAAGTTGCCTTTGATATGTAATTTCTTAAACGAACAAGTGGTCTGATTTTCGCTTTATTTATTATTTATCTATATTATATTTATTATTGTGTTATTATTGCTAAATTTTATGTTATTATTATATTTAATTATTATCTATGATAAATAATAATAATGTATCAATAAAATGAAGAATAATTATATTATAATTATTCTTCATTTTATTGATACATTATTATTATTTTGTATTATTACTATAATTATTACATATATCATTATTATTTGTATAACAATCTTTTCTTTTTTTTTCTCTCTTATTTATATTTTGTATGTTTTTTAGGTGTCACTCCATTGACTAGTTTGTAACTATATGAGTGACACCTAACCAAATTCTATTAATTTACGATGAGCATTTGTAAATTTTTATTAATATTGTTTAAAAAAAAAAAAAATTTTCCTAAAAGATTCTTATTGAAAATTTTGTCAAAAAAAAATCAACCGTAAAAGATATTTGCGCATTAACTTAGGAAATACTGAGTTTTCATTTAGAACTATTTCTAAATTAGTGAAAGTCAGTAAGTTTTTTCTGTGGTTCTCAAACGTTACAAGAAATCTTTGTTTATCAATCACAAATCAGGATCTGGAAGAAAGATTCGAGAGTAAAATGTTGGCCTCAAAAATTCGTTGTTCATGTTTGTAGAATCTTGGACTATCTGATTATGAAAGAGCAAAAAAATAAGCATTTCGTTCTTTTTTATAAAAAGCCAACAATTTTCACTCTTATTAAAGATAAATTATCCAAACCGTACCGAAAAGCGAAAAAAAGAATCAAAATGCAAGCGAGAAAATTGTACAACAAAATTATGACAAAGTTTGATAGTTGCCTGATTCTTGATGATAAAACCTGTTTCAAATTAAACTTCACAAATACCTAGTCTTAAATTTTATGCTAGTATTGAGCGAGGAACTGTCAGCGATAAATATAAGTATACAAAACTGGATAAATTTGGCAGGAAATTTATGATTTAAAAAGCAATTTGTAGCTGTGACAAAAAATGCAGGTCATTTGTAACCTTTAAGATAATGAACGCCAAAATCTACAAGAAAATGTAATTAAAAAAGCGTCTTCTGCCTTTTATACAACCTCATGTTCCGATAAGGTTTTGACCTAATCGGCTTTAGTGAGCTGTCACTATAGGATGTTGACTT
This sequence comes from Hydra vulgaris, assembly GCF_038396675.1. Classification (NCBI taxonomy): domain Eukaryota; kingdom Metazoa; phylum Cnidaria; class Hydrozoa; order Anthoathecata; family Hydridae; genus Hydra; species Hydra vulgaris. Next base: position 46,386,682 of record NC_088931.1, read on the forward strand.
TTTGGTATGTACCTCCAGTCTCCTGTATAAAAAACAGAGGAACTTTAGTTTGTAAGTAACTGAAAACCATTGCTTTTATTTGATTTTTGAAAAAGGTTACCCACAATGAGCCTTGGTTACACACTGGCTCGGATATATTAGTGAATTTTTTTTTTTTCAAAAGTATATCAACCTGGATCTCAAAAAAACCAAAATTTCACTGAGATTTCAGAAATAAAAAATGGTTTCAAACAAAATTAAGTTGCTTAAATTTTATATACAAAAAAAAAAAACTATTCAAGGGTCATGGTGGGTGACCTTCAATAATTAAATAGAATCAATGACTTTTTAGTTGCTTTCAAATCAAAGTTCATCTGTTTTTTATACAGTTTTTATACAGGAAACTGGAGCTACCAACAATTTACCAAAAAGTCAACACCCTACAGTCACTATGCTGAAGCAACACCACTGTGTTCTTCTTAATACCATTGTGAAAAACTTGATTAGGGGCATTAGCCTAAAATTTCGTATGCTTTTTCGATGATAAGTGTTAAATTAATTTAAAACGTGTCAAAATATGCAACCGTGGCACAATGGTTAGAGAGCTTGCTTTAGATATATAATAAATTCTTTGTTATTATTAAACTAAATTTTTAATAAAATATATTGAAATCGTTTATATTTATTTGTAAATTGTATACTTAAAATAAAAACTTAAGTTTTATTATATTAATTAGCTAGTACTGTTTTTGTTAACTAACCTGTTTTTGTTGACTAACCTGTTTCTGTTGACTAACCTGATTTTTGACTAACCTGTTTTTGTTGATTAATCTGTTTTGTTGATTAACCTGGCAGTTTTTTTAAAATTTTGGGCTGTATCACAAGCTAAATAATAAACTTAACAAAGTTTTACTCCTAAATTTTATAGGTTTATTTAAACCGCTAAAGCCGAAAAGTAAAGTTCTGTAGTAATCGTTTTCTTCTCTCAGCAAAGTTAAAATTCCTATTCTTGATTTACAAACAAATCTCATTATACATAAAAATTGGTTTTAGTATTAGCTTGTATCAAAAAAAAAAATAAAAAAAATAGTTATAACTGTAAATAAATATATGAATTTTTATTAGGTAACTAGATAAATAACTTCTGCCTACAATTTTACAAATTTGCTAACATTTTTGTTTGATGAATTCAGTGGTGTAAGCAGAGGTGTAAAGAATGCGCATACTACGTCTTCAAAATATTTCGCTTTTTTGGCGTTTTGCTTTTTTACTTTAGGTCTTACTCAATAAATTGAGAAAGACCATATTGCTTACGAGTTTATAAAAAAAAGAGAACTATTGAAAAATTTCATTAAAATGTCGTTATTTTCTTATCAATTTTTTTTGAGATTTTCTTAAGGTGTGGTAAGTTTACCGCATTTTGTGCTAATATAAATGTTGGAAAATGATTTAGTATATATGATTAGTGATGATATACTGTGTATTTTTTTATTATCAGTTTGTGGTACAAGCATATAACTTAATAGGAATTAAGACAAAGACTAATTTTTTTAGGGTTGGGAACAAGTGTTAGGACAACTTTGAACTTGCCATTTCGGATTTCAAAATAGTTTTTACTAAATATCTCAACTTCCAGAATAGCTAAGTACTGGTATCTGTTACTACCTTTTTTAAGGGCACAAAATTTTCGTTGTCATTTTGCTATATATTTAATTTCCAATTGTACCATATATTTAATCTTTAAGATGGTGGCCGTTTTGACTGAAATTCTTAATAAATGTAATTATTTACAAAGCAATAGTTCTGTTGAATCTCTCTCTTTTTTTCTTTTCTTTTGTGTTCTAAATAGGTTTTCAATGAAGTGTAGCAGAGAGTAATGTTTTATTTCATGTTTAGCATTTTAAAACTATTCCAATTTAATTTTCTTTTGCTACAAATATTAAAACTAATGTAAAAAATGATTGAATATTTTGCGTGGCATATTAGTTCCCACTTGTACCAAATAATTTTTTCCATCTCCAGTCTTTTGATGATGGGTGATTTGGTGATACTTCTAATGTTTTGCCCCAGATGTGTCCTATTAAAACAAAAAAGATGTGTCCTATTAAAACAAAAAAGATGTGTCCTATTAAAACAAAGCTCTTTGATAAGTTGCAGAAGAGTAAAAACTTGCTTCAGGTTTCAGATTCCAAATTTATTTTAGCCAAGTATACAATTAGTTTAGATTTATTAGCATTAACACAAAAGAAATTTTGCCAGTTGCTTGGGATGTGTCCTAAAGGTTCAAATTTTTATGCAAATCCTAACATCTTCTCGATATGAGCCGATTAATTATTAATTCTTGTAAAGCAATGTTTAAATCAGATTTTTGAAAAGTAAATAATAAAGTTTTAACCTTTTAAAGAGCATTACATTTTTTCGATATTGTAAGGAAATTGAAAAATAACTTCTTGATAGATTGTGATCGATCCGTTGTTCTTTCCTTTATGAACGTTTGATAGTATTCCAAACCAAGCTTTTTAACTCTTTGTGTAGTAGTAATTAAAGATTATTTAACTATTTTTTGTAAATATTAGAAAAGAAGGTCTGCTGATTCCACAAGAAATGGGTTACCAAGTTATTCATTTGTTTGAATTTTATTAATTATTTACTTTTAAAAAACTTGCATTACTTTTAAAAAACTTGCATTACTTTTAAAGAAATATTTTGAAAACTTTTTATTGAATCAAATTGTTGAATTTGTTTAATTTATTGAAGTTGGTATTCAGAAAGTTTTTGCTCAGGTTTTCCACGCTTGACCCACCAGTCAATCAAGGCTTAAATGCTGTAGGGTTATCAAGAATTCCAACTGCTCCACCATCTTACCGCGTTTTTATGAAAATAGACAACATATTTTTCTTTCAAAAAGTGACCATTTAAAAATTCTTGATAAATTGATGGGACAATCTTAAATGGAACAATCATGTTTAGGCTAGTCAAATAGAGCAATCGTGGTTTTGGCTAAAGATCCAAGAAGCAACGTGTCGCAGTGTTTTAACATACAGATTAAAATCTGCACTTCTAATTGACCTTTGAAAAATTAAAAAGAATAGTTCAAAAACAAGCATCATCTAGTAAATGAAATGAGGACAATTATTAATTCTTTCAATTATTTTTCAACCTTCTAATCAGTTATAAAAATCATTGTTATTCCACCAGAAATGTCAGATGTGTAACTACATCTGACATTTCTGTTACACAGCGCCTATATAAAGACATACTTTATATAGGCTATTTATGACAATATGTGCAGTGTGCAAGCTGTTAATCAACTTGATAATCATGTTATATATTACGTTCGTTTAACTTTTCAGCAATCAACCTGTTTGTCCAGATGTTACAATATTGTCCAGATGTTTTAATATTGTCGTAAAATAAGCTCTGATACATAAAATTTTATGATGAAAATCATGTCATCAGATAAAAATGGGCGTTGATTAAATAACGCAATCTTTTAAGTGTTTACCTACTCGTTGTGTATCCTTAATCAGTTCTCTATAAGTATATTGCTTAGGATTTTACACAAAAATTATTTTGTACGGAAACAATGTCCAAGTGAATTATAGTGTTTAAATCGTTACACCATGGATGTTGAGATATTCAACCAAATATTTTTTTTTTTGTAACGCAGTAAATTTAAAGTCCAAAATAGCAACCTTACATAGATCTCATCACTTACCTTCAACCATCAAAATTTTTGTTTAGGATATATCTTGATATTCGCCTAGCTTGACGCTTTTACCAAATAAGGAGCAAAGCTTATGAACTTTTTAACACTTAGTCTATTATCTTATCTATTTATTTATCTATTTAACTTATCTATTAAATGATAAATAATGTTGGACCAAGTATAGACCCTTGAGGAACTCCGCTAAGAACATCGGTCCAGTCGCTAGAGTGTTCACCTAAAACAGTTCGCTGTTTTCTACTAACCAAAAATGACTCAATCCATTTTAGAACATTGCCATTAATCCCATATGCTATCAATTTATGAAGTAGTCTACGGTGAGAAACTTTATCAAACGCTTTCGCGAAGTCCAAAAATGACTACTTTTACTATCATCAACAAAAAGTGATTTGAAGTGTTCGTTAAGTCTGTTTGCGATATGTATTCCCTCTGTTAACGTTTCACCTTTTACATCAGATATAGCACTAATAGATACATGAACATTCTGTTGCGCCTTAGCATAAGCGTACACCCTTTTAGGATTACTTTTATCTGATGCTAGTTGTGCTTCAAATACTTGAACACGATGTTTACATGCTTTCTGCACTTGGCTTCTTAGTTTCCTATATTCACGAATCAGTGTCGCTGATTGCCAGTTAGTCGCAGATAAGTAATTCCCCAGTTGTTTTTTTTGCTTTATCATAGCCAGTACCTCCTTATTCATCCACAGCGCATTACGAGTGGTATGGACTTTTTTTAATGGAATAAATTGCTGGCTGAGTTTATCATATTTATTGAAGAAATGTTCATAGCACTCATTAGTGTTTTTATTTTTAAATAATTGCTTCCAGTTAGTTTCCATAATCTTTTTACCAAAATTTATATAGTCACCTTTATTAAAGTCATATTTTTTGTTTGAGAAAGTAATCTTATTTTTTGAAAGTACGACATAATCTTAACTCAATATGCGATGACCTTACGACGAATTACCTAACGGCAGAGAGCTAGATAAGTTGATTACTCTTGTTGATAAGTCTGTAATAATTAAATTCAAAATGTTTTTTGCTTTACTATTAGATGCTTCGAATGTTGAGAAATCAACTGATTGTTCTAGGTTATGATCAGCTAAAGTATCAAGAAAAACACTTGCCGCACTATTTTGACCACTTAGTAATTCAATCCTGTCATCAGCGTGCCATTTGATATCGGGAAAGTTGAAACCACCTGCTAGTAACATACAACTTTACGCTTTTCTATCAACTGCTTGCTTAACCAATATAATTGTTTTATTTATATCATGTATATGCGATAAAGCTGGTCTATAGACATAACCAATAAGAACAATATCGTAACCGATTTAAATTTCACACCATATTTGCTCGGAGTTGCTGTTGTTTAAGATCTCTCTTAGATGACGATCAGATACCTCATTTACGACTAGATCACGCTTGATGTAGATAGCAACACCTCCACCGTGACTAATTTAATTTTTCTTTACTAGTGAGTAGTTGTTCAATTGAGAAGCAGATATTTCAGTAAACCATGTCTCAGAAATAAAGATTAAATCATACATGTTTATGTCACAAAGTGCAGATAATTCGTTCATTTTATCCGGATTAAGGTTGCGTTAGTATAAAAACATTTTTAAAATGTATTTTTAGGGTTAGATTTAGCAGATTTTATTTTTGTATGTAATGCATTTAAATAAATATTCGCAGGTAAACATTTTGATTCATTGTGTTTTTGCAATTCTGGCTGTCAAAAAGACGTGCCCAGAAGGTGTTCGTTTTATAGGAAAAGAGAAATTTCCAAAAAAATTATTATTGTGAAACAATGTCCGAGCCATTGTTTCGCACTTCCAAGGCTGTAGCGATCAATTCATCAATCTATATTAATGAATGTTTAGAAAAACGACTTCTTCCATTTATTCACAAGTATCATGAAGACTTTAACTATTTATTTTGGCCAGATTTAGCAAGTTCTCATTACTCTAAAGATTCTCTAAATTGGATGGACCAATATATCTATTACGTTGATAAAGAATCGAATCCCCCAAATGTGCCTCAAGCACGACCAATTGAAAATTTTTGGGGACATTTGGCACAGAAGGTTTTCGAGGGAGATTGGCAAGCTTTAACAGAGCAAGTTTTGATTGATCGCATTAAACTAAAACTACAAGAAATTGATTTAAACTTTTTACAGTCGCATATGAAAGGCGTCAGAGCAAAATTGAGATCAATTGCAGATGGTGGTGTTTTTTCATATAAAAAATATTATATTTTTATTAAAAGATAAATGCTTTATTTAAAAAAAATATAATAGTAGTTTGTTTTTTTATTTATAAATAAGTTATTGACGTTTTTATTTCATCGTCGTCGTCGAACAAATGAGCTTTTGTCTATCAAAATTTGAATGTTGATTTGTCCGAGAAGCAGACCTGTAAAACATTTCAAAGATATTTTAAATTATTAACCTTAAATTTTTCTGGTTTCTTACAATATTATAAATTATATTTACTCTACTCCAGTCTTCAATAGTCATATGCTGGTGTTCTCTAGCCCATTCTAGTCGCTTTTTTTTCATGGCTTTAGTTAAGCCAACTTTTTCTGAACGGTCCTTTTGGAGACGCTAACTTCATTGTTTATCATTGTAGCTAGGTGAGCCACACTTTTTTTTTTGATTTATTCCAAAAATAAATAATTGAAATCAATTTTGAACTTACTCCAACCACACTTTTCAACATTTGTCTGCTAATTGAGTAATAACCGAACTTTTTGACAGATAGGGTAGACTGACTCAATTGCGTCAGTTTAAAAATGAATATAGTTATATTAGTAACTAAAATACACTAAAAAAATTACTTAAAAACAATTTATTTGCTCGCAAAAATCATTTAAACTTTAAAATTACTTAAAAAGTAAAGTGTCCTTAACAATTTACGTCATTTACACATTTACGTCTGCTTGATGTAGCAGGAAATACACATGTACTTGATGTAGTTCTTCCACCAGAACTTCATTTGCTGATAAAGATTGTAAAAGAGACTTCAAATGTTTTATGTAAAAAACCTGAAATTGCTGTATGGCTAAGAAACCATGGGATAATTTGGCATGGATATAATGGAGGTGGGTTGGGTGGTAGAAATGCTAACAAAATTCGGACACTTCTGCCTGATTAGGAAGAACATATTTTTTCCCATTATCCTTCTCATCATCAAGTTGTTGAACTGTTAAAATCATTTTCTATAGGTATTTATACACACACATGCTTACACGCACATTTTTTCCCCTCGTATTATTACATAATAAATGTATTAAAAATTCTTTAAATTGAAAATGCGTATGTGGGTTGTAGAGATTAAGTAAAACATATTTTCATAATCAAGATCAAGTAAAACATATAAGTATAACACATGAAAACATTACCGCGCTGCCTTTCAAAATCTATTGTTTTTGAGTAAAAACTAAATTTGCTTGAGAAAAATTTACTTTTACTTTTTTTCTTAATTATTTTGTTCGTTTTTATATTATAAGTTCAAATTATTTTTTGTCCGAAAATCAGTTCCACAACCCTTTGGGTTTCTAAGAAGTTCTATTGTTTCTGTGCAAAGTTTGTCCAAATATCTTATCGCCTTATAATGATTTTTTAGAACAAAAAACTTTAGACTATTTGCGACAGTAATATAAAAATATTAATTAAAAAATATGACACAAAACTAAGTACGAAAAAAACCACCAGTTTCTTCTAGGTTGACTCTCCGGTTTAGAAATAAATCAAATTAAGTGCAAAAGAAACACATGAAATAAAAGTTTCAACGTCATACTTACCTTTTGCAGACAGTTACACGAACTACAGGTGGACAAGTTGCTTAACATTAGGGAAAAAAACAGAGTCTTGTTCCAAAAACAAGTTGCTCTCTTTCCGACAAAGCTCGGCTGCGCAACCTGTCAAAAAGTGAAATCAATTGGCGTAGAAGCTAAGATCGAAATGAAAATATCTAAAAAATGGTCCAATTATAAATTCTCTTATTATGGCGAAGATAGAGAGAAACAGTTAAGTTCGATACGTAAGAAAATATTTGGTCACAAAAAATGGTGACGTTAAGCGGCATTAAAGTTAATAGAAGAAGCTAAAGAAGAGACTCTTTCAAAAAAAATTTCAAAATTTTAAACACGTGAGAAAATTGTAACAGCAAACATTTTTAAAACTGCATTCAAAAAATCCAAAACAATATTTAAGGGTTCCTTAAACTAAAGGTCTTTTTTGAGTATTATTTTTTTCTTTATAAGCGTCAACTTTTTTAAAATTTAAGATTTGAAAATAAAATTGCTTCAGAGTTGGTTGGTTCACCTGGAACATGCCATATCTGTAAAACGTCAATACGTGTTTTACTTTCTGGGACCAGTGTAATGTCTGACTCTGTATAGTCAACTAGTTGGTATAATAGTGCAGCAACATGCTTACAACCCCCTACATCAACTTTTCAATTGCATTTAGCATAAAGTTTTTTTTTTTGTTTTTTTTTTGTTTTGTTATTCACCTCCAAGGCCGAGATGGCCACTACAGATGAGGAGGCTACTTAATAGTGGTTATAACCCTCTCTCAACTCTTTAACTCCGAAACACGAACCTTGACGAACAAGGCCGCTGCGCGGAGAAACAAGTTGAGCGCGGTACTACCAGGGACGTGGTGGGGGTTGAACTCGGAACCTCTCGCTTATGAAGCGAGCGCTTTACCACTACACCACTACCGCATTCACCAGTACAACACTTCACCAGTAGACTACCACAAGTGTGTAAAACCTTTGTTATTGTTTACGTTTATTATTGTTTGCACCTCGCAGACGCTGCAGTATTACACTTTGTAATAAAAAATAAGGATGCTTTTAGATTTTTACAAAATTTTCTTTAAATAAGCGATAGCCAAGAGTTTGATTCTCGACTCTTCTCCTCTTTTACAACTATATAGTCCCCTTAACAAGATAAATTGATTAAATTGTGAGTTATCATTGGCTAAAATAAATGTCTCTTGTTCAAGTTAAAATACTGTTGTTTGTAGATTCCTTTTGATTGAAAGCAACATATTTATCATGCTTAAGTTCACGAAAAACAGCTTTAAATGCCGGAGAAAACACGGAGAACAAATAGCATTTGTTTTGTTTTCTAAATTAGCATTAAAAGAACTCATTACTGTAGTAATATCTACTTCAAAAAAAACTTTATTCGGATTGTTTAGATGAATACAACTATAACATTGCATTTGACAAGTTGTCAAATAAAAAAAATAAAAAAGGTAGAGTTCCGCCACTTTTTTTTCTAGAAAAAAAGTACTATATATATATATATATATATAATTATATTTAGATGAATAAAAACAACTGATTAGCGGGACTTAAAGTTTCATGCCCGAAGGCAATCATCAGCCGTTAATACCATAATATATATATATATATATATATATATATATATATATATATATATATATATATATATATATATATATATATATATATATATATATATATATATATATATATATATATCATGCAAAATCATGCAAGTTTGTACCTTGATGGTACTACCAAGGTACACAACATTAGCTACCTCCAAGACGCACCGCTACCACAGATTTTACAAAACCGCTACCATGTATATATAGGTTAGGAGTTGAGCAGTTTCAAACATGCATAAATGCAGCAGAAAACATGTTTTACAATTTTTGATAATCAGTTTTAAAACAAAGTTTATACCTACAGTTGTAGAAAAAAAAGAATCCGCTCTAAAAAAATTACTTTTTGTAATCTAAAAAAATTACTTTTACCGGAAACATACTTTTATCTTTATTGCAACAACAAATATGTTAAGCCGAGGTAAAACAACTTATTATGAGCCTTTAGAGGCCAATACATGCAACTAAAATTTCAGTTTGAATTCATCACTCAAGATGGCTGCACAATTGACGTGCCTCCAAGGTACACCACTCTCCCCCATATATATATATATATATATATATATATATATATATATATATATATATATATATATATATATATATATATATATATATATATATATATATATATATATATATATACTACTGGTTTACTGATAACATAATAAAACCAGTTACTACTATTTACTGCGTGTTTTTTTACTTTTTTTAACATCCTGCTTTGGAAACACTTTCTTTCTCTCCCTCTCTCTATCAGATGAGAGGGAGAATTAATGAAACTTATGTAATTACTTAGCACTTACGTATTTCTTAATACCACAATTGATAATGACCATTTATAAAAAATATTTTACTTGTTGCTTTCTATTTTATGGTATAATTGTTTAAATTGTTTAACTATAATTGTCCCTCGATTGTTCAAATATTGTAATAAATAAAAAAATTTTAGTTCAAGTATTTTAGCTGATAAAATATGTTATTAAGCTGTGGTGTTATTTGCCAGTGTTATTACGCTGTGTCGTCTAGCCTTTTTATAATCTTTTTTTTTTAATTACTCTGGAGAGACAATAGTGTGTGCTTACAAATATTTTATGCTATGCGCTATTGTTACTGTGTTTTGTGTTGATAGACCTAGGCTGTTATTTTTTTATTCTTTATATTTTCTGTTATATTCTTATCCTAATTCTACTAACAATAAAATGCAAGTAATACTTTTTTAATTAAAGATTGTAATTTTTTCATTTCTTTTTTTAGGTATTAGCAGGCGTTACTTGATTTTCTTTTTCTGGGACCTATGTTGTGACAGATTTTAAAAAGAACTTAACTGATGTTATACGGTCTTTATGTCGTTAACTATAAGCAATGACACTGCTGATAGGGAGTCAAAGTTAAAATATTATTTATAGATAAATTTGTATTTGATTTTTTAGCTAATATATCAAGTTATTAATGTGTTTTTATTATTAATGATTTAATTACTCAAAACCCGTATTATGGGTTGCTTTCTGCTAGTATTTTATTATTGTTGCTGTTGTAAATTTCTACTGTTATTATTATAATTGTAGTTGTTGTTGTTATTACTACTATTATTATTACAATGATTATTACTGTATTATTATCAGGTCAACAACAACAAAAAATTTTTCTGGTGTTGAGCAAACAATTTGTTTTTTGAATAGCATTTCTCATTATGATTTCAAATATGCAACTGAATTTTTACCATCACGTCAAGTTGTAAAAATAGTTGTAAACATTTAAAACATTTGCACTTTCAATTTTAATTGAAAGTGCAAATGTTATAAATATTTACAACTTTTTGTTTACAAATTTTTTAAATTCGCTTTTGCTCTCAAGTGCAAAAGTGAATTTAAAAAATCGTGAAAAAAATCTTATAGTTGGCCCGGTAATACTACTAACTGTTAGCCAACTGTTTTATTACTGCTGGGCCATTAATGGTAACAACAGTTTATAAGACAGTTGGCTTAGCATTGGTAAAAGCGTTACGTTTTTTTAACGGTACCAACTAAAAGCCGACTGTTGGCTCAACTGTAGCTAATCGTTGGTTATTATTATCGGGCCAACTACTAACCAACTGCTTCATGTTTACTGGGTTGGTATGAAACTTCATGAGGGTTATGCCATTGCAATGTATGTCAAGAAGTTTTAAGGTAAATTAAAATTTGAATAATTTTCAAGAGTAGTTTGAATTTAAAGAAATTTTAGGAAAGTAGTTATTAAATATGATGTAGAAATAAACATGAAAACAGTTCTTATTTATAAATATTATGTCATAGGCACACTAGCTATATATTTTTTGCTTTTGATTTAGGAAACTGAAATTTATGTTAAAATTAACTTTAACCACAATTTCTCAATGGGGTGGAAAGGTCATATTATTGAACACCACCTCGTTATTTTCTTAAACAATATTAGAATACCATTAGGTGTATTTACTGAGCCATGTTCCGAATCTGTTCATCACAACATGCTGAAAACACTGAGTAGACTCGCAACATCTGAATCCAGATCAAACCATGGAGAACTACTAAAAAGAGCGGTTTTATAATACTCAAGCAGTAGAATTTAGATGATTTCATATAAATCAATCATTGGAAAGTCTGTGAAAGCTTGATCCATAAGTTTATTGGATTTTCTTATTATAATACAATTACTTATCTTTTATGTAATATTGTAAATTATACTTTTTGTATTATATTTTGTATAATATTTTTTATCTTAATACTCTATAATTCATTTATAAATCATTTTGCTTTATCCATAAGTTTTTCCATAAGCTTAATTTTGTTTATGAGCTCGATCCACAACTTTTCATGAACTTTCTTATTTTATATATTCTAGCTATATTTTATTATGTCTTCGACATTATATTTGTATTACATTATACATATTTGTTATTTTAATACTCTATAAATCTATTTAAAAATCATTTAGATTTGCAATTCAGAACTTTTTTTTATATTTTAACAAGTAAAAACAAAAATATTTTTTAAGAAATATAATAATTTTTAAATATTTTAAAAAAATTGGGGAGAGGGAAAATTTGCTCCAATTCCCTAAAAAGTTGATTTTTTCGTCAGGATGTACGCCAAACAATACGTTCTCTTCATAGACCAGTCTGTTTTCTCTAATATCATGAAACTAAAATTTTTGAAGTAATCAAATTTTCAACCTAAACCTAATTTTATTTGACTAGTGAGCAATGAGTTAAACGTCTATCTATATAAACGTCTTTGCCATAATGTAGAAATTTCAGCTTTTGAAGACCTACTGTTTCATAGTTTTGTAAATGTTCAATTGAAACTTATTTGCTTCATCATTTTAAGTTATTTTCTGTAAAACTTTATGAATAAGTATAAAGTGTTATACATTTTTGAAAGCATCATTTTATGGAGATTTTAGAACAAATTCATTTTTTTAATTATATGGTTTTGTTTACTAATAATTAATTAAACTTTAAAATGAACTAAAAAATAAAAGATCCTAAAGTTCACCGATATTTTTGGCAGTCACCCACGCTTCATTTTTATAATTGATTTGTAGGTTAGGTGTCTATAAAAATGATTTATTAAAAATCAGGTGCGGATACGTGAGGTTTCAAAAATTATAGACAAAAAAGTGATAAAATTCAGAAAACCGCTTTTTATTGTGGCTTCAGACTATATCTGTTTTTAGCGATAGTTTTCCGAATATTTTTTTATCAACTTTTTATTGAAAACTAATTTTGATAGACATGCATTCTTTTTTTGCAATTATTTTTGCATTTTGTGGTGAAAATGTTATTAGCAATTTTTGAACAATGCAGATTTAAAAACATATATATAAAAAGTGGAAAAATTTATATCACTGCAACACCTTTACAGTAGAAATTAAATACTTGGATTACTTTTAAAAATGACAACTTTTAAGTGTTCGAAACGTAAACTGTGACTTTCCTATATTGATGGAGAAATCTTAATTGAGACACTATCAATAATTTTAAAGTTTCTTGGGTAAACTTGTGCTTGATTGCTAGTGATATTCAAAGGCACATTATTCCGTCGATTAATAAACGATGGACCAAGGCGTCACGGAAAGTGGAAGCTTTTTATCTAACAACAGTAATTGCTTTTTATCTAACAACAGTAATTGATTCTGAATATAGTGTATTTTTACCGAAATTGAAAAACGCGATACAGACACCACGTCATCTATATTGTTTGAAAAACGATGAAGACCGTGCATATCTTATGCAGATTTGTCAGGGATCAGTAAAAAAAGAAAAAATAATTTTACATTAGTTAATGAAATTAGATTCGAGCACATCTTTAATGCATATCTTCAGGCATTGAGTTCAAAAGGAGAAGAAAGAGAAGCAAATCTTGTGGAAGCATTAAAGATTGCTGAAAAAGAAAAAAAGATATCGGTCTCGAGTTTTATGGAAAACACAAGCGTTTTACTAACGGATGAAGAAGCACTCGTTGTATTTGTTGATTTAGATTTAACTAAAGCACAATACTTATACTTGAGTATTTCTTTTGTCCTTATAAGCACAATACTTATATTTGACAATTGCATTTTCCAGATGACGTTCGCTAGACGTTTCAAGGAACGTCCAACGGACGTTCCCCGGACAACGCATGCCCACTGGGCTATAGATAGAATTTTGACTATAAATTCCGTAGACAATAATAAGTTTAAACATTTAATTTTGTATAGTAAATGGGGTTGTGATGGCTCCTATGACCAAAGCAAGTACAAGCAAAAACTTCCAGAGGAATCTAAACTCATTTCTAATGCAAATTTATTTATTAGTTCTTCGGTACCGATCAGATTAGTTGATGAGGTAACGAGTTACCTCACCAACTAATTTGATGAGGTAAATCATCAGATTACTTGATGAGGTAACTGAATATTTCTATAAAAAGCATTTTATAAACTCTTGAAAATGTTCATGTAAATATTGAAGTATATGCAAATTAATTAATTACACGCAACAATTAAAAAAATCAAATTAATAAAGAAGTTAAGCCTAATATAAGAAAAACGTTTGTTAGAAAGTTTAAAAAGCACGTGTTTGTTTTTTGTCTAGAGTTTAGGCAAAAGCTCGTATAAATGTTTTTTTTCCATGCTTTATGTAAGGTTACTTTCTATATATATATGTTTGTGTGCCACAAAATTTGAAATCAATTTTTGAAAGCTTTTTTCTCAACCAATTTTGCTCAAATTTTGCACACTTAATCATTTTCGATGACAATACAAGGAAATGGAAAAAAATGACCAAAAAAAGTTAATTAAGTTAACAAAAATTTAATTTGTATTTCCCCATACATTTTATTTATTTGATATGAATTGCGTATTACGTCACAAAAATCATTGATTTGCAAATTATTTGCAGTTTCGAAGACATTAAAGCGCAGCGATTCAAAACCCATATTTTTTTTTAAGTCTTAAGTTATTAAGTTAAAAAACAAAAATTTAAAAACAAAAATTTAAAAAACAAAAATTTCCCCATAAGAACACTGAACTAATAAAAAAAAATTTAAAAACGTAACAGTAATTTTTCCTTCTACAAAAGATAACAAAAAAAGAATTTCTAGGCCCAATAGAATTCTGCTTGCATAAAGCATGGATTTGAAAAAAGAATTTTTTTTTGATTTACTAGTTATATATATAAATTTGATAAAAATATATTTTCCAATTAAATAAGCACTTCATGTATTTTTTGCTGTTACGAATACTTTTAAAGTTTTTTCATTTAAAAAGAACATGTTTAGTTAAAATAAAATAAAAACGACAATTTTGAAGTTTTTGATTTTTATGTACAAATTTTATATTTAAATTTTTTTGATAAAAAATATTTTCTTAGAAGCGTCTTATACTACTTTACATTTGTGCAAAATTTCAACACTTAATCACAAAGTAACAAAAAAGTTATTGATTTTAATCCAAAACAAATCTTTATTTTCCACAGTGCGCCGCTGTTACAAACCTCAAATTAAATATGAGGTTTTAAAGAAATAGACGAAACTAAGGGAGAAACTTGGAAAAATTGTGAGGAAGAAGTTAAATTATACTTAGAAATAAACTTGGAATAAAAGAGGATATAGAAATAGAAAGAGCACATTGTACATGGAAGAGATAAGACGGTATGAAAAGAAAAAGAACGATCGTTGTAAAATTTCTCAACTGCAAAGATCGAGAAACCACTTTGGTAAAATGTAAAAAAATGAAGGTGCAGAACAAAATGATTTATGTTAGACTATAGTGAAAGAACGACGAGCATTCGTTTGTTAAAGCAAAAAATTGCGGCTATCTGATAAATTTTCTAAAGTAAAATTTGTAAAATTTGCAAATCTTCTTTTTGTTTTTGACTCTCTGAATAAAAATTTACTCTCTTCTATAACAGACTTTTTTACAGAAAATACATACATACATACTCTACTAGAAACATATATAATAGAAAGCTTAGTATACCATCATTTAAAACTCAGAAGTATGGTAAACATTCTGTTGTCTATCAGTACATTTGTGAATAGAACAAGAGTCTTGTATGCATAGTGAATGAGTTTAAAAAACTACAACTCCAAAGACCTTTATCGGCTTTTCTTTATTTAAAACAAAATCCATTTAAAAAAAATCTGAGAACAATTTTATTCTAACTTATTGACATGATTTTCACTAAATATTTAAAATATACTCTTATTTTTTTAATTATGATTACTACAACTATTATCATTAACTTCTTGTCTGTTTACTTTTTATAATTATCATCAAAGTATGATTTTTAAATGTTTACTTTGTGTATGAATGTTCTATGTGTGTATGCTTATTATTAATTATATTATATTTAAGAACAGGTGTCACTCCTTTGATCAGAATTCTGTTTTAGTGACACCATCCTTATCAATCATTTAGTTATTATTTATATATACTTCTAATTAATTTACTCATTACTATATTATTTTATATCATTATCGTTTATATATATATATATATATATATATATATATATATATATATATATATATATATATATATATATATATATATATATATATATATATATTTATATATAAATATATATATATACATATATATATATTTTTTTTTATTAAGCAATTATTTTTATGAATTTTTTATTATTATTATTATTATTATTATTATTATTATATTTATTATAAATATTATATTATTGTATGATTTAAAAAGGAAAATAAATATCTTGTTGTTGTTGTTTTGTTGGTATACAACAAGTTAATCACAAATCTTAGAAACTTTTATTTATGATAATAACATCATTATTTATTACCAAATTTAAAATAAAGCTAAACTGGAAACAGTTAATTATGATTTTGAAAAAAAGTTTAATTTTTTTCTAAACCAACAACATTAATCTTAGACCACGATTCTAATCCGGATATAAATTATTTTAATGAAATTAAAATCTCTTGAATTTGGAAGTTTTTATTTTCATCCTAATAAAGTTAGCTAATTAAAAAAAAACGGTCATAATCAATTCTAGTTGGTAGCCTGTATACAGGCCAACAACTAGGATTGAAAACTTCGGCAATTTTTTTCCCCAAATAAATTAACACAAAATACTTTGAAAAGAAAAAAAGTTACTTGATTGGGGATTTTTATATAAACTCCCTTGATTGTTATAAAAATCATAGTTTGAGAAAATTTTTTCCGGTATTAATCTGTCGGTGTCGGTATTAATCTTTTCATTGATATCATTGCTAAACACATGACATTGAATCAACGTTGAATTACTACCAGAAAAAACAGCAGACATTCGCGATGATTTGTTAATACCCAGCGCATACTTTGGCCTCAATGTATATGCTTGGTATTGACAAAAATCTATCTTGGAGGAATTATATTGATGATACTTCCACTCAGCATACTAAATGCATCGGAATTCTATTAAAAGCAAGAAATATACTAAGTAAACACCAGTTAACACAGTTATATTATTCATTTATACATTGTCCATACAAACTACACAAGTACCATATTGGGAAGCATTCATAGAACAAAGCTAAAATTTCTTTACCATTCGAAACATGCAGCTGTGCAATAAGTTTTAAAAATCGTTTTTCTCACACAAAACAATTTTTTAAAGAAGTAAATGTTTTAAATATCAGCTAAATGTTTTAAATACTTTATGTTTAAATGTAGAGAAAATCATCATTTCAAAACCATATCGAAAGCCGATATGATTCTGAAATGAAGTTGGGGTGAACTTATTTATGTAAACAATTTATTAAAAAAAGGGTTTTCAAAATAGGTTTTTCCAAAATAATAATCCCTTTAAATTTAAAAGTAAAATTTTTTAATTTTGTTGCAATCTTTATTGTATTTTATTTAGGTTAGCGTTTTTTTACTTTAAATACATCATGGAAATATTATTTCAAATAAGCAAAGACTCTACATTCTTACTTTTTTTACATTTTCCCTTCATTTCAAAATATCTCTAGTATGATCACACAACCCTAAAATGTGAAAGTGATGGGTCAAACACGTTCATGACAATCTTTAAAGATCCCTGTCCTCCATAAAAACCAACGCCTATTACCACACCGAAGATTATATTTTTTCTCAAAGTTCCAAATTTTTTCAGTCTAGTAATAATATCAAAAGACTATTTTATAAACATGGAGCTAATAAAAATTTCAAAACAGTTCAAGTCAAATATAGTATCCATTAGTAGGATAGGATTATTAATAAGATTAATATCCTATAGAAAAACCAAATGGAATTATATTATGATATGCCTCAAATATATATTGATGATATTCAAATAAAGCAATAAAAAGAAATACTTTTCCTTGGTGTTCTAATTGATGAAAATCATATTGAAGCCTTGCGCAACAAAATTTTAAAAAAATATCAGAATATTGTACAAAGCGAGAAATTTTGTAAATAGACATGCATTAATTCAACTTTATCACTCACTTTTTCAATTTAATGCCATGTAAATTATGCAAATATTGCATGGGATAGTGTTCAAATAAGTCAATTAGATCCTTTTTATCGGCAACAGAAGCATCTTGCGTGTCTTATATACTTGAAAGATTATTGTACTCATGCCAAACCTCTTTTATTCGAAATTAATATTCTTAATATATACCAACTAAATGTAAAATGTTCTTTGATTTACATTTAAAATTGAGATAAACT
>NC_088931.1:46410000-46472500 GCF_038396675.1 Hydra vulgaris
AAAACAATGATTTCGCAAGGATTTGTGAAAATCATGGTTTTAATTGAAATAATTTGTTGATTCTTAATATTGTTTAAATCAAACATTTCATTGATGCACATTTTGGTTTAACAACCTCTTTAACAGATTTCAGTGTGCCAATTTTAAATTTTGGGTACATTATCTTGATTTCAGGTCATATACTTAAAAGTTAATGGCATAAATTGTTAGATTTTTTCAAGTTTGTATATGGCATGAATTTCTCTGTATGTTGATTCTCATTATATTTTTAATTAGATTTATATCTGGTGAATTACTAGACTATGGAATTTGGAAATTGTTTTTTATAAAGGCTGTCACCTATTTAGCGATTTTACAGAGGTACATTTTGGTTTGAATTATCTAAATTTAAAAGATCTAGGCTGCATTTGAGCAAAGAGCAACTATTCAATGAAATTGTTCTATTTTCAAAGGAATTTAATTTTTCATACATTTCATATTGTAAAATAAGTTTTTAATTTTTTCATAAAATATTTTTAGATTTTTTTAAAACTATTAGTTGATTAATAATCAAATGGTAGTTTAAACTATTTACGGCATGCAATGAAATAGCTAAAATAAACAGAAAATATATATGTGTGTGTGTGTGTATGTATATATATATATATATATATATATATATATATATATATATATTATATATATATATATATATATATATATATATATGTATATATATCAAGCCTTCACGGAAAGTGCGTGCGGTCACACGCCTTGTTTGTCCAAGTTTTTAGTATTACTTTTTGACAAACTGACCACGGCAGTTTGCATCTTTTAACTTAGAAAGTGTTTCAATAATTTGCAGCAAAAAGCTAAACTTAACTACTAAGAAAAAATAAAACAAAATTGCAACAAAATATTAAGTTTAATTACATAAACGAGAAAATTTAATTATTAAAAAAAATATATATAAAAAAAATTTATATAAAATTTTTATACAACTTTTGTATTTTTTTTAGAGTCGTTAAAAAAAAAATTATCTTTTATAAAAATTTAACAACAGTTGAAAGTTTTGATATGCAGTTTATTCACGATTTCTATCAGTTCATATAATTTAGAAACTAATTTGCTATGTATGCTAGAACTATAAGAAATTTTGTTAATTTTTTTTTCCTATGTTTATTCGTTTATTATGTTTGTTTTTATGTCTTTTTGCTTTTAAAAAAGCTTTTACTATATTTGATATTTTTTATCAATACTTATATAATAGGAAAATAAGAAAAAAAGTTATTTATTTGTAAAAAAGTATTATAAGATTAATAAATTATATGAATACACTGGATAACATTGAGAAATTTGATTGGAACAGGTCTGAGTTTGCTCTTGGAACCCTCTTTTACAATCTTGCAAATGAAACAATGCAGTTCTGCACAACGGCTCTTAAAATTAATATTTTTAACAGAGATGATTACAAGTATTTATATCAACTGTTAGTTTTTTACCTCAAATTATATTTGTTGAGTTGCAGGTTTCTACAATCTGGTGCACATCAAGAAGCAAGATTTATGGTTGACTCACTGTATCTGTTAGCAATACAAATGACCAAGAATTACAACAAGCAAATCATTATCAATGAGATTAAAGTGATACAGGATGCAACAGATTATATAGTGATCTTTTTTTGTTTATTCTTCCTGAAGAATAAACAAAAAAGGATCACTATATAATCTGTTGCATCCAATGATCTTAGAGTGTTCAAGATTTCATTGCAGATCTCGATAGATCCACTTTACTCCAAGAGTCTTTTACTTCCAAGTACGGAAAGATTGGCAAAGCCAGTAATCTTAGTATTCTCATTCACACTTGTTATTTTACACCACAGTGTGTTATCTTTGCTTTTGCTGACCAGGACTTAGATGAGAAAGAGAGGATGGATATTCTTGTGGGGTTGTGGGATGAACAGCTTTGACAAAGAACAACCAGAACATTTTACACAGGTTTCTCCCCTCTCAAAACTATCAAACTTTGTTTCTCAGGAGTTTTTCCTTTTTTCTCCATCTTGGTATAACCAAAGATGACATTCTCTCAAGGGAAGAAGAACACATGTCAAATTCGGAGAAAAATCTTAACAATAGATCTTTCAAGACATTTGTGTCCAGTGTATGTCAATTAGCCATTGTTAACGACAGGGCTGAAGACACTTCAAATTAGTGCAGGGTTTCATTAGCAGGACATATTCCAAAGACAGCTCCAAGACACGCAGATGTTGGTTTTAAACAACAAGCAGAAATTGTCTAAACGTCCATTAAATAAGTCTTGAAGAATGTTTAGATAAAAAAGCACTTTATGGCTATTTTTGTTGTTTTTAAAATATATTTTTTCCAACAAAATTTTAATAATTCTTGCACCACTTAATTTGTTCTTGTATTCCGTAGTATTTCATTTTAAAAAAACATTTCAAAACAATGCAATTATGATAAAGAATAAAATAATTATGAAATTTTATCAAAGTTGCAGTGAGTATAGCAGTCAGAATTAATGCATTGGATGATTAACTTTAAGTTAATTTGATTATTTTATAAAAATATTGAATACTACTGGAGTTTCAATCAGTAAATGTAAAAAAAACTCATTAAAATTTATATGCATTTTTTTTTAAAAACATCTTCTTCAGCTAAACAGTGATCTACTGGGACCAAATAAGCAGTATTGGCATAGTGCACAATGTTGAATTCAAAATTTTTTTTTTAAAGGATATGTATATATATATTTGACATTTCTCTATTACGTATATAGAATAAGAGAGTCTTATCCCGTTCATATTAATAATAATAATAAGCTATTTATTAATAATAATAATGAGCTATTTAAATTTTATATTTTTAATTAAAAACTTTTACTACACAAAATTTTTTTTTTAATACACAATATTATTATAGTTGCGTTTTTAACTTAGAATCAAAAATACAACTTAAACCAAAGTGAAAATAATAGATTATTTTCGCTTATTTAAAACTTTTAATAATTTTTGATAAACAGTAATAAAAATTTGATCATATAAATTTGGGTAAGGTGTAAATATTAAATACTAAGTTGTTTAAATAAAAAAGGGATTGAATATATTCTAATAAATTTTTAAACTCTAACAAAATATAGTTTAAACAATTTGATCAAATGCAATGTTGTTTTTGATGTTTCTAGAAAACTTTAAGATGCTTAAATAAATAAATATCAGAAAAACAACCGTTGCTGTTTCTCTGATGTATTTATGATATGATACAAAACATTACAGTGTAAAACATAAAAAATTATTACTAAAACATAATCAATTTTAATTTATCCATGAGCTTTTCTTATCTAAATGTCAAAAATGCTTATTGCTTGAGCTGCCTGCTATGTTTATTTAAGACAGGTGATTCTGTGCTCATGCACTCATTTATTCCTGTCAATGCCTCTATATGTGATTTTGTATGCAACCCTCGGAATTAGGAAAAATGAGGTCAGCAATAATTTTCCGACCTTAATCTTTTAGAGGCGGGCATCAGGTTGGCAAAAAAAATTTGATACAAAGGTCTTACCATACAACATAAAAATGAGGTCGGCAGTTAGGTTGGCATTGCCAAATGCCAACCCTAATTCTGAGGGTTTTGTATGTATATATGTATGTATGTTTGCATATATACATGCTTTATGTGTATATGTGTAAGCATGTTGGCGCCAGATGCTATGCAGGAATCCTGCTTGGGCTTTAAGCCATTTTTCTTAGATTGGCCTTAGGGACAAAAAAAATCATTTTCCTATATTCAAGAAATGACCCACAAATGTTTATGGCTCCACAAATTAAATTCTTTAATTAATTGTATGATTTAAAGAGTTAACTTTGAAGGCTATTATATTAGTATTTTGCATAATATAATGCAACCATTAAGTAACATTAGCTTCAAAACAAAGTAGATATTTGTTTTGACCATTTTAAGTGTTTTAAAAATGTGCTGAAAAAACTAAACTAACTTTGCATAATATAAATACTTTAGAAAAGGTCAAAGTTTCAAAGCTTTTTTTATAATTTTATTTATTTCAAATAAAATTATAAAAACAAAGGTTTTTATAATTATGTAAATATTATTTATTTATTATTGTTATTATTTAACTAGCGTGTATTTTGTTAAAATTTTTATTGGAAAAAAAAATTATATAAAATGAAAAAAACTAAATAAAATACTTTTTGATAACTTAAATATAATGCGTTTATTATAAACAATCATTGGAAATGATTCATTACTTTATTTAAAAGCATTTTGCATTGTATAAAATCCTTAAAAAGATCAAAGTTTCGAATAAACTCCAAATGTAACTGTAAAGGCAGTTTAAAATAATTATATCTTAGACTTTGAGTTTTGTTTTAGTTAAGTTTTATTTTTATTATTTTAGAATTTTAATTTATAAACCCTCCATTGGGCACAATATTGAAACTCGTGAAATCGGGCGCAATGTGCGCATTAGAAACAGAGTTAAAAGTTGCTGTTTTTGATGACCCATGATAATAAAAACTATACAAAAGTAATTACCGACCTTTATAAAGATGTTTAAAATTATAATTTTGAATCTTTTATGAAAAAAGTCTTATGATCAAATAATGAGTAATATTACAATTTAAGTAATAAAACAAAAAACAATCTAGTTTCAGAATAACCATATACATTATTAGTACTAAACATCAACACTTTTCAAAATATTCCATTCGTAAGTCACATTAATGTTACTTAAATCATATTTAATCCAAGTTAGATATTTCATGTTCACTTAAATTGATGCATTCATATAAAGAAAAGCATGGTTGATATGATGACATTCGTATTGAGATTCTTACTCCCGTTTCCAAAGTACATGTGACCTTCTTACACCCGTTTCCAAAGTACATGTGAAGTTGAAGTAGACTGTGATCAACATTTGGACGGAATCTTTGCATCCTAATATGTAGGCTAAAAGGTATTCCAATGGTATTCATGCTTCTTCTCTGTAGGTTTTTGAGTACCAGTTCATAGGGCAACTCTTTTAGAAATAATTTTCTTCATTTTTTTCAAGGTTATTACCAATGTAAATTACTTGTGAATTAATGGCAGCAATGATAAGTATTATACGGAACTTGTTACTAAAGACTTTTAATGTTATGACAAAAGTGGTGTCTGAAATAGTCAAAATTTGCGTAACATAATTTGTATGTGACCCCTTATGTCTTGTCAATAATTTCATTCATGCAGCATTTTATGCTAAGCCATGACGCTCTTACAACTCAGAATTGCTCTAAGGACTTGGTAGTCCCAAGAAATGCACTTGTATCCAATTTTATTAAAATTATTGATTTGCAAATTACTAATTTCTGGAACTAAAATGAAGGCCTAATTTAATTTGAGTTTTGTAATGAAAGATTTTTTTTCAAAACAGTTTACTTAACCCCTTAAGGACCGATATTTTTTCAAATAAATGTACCAAAAAAATCAATTTTTTTTTTAATGCTAAGAACTTAGATATTCACATATTAAGAATAAAAAAAAAGTCTGTTATAAATCTAAATATTATTAATTTGATTGATTCTTAGTTGATTTAATATAATAATATTGTTATAAGATTATTTTCACGAATTATTTCGGGCTAATACATAATAAAACGTAAAATATGTGACCGCCCGAGTTATCTCGGGTTTGGTCTTTTTGGACCATATAGCATGACCCGAGATATCTCGGGCCTGGTCCTTAAGGGTTTAATTAAAACTTCAATATAGTGTTACTTAATAACTAGTTTAGGGCAAGGTTAAACACAGGCATGCAAAGGGGCAAGTGAAAGGGCAACATCTCTTCCCCCCCCCCCCAGAATTTTTTTATGACATCAATATGAATTAATGGTGATAAATTATTTTTAAAATACAGTTTAGAAACAAATGTTTTGAGTTTTCAAATTGCTTTGTTTATATTTCAAACTTACTAAATTGTTTTTTTGCATTTGAATTTCATTTTTATTATTTCAAATCGTTAAATGTCTAACACTTTAGATTATTTTTGGAATAAACACTATGGTGTTTTGAAAGTTTGAGTTAGTATTGTCTTTAATTTAAAAATCAAATAACATGTGTGAGAATTTTTCTCGTTTATTTGTTCTTTGAGTTAGTGATATTATTAATAATACACTGAATATGTAGAAATGTGAGAAAATCTCTCAACATTCATTGCAACTAAACTGGGTTTTTTAGAAAACAAGGTTTTTATTCAACTCAAAGATCTTCCTTGTGAATAGCAAGAAGAAGTAATATGGCAAGCAAATTAAAAAAAAAAATTTAGTTCAATTAGAGTTATATGCTGTTATCACGAGCAATTCTATGGAAATTCTATACTTTGAGAGAAAAATAATTCTATACTTTGAGAGAAAAATTACAAAGTGTTGCAACCTTTTTGGAACGTGCAAAGATGTAAGAAAATTTCTACAAAAGCTAATCTAATATTTATTATAGTTACAGCAGAACTAATGTTAATTAAAAGAAATATATTTTATTTTTTTTAGGCAATGTAAAGATTTCTCTAGACTTGGAAAAAGTTTCACACACAAAAAAAGATGTATATGTAACACTAGGCTGAAAGTTCTATAGCAAATGTTACAAAAAAGCAGCAGAATCTAAAACAAAAGCTTGATGACACTATAAACAGAATTATGAAAATGGTTTTGTTAGCATATAATATTGATGAAGCTTCTTTAACAGCAGAAATAAACAGCACCATTTCTAAAAATAACTTAATGAAAAATCATGAATTAGGCATTTTATTGTTAAAAGAAAATTTATGTAACTGACTCTTATCGCCATAAATTACTGATGGGTTTAAAAAAGGCTATCCTAATGTGCAATGATGTAAAAAAAGCAGTTCTGGGTTGTATGGGTGACAAATTTTTTTTTTGTTGTTGATGATTTTATATGGAATTACTCTGCCATTTCATTCCATTCTTGCAGAATTTAATGCCGTGTTATGTGCAAATCCTGCTACAAAATGAATACAGGCTCAATAAAATACTTTTTAACAATGCTATTATTTTAATTAAAGTATAATACTTGCTGGTTTAAAAATTTTCTATAACATAGTTGTCATGTTAAATACACAGTTTTTTTGACTTTTTAAAATACTTTTAAGTTCTGTTTTCATTAGTTTTCATTATCCAGCAATTACAGGACAAATTAACTCTTACATTTAATTTATAAGAGAAAATTTAACAGTACCCTGTTGTTTTCCAAGGATTTTCTTATCAACAAAAACTCCAGATTGTTAAATCATTTTTAATTTTTATTGAATTTAAAATTATAAAACATACCAGGGTCGGTGTCCAAAGAGACCATCAAATTTTACCTCAGAGTCCCGAAAAATTGTTGGAGCTTTTCAAAACCAAATTTTTATTATTTTTAATCAATCTTCTCTGAATGGCCAACGCTTTCATGCTCAAGTCTTTCACGCGTGCGCATGCAAATACTTTGGCGACTTATAATATTGCTCGGCAAAATTTTTTTTTTTAAATTGCAATAAATCTTTTTTGTTCATAAAATACTTAAATGAAAATTTATGATAACACTTTCATCTACTATTTATTTTATTTAGAATTTAAATAAAAAGTTCATTTTACAGTTTTTATTTTAAATATTTTATTAGGAATTTAAATAAAATGTTTTATTAATTATCTCATTTAGAAGTTAAATAAAACTTTTTTTGTTTTTGTCATTTTAATTTTAGTTACTTTATTAAGAATGTAAATAAAAAATTTATTTCGTCGTTTTTATTTTAATTTTAGAATTAAAAACTTTATTTAGAATTTAAATAAAGTTTTTTTTTTGCTGCTGTTTTTATAATAATTATTTTGTTTAGAATTCAAATATCTTTTTGCCATTTTTATTTAACTCTTTTTGTTTTTATTTAAATAAAATGTTTACTTATCTATTTTTATTTTTACTATTTCATTTAGAATTTATCTTAAGCAATTTTTTGCGTTTTTTTTTTTTAAATTTTGATAAATCCCAAATTTCAAACGGAGAAGATATATATCTACTATAGCGTATATAAATAACAAATTGTTGCTAGTTTTTCCTATCATTATAGCATGCAGCATTTTCAGAAAAAGAAGAAAAATAAAACAAAGATTAATGAATGAAAAACATTGCTGCCCCATGCAAAACCCTCAGTTGAAGTAGTGGCACTCCTTTGCAGCAGTAGGCTATAAGATAGTTGATGTATGCACTGAAGCCCTTGTCAGCAGGCTATTTCAGTGTGATGTCAGAGCTATTATCTAAACACTAATTCATAGTAAAATTCATAGTAAAAATCATAGTAAATAACAGCAAATACATTCTGTGTTGAAAAAAATTCAACTCAATTAAGTTTGTGTTTTTGCGTTAATTTAAAATTTTAGTAAATGAAAAACTGCTAAAAAAATACATCGTTCTGATAAATATTTATCATTCTTTTTATATGTTTAAAATTACATTGATATTTCAATTATTAATTTTTGTAAACTATTTTCTTATAAAAGTGTTTATATAGAAAATTATTTTAGTACCAGTATAACTTGCTTGTTTGTATTGACAGGTTTTCAACGTTGTCATCATAATGACTTTATTATTACAGTTGTTATAATATTATGATCTGTCATTTTAATATGTTTGTGATTTTTATTATTTTTTATTTTTTTATTAGTGTGTTTAACAATAATTAGGAAAGTTTTAAAAATTATCTAACATGATTTTAATTAGAAGTATTAATTAGCACAGAGAAACTTAATATAATTTTTATTTTCATTAAATTTCTAGAAAATGAATAACAGAAAAAAGTTGTCCTGTTTTCAATATCATCTGAAACGGTTAAAGAAACAGCAAGAATGTGATAAAAACCAAACTAAACTAGATACTTTTTTAAGTTCAGAAACATCTTTTAGCTCTAACAATGATTCTGAGATATATACTTTGTCATATGAAATCAGGTCAAAGAAAATCAGAGAACGCAAAGTTGAGATGAAAGGTCAAGAATCAAACCAAAACAGAGAATTGAGCAAAACTGAAGAGCCATCAACAATAAAGCAACTTCAAAACACTGTTCCTGTGAATTCAACTTTTGTGCTCTCTTTTTTTGTACATGGGAAGAAATTTTTTATTGGCCTCAGACTCTTACAAACCATAATATTTAAGAAATAGTTATAAAGGTCCTGTAAAC
Organism: Hydra vulgaris; assembly: GCF_038396675.1. Taxonomy (NCBI): domain Eukaryota; kingdom Metazoa; phylum Cnidaria; class Hydrozoa; order Anthoathecata; family Hydridae; genus Hydra; species Hydra vulgaris. The sequence continues at coordinate 46,419,216 of NC_088931.1, forward strand.
CGTTAATTAAACAGCTACCCAAGAAATTGTCATAATCGTTTGGTCAACTCAAGTTTTTTTTCGTCAAAAAATTTAAAACAGTGAAAGTCATCCTAGATCATGGCTAATTTACTCAGAAAAAGTTAATAAAATATTCTGTTTCTGTTGTAAACTATTTAACAATACATATATTTCTCTTGCAAAAACAGGATCTGCTGACTGGAAGCATTTATCACAAAACTTAATGAGGCATGAAGTTAGTGTTGATCATATTGAAAGCTTTGGCAATTGGATCAAGTTGAAAAGAAGACTATAGGCGTTTAGAGGAATATCTGATAAATTGTATAAAAAAAATAATGGAACTTTCCTGAAAATAGTTGAACTTATGGTAGAATTTGACCCAATTATGGAATATCATGTTTCTAAAGAAGGGGAAAATCCAAACAAAATGCATTACTTAAGTAAAAATATCTGAGAAGAAATTATTTAGTGGCTCGTGCTACTAGAGAATAAATCCATTAAAAAATTTGGAAAGCCAAATACTACTCCATTGTTGTGGATTGCACACCAGATGCCAGTCATCGTGAACAGTTAACTTTTATCATACAATATCTAGTCTAGTGATGTGCCGAGTACTCGGTTCGAACCTGGGGACCCGGTAATTCGGCTGTTTTACAGGGTACCCAAACAGAGGATTCTATCTAATAGATGGTGTTGACAAGTAATAAACTGTGGTTTTTTTGATGTGTTCCTCTGTGATCATTCGTTCCAGTATTACAGCAACACCATTTTCTTTTCCAGTGTTAATGCTGGTGGTATCTGCAACAATCATCCGTATTGAATTCCATAGGTGAAGTTCATCAAGGACTTTATAAATTCTTTGAGCAATAGTTTTTCCCCTGCCATCTACCAAGCCCAGGACATCCAATTTGATTTCTCTTCTTTCATTTTTAAGGACGACCACTTGATAATCGATTCTGTTGATGTGCTTGCCATTAAAGTGTAAGGACCAACTTTCCATATGCAATTTTTCAATCATTTCTTTTTTCAGCTTGATTGCCTCTTTGATTGTTGACTTGTAAATAGCTGATTAACATGGAGTTGGGATGTCAATACCTTCACGAGCCAATTGCTTGCATATGTTAGCAGCTTTGTTTGTTGATACTCTTGTGTAGGTCACCAAGTTGACTGCAATTTTGATTTTATGATGTTTTCTGCTTGGTGTAGGAGTAGTCTCATTTTCTCCTCCATCTTCTTCATCGATTTCATATTCACTGTCGTCAGCCTCAGTCAGAATCACTAAAACCAGGATAGTAAGATGATGAGTTGGATGACCTATTAGAAAGTTTTTGTCTTTTAGAGGGATGGATCATTTCTTTACTGGCCGCTTGGCCTTAGAGTATCCCATTGTTCCTTTGCTTTTCACTTGGAGATGGTACAATTGCTTGTCCTCAGAAGATAACCATGTTCCATCCACTTTAGTAATATCGAAAATTTCATCAAGGGGTTCGTAGCTATGACACATTCATTATAACATTTCAGTATTTTATTAAGGTTTACTCATACGACTTGATCAGATACATGAGGAAACCTCAGTTTATTCTTCCACAATTTGGCGACTTCGTTGGAAATTTCCTCTATTCGCTCCTTTCTTCCTTTGATTTTTGGTCAAAGGAAATGGTAGTATCCAATAATTTGCTTTTAGAGAAGCATTCTGTACTTTTCTTTTAGTGAATATTCTTCCAAAGGGTCCGTTCTTCTTCTTTTATGAGTCTTCAAATTTTACTAGATTATTGGTCCAGACATCCTTGTTCTTCTGAATGCTATCATCACTAGGCTTGTATGTCACCATGTGTTGCTTCTGTAATAACTATAAAATTAGATAAGCAGCTATATATACACAGTCTAAATTGGTCTAGATTATTCTAAATTGCTCTAGAATATTCTTAATTGTTCCAGAATGTTCTAAATTGTTCCAGAATATTCTAAATTATTCTGAAATGTTTTAAAGTTGTCTAAAATATTCTGGAATTTTCCAAAATGTTATAGAGTTCTAAACACTTCTTCTATACAAGTGTTAAATGATTTTCAGCAAAGCCGCAAATATTAGTAGTAGCAGTAACAAGATTAAATAAATGACAATTTGTAATTTGAATTGGGGGTGACCTTTTTTTACAACCTAGAGGAATTGAACATGTTTTCTAACAAAAGTTCAATGATTTATGACAGGAATTTAAAAAAAAAAAAAAGTCAAAAAGTCATAAATTTAATACATATATATATATATATATATATATATATATATATATATATATATATATATATATATATATATATATATATATATATATATATATATATATATATTTATATAACCAATTTAAGTTTTTAGTATTTGCTTTCTTAATGTTTTTGTTATTTTCTTATTATATTTTGCGAGTCATTTTTAATTGGTAATTATTGTTTAATAAACATCAATTAGTTATAATTTGGAAATCCAGTTAGTAAATTAATTATTGATTTAAAATTTTATTGTTATTTTGAATTAGTTTAGTTTAACTAATTTTTCACTTTTTTCTAATCATGTTTTAAATTATTCTTTCAATTATTAGCCTCCATATAGCAATATCATTGTCATATAGCAACAGCATTATCATATAACAACAGCATTGTCATATAGCGACAGCATTATCATATAACAACAGCATTGTCATAGCAACATCATTAGTCCTCTGTAAATAAAGCTACAAACATGTTGCAACAAATACTGAAAGATATGTATATTGATCCGGAACTTCTTGAAGAGTTGTCAGAGGAACAAAAACAGATTTTGTTTCATAAAATGAGGGAGGAGCAAATACGCAGATATAAGGAACTAGAAATTAAATTAGAGGAGGAGGAAAAAAATAAACCTTTGCAAAAGAAAAGTAAGTCTGTTTAAAAAAGTTTAAAAAATTTGTTCATAATACTTGTGTTTCTACTTTTAAATTAAAATAAAAAATAACTAGTTTTCTATTGAAAATTAAAATTTAAATAACTAAGAATTATTTATAAAACTATTTTATTTACACTTTTAGAAAGCAACAAAAAAGTTACTTTTCTATGTGAAGGTGATAAGATTATTGTAGAATATATCCAAGATGTTGATCCTATAGGTAACATCTTTTTTAATAAATTCTTAAAATTTTTAAATAAATTTCTGCCTTGTCTGTTGCAAACAAACACTTTCTTTATTTAGAAGGTTCATTCAAATTTTGACTTTGATCAAAATAAATTCAAATGAAAGTTTATTGGAATTTATTTTTATAGTAAAATAGTTTACTTTATAGAGTTAAAAAATCTTTGTGATCATATGGGTCTGAACATGGTTTTAAAAACATTTTGTTGGAAATCTATATAAGTGATTATAATTATTTTATTATTCAAAATCAAATTCTAAAAAACTGGAAATTGATTATTAAGTTTGTTTCACAAAGATGTTTCCAAATCAGAAAAATGTAGAAAAAAATTGTTAAATTTTCAATAAAAATCTAAATTAAACAAATGTACAAGAAACTATAAAAGTTAAGAATTTAAAAGTTACTAATTTTCAGCTTTATTTATGTTATAGTTGATTTAGTATTTTAGCGAAATTGTTCATTTTGGTTTTACAAAAAATGTTCTGTATTTTAAAAGTTTGAAGGAAAGTAGCTTTCTTTCAAGAATGCTTGAGTTTCATTTGCTTCAGGTAATTTACTTGAATTGATCTGGCATGAAGTCTATCAACACAATGCTTGGTGTGCTTTTAAAAAGTTTTAAATATAGTGCCAGATAAGTTCCAGCAATCACTCCCAGCAAGGCTGAAAATGACTAATTTACTCCCAACAAGGCTGCTAATAACTAATTCACTCCCAACAAGGCTGCAAACAACTAATTCACTCCCAACAAGGCTGCTAGTGACTACTATTAAGTTGTTAACTTAAAAATAAAGAATAGTGTTAAAGAGCAAGAAAATGGTTGATAAAAGATTTGTAAAGTTTAAGGAATTAATGATGTTTAAGGTATGAATCAAAAAAACATGAAGATAGTAGAGAGTTTCAAAGCATTAAAATGTGTAGCAAAAAACTAGATATAAAAAGTTTTAAAAGCATGAAGTGACATATACAGTAAAAAGATGCAACTTTACTAAATGGTGGGTCAAACGGGAATGAGTTTTGGTTGATGGAACTAGAAATGATAGCTAAATTTAGCAACAACCATGATAGTACTTATAAAAACGAGAATGAGGTAGATAGAAATGGTTTGATAATTTCAAAAATTTTTCCAAACACACCTAGAGCAAGTTTATAGAGATCTGCATTCCAAACTTTATCGAAAGCTTTTGATATGTCCAGAGCCTTGGCCAACTTGGTGGTACTTTATTGATCTTTTTCAAGTTAACTTTTTTAAAACTGAAATAATTTATCTAGAATTTTACAATATGTCCTCAATTATAGGTTTTTCTATTCTAAAAGTGCATGTTCTCAAACTTTTGATGACTTTGTTGTGAGAAATCTTGACAATTATATAAAGAAACTCATTAGAACGTAAAGCAGATTTTAGAGTTTTAGAGAGACCTTTATTGTAAAAGTTTTGCTTCATGCAACAGTGAACAAGAAACTTGTAATTATTTTTCTTTGATTAGGCTCAGCTGCATCAACATATACCTGGTTTTAATGTGAAATCTCGAAACTTGGTTTTGTAAATGATGCTATGTCAAGTCTGTTATAATACTGTTAAGAATAATTAGATGCGATTCCATTAATCACAGAAAACTCTTTCATTCTTCCTCTGGTAGATTTTTTGACGTAACAAAACAAATTTGATGTTATTTTATCACAGTGTTGCACATGATTCACAAAATCCATGATACAATACTTTCTAATACACAATTAATTTGTCTCATATCTAAAACAAACCCAGTAACTCAAAGCAAATTATAATTAATGAGGTTAGATTCAGCTTTTTGGTGTTCATCTTCATATCTTAACAAACTAAAATCAAGATTATTTATTGCAGCACAATTATTTAGGTTACAACTCATCTCAGTATGACCTTTCTAAAATTCTAAAATAGCAGGCTTAAAGGCAAAGGAAACCCATCTGTATTTAGACTTAGTTTGATTTAAACAAAGAAATTGACTTGGAGACTTAAAGAAAGGAATTGACTTGAAGACTTAAACTAAGGAAGCCCAACTATGTTTAGTTTGATTTTTTGAGTAATTTCTCTTAGTGTTAATATAACCTTGGTTTTCACAAATCATTTGTAAGTTCTGGATGCCTATTACTGTGAAGAATCGCAAGAAGTTGATTTAAATAATACTGTGTACACATGCTTAAAGTATTCCAAACAGCAAAATCAGTCTGTAGGCTTACAATATTTTCATCATTATGATCTTCATTTAGTTTAACAGTGATAATAGAATCTGAATCTTTTTTTCTTTGAAATTTATAGAGCAAGATAACAATTGACAGTAAGATCGCAAATCATTTGAATGAGGAAAAAAAGATGAAGGAAGCGAATTCCAAAGGACTGATGTTCAAGGAAACAAGCTTGATAAATAAGAATTTTTGGAGACCTCAGGAACAGTCACAGTAAAAGGATGAGACTTAATTGAATGATGAGTAACATGAGAATGAATTTTAGTAGATGTTGCAAGAGATGCTTGCTCTTTAGAGCAGCGCCCATTATATTATTTATAGAAAAGAGGAAGAGAAGCAACATTATGACAATGTGACAATGGTTAAAGGTTGGCTGCAAGAACAGGCCAGTCTATGTTTACAATGTGTTTTTGCAACTTGTTTAAAAGAGAAAGGTCATCATTGGAAAATCCGTCCAGATATGGAAACAGTATTCTATACATGGATGGATTTGAGATTTATAAAGATAAAGGATAGAATCCTGAGTGAGCTTGTGAAAGTGGCTTGCACAGTAAAGAGATTCAACCTTAGCAGATGCTAATTTTGATTACATGCATACATGGTTTCCAATAAAGATTGGAATTAAGAGTTAATCCTAGAAGTTTCCATGGTTTCTTGGATACATGGTTTCCAAGAAAGATTGGAATTAAGAGTTAATCCTAGAAGATTAAGGATAGATGACTCATTACGTATATATTACCCTTCATAAATATAGGAAGATCTATTTATTATTATTGATTATTGCGATAATGATTAGCTGAATAAAGTGTTTTATCTTCCTTAATGTTAAAGGATAATTTTGTGATTCATTTACTACACTACTATCATCAGTGATTATTGCACTGAACTTAAATACTGTCACTAGAAGATAATGTTGTAACAATACTTTCTACTGCTGATTGTGGACATTGTTTTTTTCTGGCTATGCCTTCCAACTCTTTCACTGGAGTTTATATTTTTTAGGGTGGTAAAATATTTTTTAATGTCACAACAATTTCTGACAATGTACCTACAAGAATTATTTAACTTGATTTTGTTTTGTTTTAAACTGAGTTGAAATCAAGCTTGATTGAGCTTTAAACTGAAAAATTGCCTAAGTGTTTTTGTTTTTAGACTGGAAGATTAAAAAAAAAATTTTTTATATTTAGACTAAGATATTTATTGAATAAATTTAAAAGGAAAAAAAAAATTTGGATAAACATTTTTGGTGTTACACTATTAAATTTGGTGTTACACTATTAAATTTTATAATTTAGTTAATATTGTAAAGCCATTTTCAAAATATTTTTTTAATTAATGTTTTAAAAGTTTTTAAAGATTAGTATAAATTGTCACAAAACTGAAAAAAAATATGCCAAAAACTGCTTAATCTTTGAAAGTTTTTTTATAAAAATTTTTATAAATCTTTGAATAAAAGCACTGGAATTGTACACGTGACTTTGTTTCAGAGTGGAGCGATTTTCACACCAAATAGTGGTTTTAGATTTATCCGATATTCTTGCAAAAACAAATAATATGTAGAAATTAGCTCTTCTTTGCACCACCCAGCAATTTCTTCATGCCAAACAATTGAAACTACACTTTTCTTCATTTTTCCAATAGGCACAAATGTTTCATTGTATGTTGTTAATCGCTAACAAAACATTGCTTCTTTAAGATTTTCCATTCTTGGTAGCATGATTACTTTTTCCATATCTGTTGCCACTACTATTTCTTGTGCACAAACAGTTCGATCAGCATCAAGTCTATATTTGTTTCTGGTGTGTCTGACCCTTTCGTGTGAATATTCCATGTCATGCAATCTGTACAGTCTGGAGTTGAAGTTAATTTAGAATGATTTTTTCCTCCACAATGTGTAAAGACTTTAAGGCATGTGTTAAGGCAAGGCAAGGACACTCTTCCTTTGTTTGATTTGCAAATGAAATATTTAATTTTTTAATAGTTTTTCTGTACGTTGATTCAATTGTAGCAGTTTTTCAGCGATTTTACAGAAACCATCATTAATTTCATGTCTTCTATTGTTAGCAATGTTTTTAGCACATTCATGCTTGCAATTGCAATCTTCCACTATGATTTTATGTATCAATTTTCTTTTAATCTCAGAATCTTTTCTTTTCTGTTTTTCATGAAATTTCTTGCGATGGTCCTTTATTTAACAATGTGGATTCCTTGTTATTTTCATTTTCTGAATTCTTATACTTAAACTATTGTAGTTCTGATAAATAAGGTCCATTTTGAACAAATTTTTATTTTTATTTTGATAAAATTTTTAAGTTGATGAATTCGTAAAAAGTGACCGATAATAAAATGTTTGGATGAGTGATTTAAGTAGGTGATTTTTGTGTAAAAGTTTATAAAAAGACTGCAAAACATCTGGAACTAGTTGTAAAACAATTATTTCAAATGTTATGTGGTCTTTTAAAAAATAGTAACACAAAAATAGTTACATTTTGAAATAAAATAGATATTATTTTTCATAAAAGTCAAAATATTAATTTTGATAGAGAAAAAATTTACATGCATTGAGATATTTTTTAAAAATGTATATTTATTATGGTTTGGATACGTAACCAAATTTTTGGAAAAATTCATTGGGAAAAATTGAAGTAAATTTACTTGTTATTGTTTCATAAGGCATTTTGAATGCCGCTTTCATGTTTAAAAAAGCCTGTCTACGTTTTTTCCGACAAAAAATACAACACAAATACTTGTTTTTTTAAATTGATCGTTTTTTTTTCCAATCCATAATATAATTAAGTTGATAAAGCTTATATATAAATAAATATTTTAATTCAAATCTCTTGTAAAACTGCAAAATTTAAAATATATGTCAAAAATTGTTTTTCTCGAAATACGTAAAAGCAACTTAAGGCGTTTTGTAAAACAGCTGTAGCATTTTAATTAATTTTTTATTTTGTTTAAAGGCTTCCCTTAAAATAAAAACTTGAGAAAGATCAACAATTAAAAGTTAATTGTTTTTTTAATTGTTAAAACATCAAACCAGCTGTGTTCAAATTGTAAAGAAAAAAATTGCGCGTACAATTACAGTGTGTGTCGCACACTGTCCAATATTCTTCCTTTCCTTTGAAACCAAGTTTAATGAAAGATTTTCTATTTACGAATCTTCAAATAATTATTTTAAAATTATTTCTTACAAAACTAAAAAGTAATATAAAAATATTGATGATAAAGAAAGATGTTCAATTGGATTAATGAATTAATAAAATTGTCACAAACAAACATCCAATGATATTAAAATTGATGTGAAAATCAAAATATCAAAAAATGAAGTGAAATCCAATGATATAAAGGAAACTTTAAGTCTCAATGATGTAGAAAAAGAGTTGGTAATCAGTTGTTCTGACATTAAAAGTAAAGAAAATGCCATGGTTTGCTTCCATGAAAATGTTTACTTAAAACATTAATCCAGAATCCACATAACTTGCTGTGATCCATTTAATTCGCACAATGGAAAAAAATAAAGAAAAGGTAATATTACTTAACCATGAAGCTTTTTTTAAACTTTATTGTAATTATATATACTAGATTTTTTTGCAAAATACTAAAATAGTAATTATCACTCATGTTTTTAGGAGGATGTAAAAAAGTTAATAAACAACTTGCTGGGAAATTAAAAAACATTGGTATTAAGTTTATTCCTGGAGAAAAGATATGCCCATAATGTAAACTAAACTGATGTCATTTAAGGATGATGAACCGACTTGCAGCCAGATTTTTGAAGATGAGATAATGAACTTCTTAAATCTCAAGTTTTTTTTGACGGCTATAACCATAAGTCCTCTCAAAATGCATGCTATGAAAGTCATTCAAGAGTTGCTCTCGGTAAAAAGAAATCATTACATGTTCAAAAAACAGGAAAGTTAGGTATTGCAAGGACTTTAAATAAAGATCTTGATCAGTTAAGCCAAGAAGATTCCTTCAATAAATTATCTAAGGAAGTTTAATGTAAAGCATATAATATGGATATACTTTTAGGAAAAATTAAAGAAAATAGGTAAACTTTCAAATGGAATCAGAAAGTTCAATTACTGCTGGTTCCAATACCTTGGTCTAACTACAAATGTATAGAAAAAGAATTTAATGTTACTAATTATATGGTGCAGATGTCATATAAACTGCTGCTGAAAAATGGTATTTTATCTTTCCCTGAAGAAAAAAAAAAAAGAAAGAAAATATCTCATTTGTACGTATGTGTATTTGCTGTATGCTAAGTTTAAAACCAGTTATCCTGATATAAAGAATTCGTTCAAAATAGCACATTACAGTGTGAGCATCTGGTAAGCATGCAGTATGTGTGTGATCACGCACATGCTGTATGCATACCTACCAAAAAAATGTTAAGTTAGTGATTAGTGCAGTTGAATTATCAAAGGTTTATCATTAACTTATTGATATGCTTGTTTGTAGTAGGGCTAAGAAAAGTTGCATAATGCATTGTTGCTGTTTGTGTCCAGAAGATTCTATATTAAGACATTATCTTAAAAAAAAGTTCTAATCTCAAGAAGATATTGATGAAGATAATTGTAATTGTATAGATTACAGACAAAGAAAGACAACAGATCGATTTAAGCTAGTAGCTTCATTAATACTCTAATAAATAAGTTACAAAAACTTACTGTTCATTCTTACATTGCAAAACATTCATACATCACTGTTTTTTATAGAAATTAAAAATGATATAGGGTTTAGAATTATAAAACTTTAAATGCAAATTAATCTGATTTAAAAAACTTACCCTTGTAGTTAAATTACCCTTGCAGTTTTTTTGTTTTATGGCATTTGTTACATATAGAACATTACAAAAAATTCAGTAATCATATCTTTCAGGCATCTCAAGATTTTTTGTACAGGGCATCAAAAAACTTGCAAAAAGTATTATATTATTTTGAAATTAAATTTTCATATAAAAGCTTTAATTTTTTTAGTGTTTTAGCCATCATTTTTGAGTTCCTCTCCCTAAAATAATGTTTTATAAATAGAAAATCCTTCATTAAACATGAAGGTTGTGAAGTGAAGATCTTTAATGTGAGTTGCAACTAAGTTTATATAGAACAGTACCTGAGATTCTAAAATCAAAAAAATGCACACAAAAAAAATGTATATAATTTTTTTTTTTCATTATTAAATAACAATTTTTAATAATTTTTTTATAAAACTTTCAATGCAAATATATCAGATTTAAAAAAGAAAACTCCAGCAGTTTTTTTTGTAATAAAGAGTTTGCTATATATAGAACCGTAGGAAAAATTTTCAGAATCATATCTCTTAGGCAGTTCAAGATATACTTCTTTTTGTACGGGGCATCAAAAAACTTATAAAAAGTGTTACACTATTTTGAAATTGAATTTTAATAGAGAAACTTTAATTTTTTAGTGTTTTGAGTATCATTTTTGAGTTCTTCTCCCTAAAAAATAGTTTGGTACAAATTTTCAACATTATTGAGCAAGTATTTCATAAGTTAAAGCTAATTGTGTTATGTAATTAGCTTAAAACATAAATGGCGTTGAAAAAATAACCAAAAAAGAGATTAGGACCGAGCATCGATATCTCTGAAACCGTCAGGACTCAAACACTAAAATTTGGAGTGAAGTTTTTTTTCAATAATATAAGCTTGTATTCAAAAAATCATCAAAATCAGAGATGGCAATGTGCCGAAAATATTTTTTTTTTGGTTGATTTGACATGGAATTACCTTATTGACTTCAATCAAGTTTAAATGTGTTAATTTAAATTATATTTAAAGTATAAATGTGCAAAAATGTATTTGTGTGCATATTTATATCTATATATCTATGTTTAAATAAGCATATGCTTACTAGTTTTGCTTATCTTTATAACTTTTTCAAAAAAGAAGGGAAAAAAAAAAATAATGAAAGAAAAGATTGTCCTCCCCAAGGCTTTAAAGGCTCCTACAATCAAGGAGGCTACTTTAATTGTTATTACAACTCTCTCTCAACTTTATAACTTCAAAACACAAACCTTGACGAACAACTCTGCTGCGTGGAGAAACGAGTTAAGTGAGGTACTACCAGAGATGTGTTCTGGCTTATGAGGAAAGCGCTCTGCCTCTACTGCATAACTATAAATTATATATATATATATATATATATATATATATATATATATATATATATATATATATATATATATATATATATATATTTATATATATATATATATATAGATAGATAGATAGATATAGATATATATATATATATATATATATATATATATATATATATATATATATATATATATATATATATATATATATATATATATATATATATATATATATATATATATATATATAGATATATAGATATATGTAAACTATATGTAAATTAGTAGAAAATCACTTAACAAAATTTTTTCTCCTTCTACACTGTGTTTCATCAATAAAGACTCATCAGAGATCTTTATTGATGAAACACAGTGTAAAATGAGAAAAATTTTTGTTAAGTGATTTTCTACTTATTTATAATTGCTCTGTTCTTTCAAGAACATTGAGCACATATATATATATATATATATATATATATATATATATATATATATATATATATATATATATATATATATATATATATATGTATATATATATATATATATATATATATATATATATATATATATATATATATATATATCTGTGTGTATAATTTTTTTCCAGAATTGAAAAAAAAAGAAGAAGAAGATGCACTTCGAAGGGCTGCTGATCAAGCACGCTATGAGGCAGAATTAAGTCGAAAGAAAGAGCTTGAAGAGTTAGAAGCTCGAAAACTAGAAGAAAAAATTATAAACAACAAAGAAATAAAAGTGTCAGATAATGTTTTGAAAAATGAAGATAGTTCTCAGACTACTACAGTGCATTTTTTATTTTTTAAATGTTTATTTAGAGTATATATTTTTTTTTAAATTAAAAAGTTTATTTCTCAGATTTACTTTATATAGCTTTGCATCATTTTAAATTTAGGATATAAAACTTAAAACAGAAATTGAAAAGTTTGAGCTTGGAAAGATTAAACTTGAAGAAGATGCACAAAATAAATTCCTTGAAGTAGATGCACAAAACAAATTCCTTGAAACAAAAAAAAAAGAAGAGGAATTAAAAAAACGTGAAGCAGAACTTCTTGAGCAAGAAAATAAACGCAAAGAAGAGCTTTACCAACAAGCAAAGAAACTTCAAGAACAAAAACGAAAACAAGAAGAAGAAGAGAACAAGCGGCTTGAGGAAGAATGGAAAGAGCGAGAAGCTAAAGCTAAGATGGAAGATGAAAAACGTCGAAATTCATTTACACAGAGCAAAGTAGAATACAAGCGAATACAGAAATTAGCTAAAGAAAGAGAGGAGTTAAGTAAATTGCAAAAGCAAATTTCTGTTCCTGAAGAAGAGCATCATAAAGAAAAAGCTCGTACTGTTGCTTCAGTTAGTGTAATTTCTGATCAAGAACAAATCTCAACTTCCTTAAACAATACCGAGTAAGTTATTTTGTAAATTTGTTTTTTGCTTTTTTATTTCTTTCAATTTGAAAATTAATTAATTTTTTTAACATAAATTAAAAGTTTTTCACTTGCCAATATACTTGATCAAACTTGCCATAACATAATAAAAAAAATTAAACTTAGAAAATAATTAAATTAAACTAAATGTTACTGTTTTATTTTATAAATAAAACTAATATGAATGCTTTATAAATCTAATATAAAAGATATCAATTCAAAATTTATCCAGAAATTTTATTAAAATTAAAAATGAAATACTTTTTTTAGTTTTGAGATTTTATAAAATCTCAAAACTAAAAAAAGTATTTTATTTTTAAATTTATTGAAAAATAATACAAATAATTTTTCATTTTGTCAAAAATGTGACATCGTAAACTTGAATGCTTTATAAATTTAAATGCAGTGCAAGTGTTTTATTATAACCAATAAAGATGAATTAATAATGGGACAACCCAAAACTTGCACATAAATTTAATTGTTTAAAAAGACTCTCTATTAAATGCACACATTCAAACCAGGTATTTTTACAACAAAAAAAATTATGCAGAATCAAAATGCTAAAATTAGGCTTTGAGAGCCAAAGATGGAAAACAAACAAATAAGCTGAAATTTTCTTTTAAAATATCTCAAAAAATAATTTGTTTTGGTAATTTTAGTTTACGTAAAACTTATTTTGTGTTCATTTATGAAATTAGCACAACTTTTCTTAGCACTTGATTTAGCAAGATCCCTTTAACATACAATTTGAAGGTGTTTAGTATAAAGCTCTACCTTATCAAATACAAATAAGATAAATACTTTAATATACAACTTAAAGGTGTTTAGTATATAACTCTCCCCTAATTTTAGAATATATTAGTTCTTTTATTGATAAATTATCTTTGTTGGAACTCATCCTTATTATATATATATATATATATATATATAATATATATATATATATATATATATATATATATATATATATATATATATATATATGTAAATGAATATATATATATTAGGGTGCATCCAACGCCCCATACATTCAAAAATTGATCTGTCCCTATTCTTAAAACTTTCTATTGGTTCTCACAAGACACCCAGTTAAATTTTTTCAAAATTAAATGAGATTTAGGGGGGCCACCTCAAGTCTGAAACTTGCAACAAGACCCTAAACAGAAGTATGTCATGTTGGGTCTCAAAAGAAGCGAAACTTTATAAAAATTTCAAAAATAGTTGTCATTTTTTTGTTAAAAATACCTTGAAAATTTTTTTTGACAAAAACATGAAAAAAAAAGTTTTTTTTTAATTTTTTGTTAAAAAATAATAATTTTTATGCAATAAAACTTAGAATAAAAATTCTTGTGTAAAATTTTGTTCTTTTTGAAATTTTTATAAATTTTTGCTTCTTTTGAGACCCAACATGTCATACTTTTGAAAAACTTTTTTTCCTTCTGTTTAGGGTCTTGTTGCAAGTTTCAGACTTGAGGTGGCCCCCCTAAATCTCATTCAATTTTGAAAAAATTTAACAGGGTGTCTTGTGAGAACCAATAGAAAGTTTTATGAATAGAGACAGATCAATTTTTGAATGTGTGGCGCGTTGGATGCACCCTAATATATATATATATATATATATATATATATATATATATATATATATATATATATATATATATATATATATATATATATATATATATATATATATATATATATATATATATATATATATATATATATATATATATATATATATACACATATATACATATATACATATAATATTCAACTCATCCTTATTACATATATATATATATATATATATATATATATAACATTCAACTCATCCTTATAATATATATATATATATATATATATATATATATATATATATATATATATATATATATATATATATATATATATATATATATATATATATATATATATATATATATATATATATATATATATATATATATATATATATATACATACACATATATATTAGTAGAAAATCACTTAACTAAATTTTTTTCCATTTGACACTGTGTTTCATCAACAAAGATTCATCAGAAATGAGGGGTGATTAGGCGTTTATTAGTTTTATGGCTTTATTCAACACGGAGCTTATTAGAACCCTCACACTGTTAATATTGAAAAAAAGTTCAAAACTAAAATCATCTTACTAAAGAACAATTTACAAAAAGAAAATACAATGTTGAATGCGCTAACTTATGTAAACACATTAGGACATAAAAATCTTTCACATAGATGGCAAATGCGTTAGAAATTTCAAATTACTTTTAGAAATTTTAAGTTGTTTTTAGAAGTATCTGGTTTTAAAAAATTCTGACCCTCCGTTTATTAATACTCCCCTACTGTTTATTGGGCAGGTGGGAAGATGAAATTTAATTAGAAGTAATTGAGATTTTAAACAAGAGGAGCTATTATTAAAATAATATCAAAATGCAAAATAAGTGTAGTAAAAATAGGTGTATATATTATATATAATTCTTATTATATATATTTATAACATTGATTAATATAATGAAATAATATAATGAAATATTTTTTAACATAATTTTAACAAATTTTTTTTTTTAATTATCAATTATTAATTTTGTAAGAGTAACAATCATCAATTTTGTTCATTAATATTGTGTCATCTACTATCAACATGTTATGATACTGCAATTGCTGTTGTTAATGCAGCAGTTGAAATCACAACTTCTGTTATATACCAGTTTTTTAAAAAAAGTGTGTGTGCATATTTGGTTAAATCATATTTTATGTACATAAAATAATAAATTAAAAAAAGCAACATATTGCATATTAAAAATTTTTATTTTAAAAATGTTTTTGAAGAAAAGAGTTTGCATAAATTAAATCTTTTTTAAAAAGAATTTTTTTTCTAAAAATTTTAAATAAGTTACGTTTATACTTTTTTTTGTTTACATGCATAAAATACAACTTAATCTGCAGTATTTGATATGTATGCAAGTCACTGCCCTTATTTTTACCTGATATTCTTTCAGTTAATGATTCCAAAGAAAAAATTTGTAATAGTTTGTATAAATTTGTATAAGTAACAATAAATAGCACTCTTACATTTCTTGCCCCTATTTTTCCTATTTGTCATAAATTTATCCTGATTAAGAATCGTGTAAAAACATTAGTCATAGAAGGCTGGTGTAGAAAGAATTTTAATCAGTAAGCCCTATCTCTTATTTAAACAACTTATCTATTGATTATCACATGATTAATTATTTTATCATCATATTTATTTTATCATTAATTGATTTTATAAAATGTATTGCAAAAACAAACATCCTAATTAAAGTTAGCTAAGCAATTTAACAATTAAACAAACAACTTAATTAAACTTACAGAAGTTTGTAAGCAAAGGAAAGGAAACTAACAGTAAATAAAGTCATAATGTATTTTCTATGGCCTGGTTAGAAAAGTGCAAATATCGGGAGGTCTGAGACAATCCAAACTTATTATTACGACACATGTTTCTACTATATTAAATCTTTTATGAATGTATGTATATATCACCTTAAGTTTTGTCTGATACTAACTTGACTATTAATTATAGGTGATTCACTGTTTACATATTATTACACAAGCGATTCACTGGTTTACATATTATACAATTATAAAGGAATAAAGTTGTTTTTACATTCTTAACTCAGCTTTTTCTTAATTTCACCTACACAATTTTTATTAAAAATCTAAAGAGTTTTTTATATCCTTCACTACATGTTTAATTTTTTACATGTTTAATGTATATATATATATATATATATATATATATATATATATATATATATACAGGCCTTGTTTTAAAGCGTAAACTGGCGCACCATTTACATATGCCCTAAGCCATTTAATATAAGCTGTCAACTATTTCATGTAAGCTATTTTTTAATATTTAAACAAGTCTAAAGAAGTCATTTAAGTGGTAAGATAAAAGAAATAATTAATTTCATAAAAACCACTTATAAAGTTTGAATGACAATTACATAAAAAAGTTTGTATGACAATAACATTTGATATTCCTGCTATTTACAAATGTTACAAACTTTAGAAAAAACAAAGAAAATTTTATTTTTATGAACCTATCTTTACCATCAAAAATGTTCAGTAAAAGAAAAAAAAAAGATGCTATAGAAAAAAAAAAGAAATCATAAAATAAAAATAACAAAAAATTTTATATTTATTATCTTGCAACAGCAAGAATATTTATTTAGACTAGATTTAATTTTTCATAATAAACAATAACAAAAAGTAATTAACCAATTTAAGAAATAAAATAAAAAACAAAACAAAAAATTATTATCTAAAAAATAGTACATGTTAAATTTTATTTTAAATTAGCGCCACTTTTGATATTTTAAATTTTGTTTGTTTTGTATAATGATTGATTTTATCAAAAAAATAGAAAACGCTAGTTTATTACAAACATTAAACGACATCTTATAAAGAGTTATTTTTTTGTGCTAATAGTTGCGAAAAATATTAGTTTAGAAAAATAATATTTGATAATAGTTACATCAGCTTTATATAAATAACAGATTATGCAATGTCAAAAAAATAAAAGCAGAAATTTCCTTATAATTAAGAAAGAATTTTGATTAAAAAAGTTATTTAAATTAAAAAAATTAATTCATTTTTTTGTTGGTTTTTCTTTCTCCTTTTCAATTTTTTACAAACAATTAAATTCCTTATAAACATGTTATAACTTATAACACTGCATCAAAAAAATTCATATTCATAAAGCATACGTTTAACTTTTTTGTCTTAAGGGAAGTGAAAGTGCAACAGTATTAATTTTTTAATAAATTCTACTTTTAAACTGAAATCAATACAGGCCCTTAAATCTTTGAATCAATAAGACACGTTTTTTCCTTAAGTGTAAGTTTCTGGATTTTTTTTATTACTTAATACTTTATATAAATATTTTTTTTTTTACTTAATACTTAATACTAAAAGTATTTACTTATTACTTAATACACATTCCTCAAGAACTTTTTCTACTATATTTTATTTTACTATTTGCCTTCAAAATATATATTAGCAATGAACACACCAACCAAATAAGTGGAGGAGGGACTAGTTTTGATTCAAAAAAGGTACTCGCCAAAATTACACCAATTAAAATAGCACTTACACCAATTAAAATAGTTACCAATTTGGTTCAAAGACCACAACAAAATTGGCAAGCTAGAGCTCACTCTAGTAAGAATTTACCCACAACGATTACCACCAGATTACTCGTCCTGCATTGTAGCATGCGCATACATACCGGAGTGGGTAGCCAACAAGCAAAAACCATAAACCTACCAGCTCCTACACCAAATTGAAAATATTATCTCTAGCAATACACCTGATAACAAACCTCTAATATATGTAAATAGTGACTTAAATGGTGCCAACACTAAAAATATAACCAATGTATATAGTCTTCACCAATTGAATTACTAACTAGACAAAACTGTGTTTTAGATATAATACTTTGGAGCACTCCAAAAACAGTATACATAAACCTTCCACCACTTGGAAAGTCAGATCACGATATAGTTCATGCTCTCCCATTAAATTCATTCTATTGCAAGACTAGACCAGCACCCATATTAGCAACATACAGATCCAGTAACATTGCAGATACTGCAGAAGCACTGAGACAAAAATATTGGAAACAAATTATCCCAAGTCATTTATTAAATTTTTCAAGTCATTTATTAAATATTCACTAAAAAATTACATAGCTAGCTACAAACCTTCTTAACTAATTACATTCACTAATAGTTTTTTCTTTTTTTTTAATTATTTTTTTATATATTTTTTTTATATATTATTTATTTTTTCTTAAAAATCTAAAATTATTTATAGATTATGCATTCAACATAAATTATTTTACCTCATTTTAAATTTTAAATATGTAATTACCAATTACTATTTTAAATTTTAGGTTATTTAATTTTAATTTTGTCCAATTAAAATTAAATAACCTAAATTATAAATTTTTATTTATCAGTTTTATAAACTAATTACTAATAAATAACTTACACCCACTGACTAATTATTTTCAAGTTTCCGTTTAAAATCTAAATAAAAACCGTAATTTTCTAAACAAAATTTGTAGCAAAATTAATTTTTCTGCTACTTGCCTGATGATTGTGGAAACACACGAAACTCCGAGTTTTAAAACTATATTATCTATATTTATTATAAACATTAGCTATATGCTAATTTCTGTTTCTGCAGGTAACAGTAACAATTTATTACTAATACATTTAGTAAAAATTTACTACTAATACATTTCTCAACAATATTTTAATTTAGTAATTTAACAAGATTTTACTCTCATCAATATGACCACGGATTTAGCGCGGATGACAGCCTTACAGAATTTGTCATTCGAGAGAGTAACTTATCTAATGTTTCAAAACTTACGTTTTTCCAGGTATCTTGAAGACATTCGCAGAGACTATTTATATTAGTTGGGAACATTATGCGTACCCTTCTGTCCAGCTCATCCCGCAGTTTCTTAATAGGGTTTATATCAGGTAGTTGTGGAAACAAAACAAAGTCATGGTTTTAGGCACTTTCTGCTTTTCTTTTATCTAAAAATTTGAACATAATTTAAAAGTGTGTTTAAGGTCATTGTCTTGTTGAAAAACAAACCCTTTACCAATATTATAAATACCAAATGGCACAGCATAATGAATCAAAACACTATTGTACACTTTTTTATGTTGATTTGATTTAACTAAATCACCAACTTTTTTCACCCTAAATCATGACATAACCACCAGTGTGTTTCACTGAATAACTCAAACAAATATCATTAACATGTTCACCTACCAATCATCGGACATAGATGCCTGGTTCCAAATAATTCAAACTTTGAATCATCAGTCTAAAAGGCTTTTTTCTATTGATCCAATGTCCACAATTTTTGATCTGCCCATTTAAACTGTTTTTGTTTATATACACGCTGTAACAAAGGTTTTTGACATGCTATTATACACGTATTATACACATATATAAACGACCATTTTTGATCTGCCCATTTAAACTGTTTTTGTTTATATACACGCTGTAACAAAGGTTTTTGACATGCTATTATACACGTATTATACACATATATAAACGACCATTTATATAGACGACTCTACATAATCGTCTCTTGACCATATTAACTGATATTAGAGTTTTTCTTTATTTAATTCTTCTTTAATCGCAGTGGCTGGAAGTCGTCTATTACGTTTGCTTTTAACTATTATATATTTGTCTTCCATCTTTTTTGTGCATCTCGGTCTTCCTGTGCATTTTTAGTCTAGTTTGTCCATGTTCTTAATTGTGTTAACGTGTATATTACACTTGACTTAGGAATTTTTTAGGACTTTTTGCTATTTTATCACACTAGTAACCTTCTTCAGATAAAATCTGAATTTTTGCATGTTTTTAGGTGTGTTTGGGTTTATGGTTATTTGAAATGAGTCCTTTTTTACTGCAGTATGAAATAGGCATAAGTTGCCTATTTCATACTGCAAAGCTTAATCATTGATAACGCTTATCTGGCATGATAAGGTAAAGTGGTCTCTGAGGAGATGTTTGTTACTTTGCTACTACACAAATTACGTTTACACCTTAGCATTTTTTCCCATTTTTAGGCCTTATATTATTGTATGCATACTTTTTATTTTGCAGTCAATTTTTTATTATGTATGTTTCTGTTTGGCGTTATATTATTTGTATATCTTTGTTCATTATAAAATGTGTATTTTTTGATGTAAGTATTGTTTGGGAGCACTGTTTTAATTTTAATCATTTTTTATTTTAAAAACAAAATATATTTTTATTAATCTTATTTATCTTATTTTCACTTTTTGTTTTTAAAAAAAATGAAAACTTTAGATAATATTTTCTAATTCATAAAATTGTTAAACTAGAGTTTTTATGTCTAATACTAATAAAAAATATTTCTTTAACAAAATGTTTTTATTTCTTTATTAGTCGAAAATCTTTGAAAAAAGATGATCGGTTAATGCGCCCACCTCTTCCGCCACGACCAACAATATCTGGTCCAGTAAATGTCAGTACTGTCACAAGAAGTCAAAATGATACTGTTGCTATTAAACGTGATGTGGTTAAACCCACAAATCGACCTCCTCCAGCACCTGAACAGCCTGATTTTGTAAAAAATCAAATTCGACCTGCTAGGCCTAAAAACCGAGAAGAGGTTTCAAAATGGTGGAAGGAAATTGAATATTCTCGCCAAGCTGGGCTTGATAAAGAGTTTAATCCATTATTATGGTTTCATGGTTTGTTTTCATTTGTTTATATATGAGTTTTTTATTTTCTGACTTTTATAAAACAATATATATATATTTTTTAACAGGTATTATTTCCCGCCATGAAGCAGAGAAAATTTTAGAAAAGAAAGACAAAGGTTCCTTTTTAGTAAGAGTTAGCGAACGTGTATGGGGTTATACAGTATCGTTTAAAGACATTGCTCGATGTAAACATTTTCTTATTGATACTTCTGCTAATGGTTATCAATTTTTTGGTACAGAACAGATTGTTCATAATTCTTTAAATGAATTAATTGATTATCATAAAATAAATCCTATATCTGGATTAGGTCAGGAGATATTAATTTATCCATGCGGTCAAGAAACTAACCCACCAGATTATGCTGATTTGTTTGTTGAAAATACTTTGGTTTAATATGATATACATAAACTGTTTTGCATTGCATACAGATAACAACAAATTATATTTATATTATTATAATGTTATTTGTAAACCTAATTTACCTTGTTAAATAAATTTGTAGAAAATTTGTAGATAAAAAGATTAGGAATTATTGTCTGTATTTTGCACACAGTTGTAAATAGTATGATTTGTGTTTTCATTATAATGAGTATTTTTTATTTTTATAGAGAATATGTTTATTTATATGTATGATGATTTTATATTCTTTTTTTGATTAAGGAAATTTTTTTGTTTTTAAAACTCGTTATTCATATTTTAAAACTTCAATAAAAATTCAATTTTATTCAATAAACAAAATAAAAATAAAAGTTTACATACTGTTAAAAATTTTTCCTTATTTGTGTCTTAAGCTTTAAAACATTTATTTTTGTAAATTTAAGCTCTGCCATTTTAAATTTATGCTTAAAAACTGTTGATGTATCATTTTTTTAAACTTTTGTGGACTATATTGCTATTTATGTGAAATCTGGTAATATACCATTTTCTTAGCTTAATTTTAAGTCTGTTGTATGCCAATTTTTGTCAATTGATTTGATGACTTTTAACATCTATATGAAATCTATTGATTTGTCAGTTTTTATCATTTATGTGAAATCTATTGATCTATCGATTTTTAATATTTATGTGAAATTTTTCTCTAATGTTTTTTTGCTGTTGAACAAGTAGTGGGTTCAGTTTTAGTTGAATAATTATACATAGGTTTTATGTTGTCATTTAATATTTTGCATTTGTTAATGTATGTGGTGGTTTCTTTTTTTAGATAAAGTATTTTATACACATAAAGTCATTTTTCTTATATTGGATTTATAATATGCCTACAACTCTCCAATATGTGGCTTTCTCAAGTGCTGTTAATGTTAGTTTTTGGCATGAGCTTAGTAAGCACAAACTTGAGGAATATAAACTTGATGATACAGCTAAAGATATTGTTGGATCTTTTGTGAATAGTAAGAAATTTTTAAACTTTTAATAATTTATTAGAAAATTGTAGAAATTAATATACAAAATTGTAAATACTACAAACATATTATATAAAAATAGAAAATTAAAAATGTATGTACGTATGTATGTAAGAGATTTCATTGCTAATAAATGTATATTTCAGCTTTGATATTTATATCATTAAAAGTAAAATTGCCTCAATCGTTTATTTTAAATTACTATATTGCAATTAGATTTAAATTCAAACCACTTTATAAAAAATTCAAACATTGTAACTATAAGAAAAATGAAACTTTATTTTTGTGTTTATATTTATATTGCAAAGTATTTTTTTTTTAAATAAATGTATACATAACATTATTGCTTTTGCGATATCAAGATCAAACATTTTCTATAAATAGGCAAGTTGTTTCTAGGGATTTAATTTAAAAAGAAATCTGTTTGAACAAAAGAATTTTATTCCTCTAAATTTCTCTTATAATTCTCAAATAATTTTGTGATTAATTTGAAATTAAAAAGAAAATTGGAAAAATTTTTAAAAATTTCAACACTCAATAATTTTAAGTTTAATTCAGCAGCATCTGTAATACCCAGCCCATAATACCCAGCATAGTGAGAATCATTGCTGAAAGTTAAACGTATATCTAGCTACAGTAGCAATATAAGATTTAGAACATAGTGTAAATGAAAAAGAAAATTTTATTCAAATTGTAACTGTTTTTAGTAGTTAATTATATTTTGTTTCTTGTTTTAAAAGTAGAAACATTCTATTGCAAACATTAAACCAGTGATTGCCAAAGTTAAAATAAAAATAAATTGTAAAAAAGTTAAATTGAAAAAAAAAAATTATTCTACTGTTCTGTTCAAAGAAATTTTTATTTAAAAAAATAAATTGAGCATATTCTTAAGCATAAGGAAATATAATTCTGTTTATTTAAAAAAATAAATTGAGCATATTCTAAAGCATAAGGAAATATAATTCGGTTTATTAAAAAAATAATTTGAGCATATTCTAAAGCATAAGGAAATATAATTCGGTTTATTTAAAAAAATAAATTGAGCGTATTCTAAAGCATAAGGAAATATAATTCAATTAAACCAAATATTTTTGTTTCACTTTTTATTGCAAAACAATTTGAATGAAAAAATTGAATGAAAACATAAACTTAAAAACCATTTGAAATCTGAATTTAAGTTTTTTTTTTATCTTTATATACTTTCAATATACAATTACACAATTACAAAAATGTTGTTTGAATAAGCTCTTTTTTTTACTTTTAACCCAAATTAACTGTTCCGCGTTTGATCACGTGAAAAACCTTTTTGCTGTATTGCTTGGCCACGCATTTAAAATAATGATCAATTATTTCTGGCGTACAAGGATCAGCTCTGTTAGATGCTAAGCTGTCCGCTTTTCTTGTTGGAATTTTTTTGACCATCTCTTAATAAAGCCATGAAAATAGTCTTAGCCAGGCTCGCTATTTTTGAATAAATGCAACCAACATCCACATTTAAGGTAGCCAGTTACAAATCAGAGGAGTTCATTTTGGGTTTAACCATAATCCCAGTCACCAAGTGATTAAAACACATCATTCTTTCGGTTTTGTTTAAGACTACCATTGTTATACCTGAGTCATGGAAACCTTTGTTGTAGTTATGTTTGCGATCTTTGAGTATTGAGACTGTAACGCTATATTTGAATGCAGCTTTTCTCAGTGATGTATACTTTTCTTTCATATTAGTTAATTTGGTTAGTATATATCATCTTCATTGTACATTATTGTTTTTTTAGTTGACATTTCGAAGTGAGTTGAGTTTAATTGAGTGAGTGATGATTATTTTGAGAAATAACATAATTGATTTTTAATAAAGAGTAAGTGATGATTGTATTGAGGAATAACATAATAATTCATTTTTAATTAAGAGTAAGTGATGATTGTATTGACAAATAACATAATAATTCATTTTTAATTAAACTGCAATTAACATTATGTTAATTAGATAAAGTTAGTCACTTAATTATTAATCAAGTGTGCAGTTTTATCAGAAAAGAGTTTTTTTTTATACGTTTTTGATTTTCTATTTAACTTTAAGTTTCAGCTGCATAAAAATTATACTATCAGAATGGAAATTAAATTTCCCATAACATGTGGCTAAAATAAATTTTTCTATCAGTTTAGGTTCTAGCGGTATTTTTTGGGTACTTTAAAGTACCGCATTGTAATTAAATATAATTTGAAACTTTAAAAAACATTTTAAGTCTTTTTCTTTATAAAATGTTTATAAAATATATTTAAATGAAACAATATTTTTATTTAAAAAAATATCAATAAAATTTTAATGTTGTTTGAAAAAAGAATTATTTCCTTATTTTAAAAAACTTATACTTATTTAAAATTATACTATTTATTTCTTAAAGCATTCATAACACACAACATTATCATCTTATGTTTGTTTTCTCACAATTTAATTGTTTTTTTTTTTAAATAAGGGGGCAATTGTTTTAAAGCAAAAAACAATTGCGATAAAATGAGCTTCTTTTTTTTTAAGAACAAACTAAATTTCAATATTGAATAATATTTAGTAATATTTTTAAATAAATTTGATAGTTAAACCCAAGCATTAACTTAGATTTTGATAAACTTAAATATATTTTTTAAATCAAAATTAAATTATATATTTTTAAAATCTAAATTAAATTATTTTTTTTTATCAGAATAAAATTATATATTTTAATTAAATTAGTTTTAAATTAAATCATATATTTTTTATCAGAATTAAATTATGTTTTTATGACCAAGCTTAAAGTATTATCAATTTTCAAGTGAAAAAATCAATCATTACAATAAAATAAAACCAAAATAAAAATAAACTTAATTTTATTTGAGTTTTTTTCATTAGTAAATAGCACTTAAATCAAACATAATTGTCATTTAAACTTTTGTATCAAATATTTTTACTAAACCTCATTCAAAAGTTAATGTGACTTTTTTTAAAATTAATAACTTCCTTTATCATACCGCTTATAGTATTATTTAAAAATTAAAAATGATAAAAAGTTGCTTAAACGAAATCGCTTATTGCTTACATAAAATCGCATAAGGCGTACGTAAATTGCTCTACGCGTAACGCTTTAAAACAAGACCTGCAGTTTCAAGTGCATTAAGCACTTTTGTATATTAGCACTTTTGTAATGGGATGTAAGAATTTATTGATTTGAAACTATAAATTAAAAAAAATAGTTGAATGTAAGTCAAACCTAAAAAAGTAATATATTTATGTTTAAAATTTCCAAACTATGACAAAAAGAATTTTCTTTTCTTTAACATAGTTAGGAAATTTTTAAACTAAAAAAAGAAATAATTTGAATATAATAAATTAATTTTAAATAAAAAATTTTTTGAAAACAGAAAGTATAAAAAAAAAATTGCTTTTTTATCCACAAAAAAAAATTATTGTACAATAGTAGTGAAAATGTTTTTTACAACAATTAATTACTGCTTAATGTTTTTTAGCATAAACTATACCAAAAGACTGTTTAAATATTCCAATGCAAAAAAGTTTAGGGCATAACGTAAATGACTTAATGCATAGGTAAGATTTTGTACATAAAATGTGAACAGCGTAACGCATCTTAACAAGACCTGCTAAGCATTCTTTTAGTTCATAATTTCAGATATGGTGCTGCACTGTTGACATCAAAATTGAATTTTAGCAAGTAGAATTAAATTCCTCACAATTATATTTGATTGGAATATAGAACATATAATGACTATAGAGCACATAATGAATATAGAACATATAATGAATATAATATAAACTCGTGTTTCTAACTCATTTAAAAGATTTTCTTTCAACCACATCTTAAAATGTCAGTTTTATAACTGAGGTTAACGAAATGTTAACGAAAACAAAAAAAGATGTCTATAAACAAGTTGTTAGAGAAACTTAACAAATTTAAAAGTATAACTTGCATACAGATGTTTTATCAAGTCTAATTGAGTAGTATATATCAGAAATTTAATTGGATTCACTAGTAATAGCTGTTTTCCCTTTAGTTAGTTTGGTTTTGACCCGACACCGCATACATTTTTTTTTCCAGATTTTCAAGATTTTCCATTAATTTATTAGATTGCAGATCTCATGACCAAAAAACCATTTATGTGCTTTAAATTCCCGGTTTTATTAGTATATTTTCTAAGAAAAACTAAACATATGTGCATTGATTTAAAATACTTTTTTGCAAAAACAAAATGTACAAGTTTCTGACTTTTAAATTATTTACATTTAGACTTTTGAGAAGTGTAGAGATTGTTGTAAACTTGTGGAAAAAGATCAGACCGTTAGGTGAAAATTAAAAAATAGGGAGCTGTTTCACACGCCTTGAATTTCATGAAACTCAAGTTGCGTTTCTCTAAAATCAGGCAGGTTTGTATTCTGGGTAATAAAATACTTAAAGAGATAAGTAGAATGGCTGATTACATTTCTCTCTCCAGGGCATGGCAGTTTTTGACCTGCAACTTTTCTGTCTGCAATTTTTAAAGTAAAACTTAATTTCATAAGTATTGATATTTTAGTCTTATTACTTAAGAATTATTAATGTCATGAAGTAACAAATTGTTTAAAAACAATGGTTTATAAAATGGTTTAAAAGCAGATGTAAAATACAAAGAAAATAACTCTAAACCTTTTTTTTTTTTCCAATGACATACTTTTTCTTAAAATCAGTAGAAATGTAATAAAAATGAAATCAATAGAAATAGCACTTTTATTTTATCTTGTCAAAATTAAATGTTAATAAGTTTTTAGCAGTGCCATTTTAAACCTTATTTTATATATATTGCATTATTTTTAATTTACACTTTTAAGATCAACAAGACTATTGGCAGATGTATATTGAGCCTAATCCAGAGGTGAAATTCAAATTATGGTAAAACCATAGAGGTATTTGGTGCTGGCGTTAGCATCTTTTGACCGAGATCACAATATAAAAATGGTAAAAAGTTCTGCATTCAAAAACAAAGGGAGGTCCAAAAAGATAAAAAGACGGATAGAATTGAAGCTGAAATCCTTCTGAAAGTAGTTTTTGTTGATAAAGACCAGCCACTAGGTCTTGAGTTGTATATTTCACCAGACTACTGGGTAATTATTGGTATTCTAGGTCATAGTTTAAAAAAATGCCTTAGGATGAGACTCCCTTAGACTTTTTGGATACAATGAATTCAAAAACTTTTAAAACCTTTCAAAGTTGCTAACAACTCATCAGAACTCATAGCACTATTGTAAATCTATTGACCATAATTTAAGAAATTTATTTCTCAAAAAAAGAAATATGTTTCTTGTTTTTAAAAATAAATTGCAGGGTAGGATATTTCTTAAAACAAGCAGGGTAGGATATTTCTTAAAACAAGAAACATATTTCTTATTTTAAGAAAAATATTTTGTAATAAAAAACTCAATTTGGCTGTGCTTACAGTAAAATTTATTCAAGATAATGTTGACCGTGTGACAAGCTTGGAGAAGCTTTAGAAGCTACTTCAAATAAAGAGTTCTTTTTAAAAACCATTAAAAAAGAAAAAAAGTGGATTCAAGGAGCTTACTACGGCAACTGCTTTCTCACATTCTTGTTATTAAATGGTTCTAATAATTTGAATTTTGATCTGATACCTAACTGCAAACTCTGAACCTTAAAAGTACATTTAAAGTTTATTTTTTTACATATTTTCTTAAGATATTTGTTTTAAGCTGAAAATGTATATTTAAATAAATATTTATTATACATTTCCAGTGTTTAAATGCTGAATTCTGAAGTAAATTTGCTTTAGAAGAGATCTGTGGCAGTGACGGATCCAGCATTTTTTGGTGTTTGGATAGCTAACATGGAGCAAGATCCAAACATTTGTATGTTTATACTTATGTCAAATAATGATGCTTTTTAAAAAGTTGAATGGAGGCTGGGAACAAAAAAGCCCTAAAATTTTATCCCCCTGCCCCAAACGTGAGAGCAACAAGTTGATGAAATTTTTTTGCTATTCTTAACTAAACTTATATTCATAGATAAATTTTAAGTAATGTTTTACTATCTCTAAGCGTTCAAAAATTATGACCATATAAAATTTGTAACCTCCTCAAATTCAGGGGGTTTAAACTTCATATGGTCATAATTTATGAACGCTGAGAGATAATACAATGAAACTTATTGATGAATATCAACATAGTTAAGAATAGCAAAAAAAATTATTTTACCAACTTGTTGCTCTAACGTTTTGGACAGGGGGTATGAAATTTTAGGGCTTTTTTTGATCCCAGCTTCCAATCATTGCAATATTTTGCAAAGCATCATTATTTGACATAAGTATAAACATACTATTGTTTCGAGTTTGCGCCTCAAACACCAAAAAATGCTGGATCCTTCACAGATTTGGTTTGTTTCCTTCTCTAGGCTTTTTTTCAATATGAAGTAAGTGTAAACTTCCAAGATAAATGTTCTTCTGCGGTGCTCTGTGATGCGACCATTAGGTCTGTGGTTATTTTAGGAGCACCTGAAATAACCACAGAAAAAATGTGTGTATATATTTTTGAATCACATTGATACGTTTTGATCTAGTTTATTTTACAACAAAAGATCAAAAGTCTTTTAGCCAATCTTTTAAGGAAAACATTTTGGATTTGGATTTGTTTGATCCAAGGCTCTAGTAACAGTATTTTTAAAAAAAACATTTGATACCAAAATGTGGTAAAAATTATAAAGTTTGTTGTATAACTGGAAAAAAGTCTAAAGATCAACAAATCACATTACATAAGCCAAGTGTATATAGGTACAACATATTTCTTAAATTAATAAACACAGTGTTTTTTTGGTACAGGAACACATTAAAAAAATATTATTGAACAAATTAACTGGATTTGACATCAGAATCTATTTGCGCCAATGCTTGCAAATTGCTCTAAATTCGGTAAAAAATCATGAAAAGCATAACTTCGAACAATTGGCGCGAATACTTTTATGAAGAATAAACAAAAATTTTTCATATAAATATGACATCTACACCACTCATTAGCCACTCTGCATAAAAATTGGTTGTTAAAAAAAAATTATGGGAGAGGCTAATATATATATATATATATATATATATATATATATATATATATATATATATATATATATATATATATATATATATATATATATATATGTATATATATATATCTTCAGTGAAACTGCAAAACCTCGTAACAGCAACTTTTGGGCTTTTATATTTTATTACTTAAAACGTTTCTATAAAGTGGTACCATGTAACTGCAAAAGCTCTTAACAGTCCGACCAAAGAATTAAATAGAGTTTATCATGTGACATAACCACGTAATTACATTAGCCTAAAATGTGAAAGCAAAACCACGTATCATCAATAACAAAGTATTTCTGACAGTACTTTTGGTGGTTATAGTAGTGTGCAAAAAATCATTCAAAGATAATTTCCTTTATCAAGTAAATCGTGACAAATTTTTATTTTTAAATGACTACAAGAAACGTACTAACAAGTGAGTATGATTTAAATTATTTAATAATTAGATATTTCTGAATGATTAGGGTGATTATGATAGGTTATAATGTGCAGCGCTGATACGTGATTTTGCACTTCTATATATTACTGATACTTGATTTTGCAATTAAACCACAAATTTAGAATCGCCACATGGTCCAATGAAATTAATAAGGTTAATGGAGTTAGTTAGATTGCCAGTAAAATATATTTTTCTAATAAATATAATTAATTGTAAGCTCTATTTTTTGTTTTTATTTGTTTACTATTATTTTGTAAAAAGACATGCTTAAAAGTAAAATCATACTATATCTAGATTATGATATGGATGCTGTCAACAACAACATTACTATAAATTCATCGTTAATGAATGTGACATTTGGGGATATAGACACAGCTAACATGTCTGATTTAATCAACTTTGAGTCAATTGATGGAGTTTTTGGCTCAACCGAAAACCAGGATCATAGTGAGCTCTCGACACAACACTTGTCTAATTCTGAAATTGTTACAGTAAATGATACCGGTGCAGAAAATGAATCTAGTGATTCCAGCAATCTTCAAGATTCTGGTTCAAACTATTCCAATGAACACGAGTCCTCAGAATCCTCCGACAATGATGAATCAGATGTGGAAAATTCACCGCTCTTTTCTGGTGCTGCCTGCGTATCTGTTGATTCACAAATGTCGGTAACCAGTCACAAGTCTCCTCAACCCGGCATTTCTTTGAATAATTGCGTGACCCGTTCATTAGTTCATGTGAGTTCAAATGATCAAGAACATCCCCCAAACTTTCAAATACAACCGTCAATAACAAAGAAAACAAGATGCAAACGAGGGCGAGCTCAACCAAATAACTGGGAGAGAAAGCGTAATGCTCTAAAGCGAATGAAAGGAGAAGAGTACAGAGGTCTGAAAAAAAACCCTGGTGGTAATTTTGTACAATCAGAAGTCAAAGCACCATGCAGTATAGGTCCTGCGTGTCAATCTAGTCGCTATGAAAAAGCAAAGAATCGTTTTTGTCAAAGCATCAATGAAGGAGATCAAGGAAAAATTTTCTCATCGATTAGGGAGATCGAGGAGAAATTTTCTTTATTTTCTATATTGCAACTCTCGCAGAAAGGATGGAGCAAAAGCGAAAGACAGTCGAGACAACGCACCATAATTCAACTCTAAAGTATTTTTTAAAAAAAGACGATAGAAGATTTCAAGTTTGCAAGAAGATGTTTCTTGCCACATTAGAAATGCGCAAGTGGCAGGTTCGTGACTGGGCGCAGTCCAGTCTAGATGGTAGTGGTATGCACAAAACCCTCAATACAAAAGCTTTACCAAAGAGAAATCGTTGTAATACTCCAGCTGATAATGAGAGGAAAACATTTCTACTGACTTTTTTGAAAAATCTTCCCACTCTTCCATCTCACTACTGTAGAGCCACGACTAATAAACTCTATCTTGAACCACCAATAATGTCTGCAATGGTCTTGTAGCGTTTATACAAAAAGTCATTTAAAGCAATTCTCCCCAACTGAAACCACTCTCGAGAACAATTGTAGCAGTTAAGTTTGAAGCTCTTAACTTAGCAATTTACCGTCCCAAAAAAGATCAATGTGACACATGCGCGTCACATAAATTAGGTCATATTTCAGATGAAGTATACAATGTTCATCAGCAACGTAAAGAAGAAGCTCGAAGTCAAAAAGCTGCAGATAAAGCTGACTCCATTGCACATCCAGATAAGATTGTAGTGTTCACTATGGGCGTCCAAGCTGTCAAAATGGCTCCATTTCTTAAAGCCAATGCATTCTACTACAAAACAAAATTATACATTCATAATTTTACAATTTACAATGAGGCTAATGGTAACGTCACATGCTACTTAAGGAATGAAAGCGAAGGAGGTTTAGACGGAGACGTGTTTGCGAGTATGATATCGGACCATGCCTTTATCAACTGGTTGCTGTTATCAAAACCGAAACGCAGTTGTCTCGAATGCCTTGTTAGCCTTAGCAATTGAACATAAGGTCACGATAGAACAGCACTACTTGGAAAAAGGTCACACCCAAATGGAAGTAGATTCAGTTCATAGTACAATTGAACACCATTTGAGGAAAAAAGAAATTTATTTGCTGACTGACTATGTTGGCGTATGTCGCAAAACGTGTTTTAAAAATCCATACTCGGTGAAATATCTAACCCATGACTTCTTTAAATCCTACGCACCGGTTTCATACTATATATCAATTAGACCTGGGTTTAAAACTAGTGATCCAGTAGTAACAGACATTAGTTGTATTATGTACACACCAGAAGAAATTATGAAATTCAAGTTATTGTATTCAAATGAATGGCAACCACTGCCTAAGAGACCAGCATCTGGTCCTTTCCTTCCAACTAGACTTTACTCGCAGCCACGTAAACTTTCAAAGATGAAATTTAATCATCTCCAGGAACTTAAACAAGTTCTGCCCTCATATTGTTGGAGTATTTATATATATATATATTTATATTTATATATTATTATATATATTATATATATTTATATATATATTATATATATATATGTATGTATATATGTATATACATATATATATATATATATATATATATATATATATATATATATATATATATATATATATATATATATATATATATAGTGATTAATGGAGTATTACGACTTATAATATTAGTTGAGATTACTTTTATTAATGAAGATTGATCAACTGTATTTTTTGATGAGATTGATAATTATTGTCTAGATATTTTTCGATGAGAAATTTGAGGAAGATGTTTTTTGATGAGATTGATAATTATTGTGTCAACAGTCATAAATGTTTTTGTTATCATAAAATGTCACATGAAAAATTAAATTTTTAATTGAATATTTAGATTTCTAACAACTAGTATCAAAACAAGTATCATTTAAATAAATTAGAGCCCTAACAGTAAATTATTTAGCAGGCTGAGGAAATTAAATTAATGAAATGTGCAAAGTATAGTCTATACAACTTAGTTATCTTTTAGTGGAAAAACCTTGTATCTACCAAAAGCTGTCAAAACATGAATTACAAAAACACGTAACTGCTTTCCCCCAACCCCTTGTGATTATGTTTTTTTCAAAATATTTGATATCAGTCAGAGACACGATATAACAATTAATAGCAAAAGATTATTATTTGTAAGAATAAACTTTTTAATCTATTTAGTTTTAACTTTCTCCTGAACATTTTTCAAAAAGTCAATTACGAGGTTTTGCAGTTTCACTGACGATATATATATATATATATATATATATATATATATATATATATATATATATATATATATATATATATATATATATATATATATATATATATGTATATATATATATATATATATATATATATATATATATATATATATATATATATATATATAAAATATTTCTTTGTCACACTGTAAATATTCCCACTGAATATATATATATATATATTTATATATATATATACACACACGGTATATATATATGTGCGGTAGTGATGTAGTGGTAGAGCGCTCGTGTCATAAGAGAGAGGTTCCGAGTTCGATCCCCACCATGTCCCTGGTAGTACCGCGCTCAACTTGTTTCTCCGCGCAGCGGCCCTGTTTATCATGGTTTGGAGTTAAAAAGTTGAGTTAGGGTTGTAACCGCAATAAAGTAGCTTCCTCGACTGAAGTAGCCCTCTCGACCTTGGAGAGGTGAATAACAAAAAAATGAAGTGTTATTATTTCTTTTATTATTCTTTATTCTTATTTTGGTTTTTCAAGACCATGCATTATCTTGTGCCATCTTCTTGCTCTTATTATTACTAGTATTATTGTTGTTATTATCATTGTTATTATTATTATTATTATTATTATTATTATCGATAATAATTTTGTAGTAATTGATGCAATATAATTGTAGAAACTGTATCCATTGTAATTTCATTATAAAATATAGTTGAAGAAACTGTATCGATTGTAGTCTCATGATATAATTTAATTTTAGAAACTGTATCTATTGTAAACTTGTGATTGATTGTAATAATTGATGAAAAAAAGCAGTGAAGTTGGTCAGAAAAATAGAAAATGTTTTATTTTTTCAATTTTTAAAAAATGTAGCTTTAATATAAATTAATAACTAAACTAGAAATAAATTTCCAAAATTTTGAAAAACATATTTAAATAAAGTTAATAAAAATTATGATATGAATGTTTGAAAATAAAAATATTTATAATAAGCTTTTTTTTTCTTTCAAATAAAATGAATTTGGTGCAAGATGGAATAAGTAATATGAAAAAAGTTAACTTTTTTATTTATTTAGATGATCGTGATGGTCTTTCTTGCAGATTGAATATAGAGTTTTCAGCTTTTAACAGGTTGCTTTCATATAAACTTTTTTTTAATTTTTAATTAGTTTTTTTCTAATTTTTTTAGTTTTTTTCAAGTATTTTTATTGTAATTTATTTAGAAGTGTAATTAGTTAATATTAAAATAATGCAAAATAATTTTGTAATTTATTGCAATAAACTTATACTAACAAATAAAATAAACAGCAATAAAATTTTTACAGTGCAATTAATTATAACAACAAAAAATTGTTTTAACATTAATGATTTTATCATAATGTTATACAATAACTGATATGTGAAATTAATAGAAAATATAGCTTTTTACATTAATGTGAACAAAATTGATGTTTCCTGCTTAAATGTTTCAAAACAATTATTAAAAGTTTACAAACTTTATTTAATAAAAATTGGTTTGCATAAAAAATGAAAGTTTACACAGAACTATTGTCTAACTTGTATTATTATTAAAAAATGAAAGTTTACACAGAACTATCCTTTCTTGTATTAGCCACACTTCCATCATTTCTTGTAGTACTTAAGAATTAACCACATGGACATCTTGTGGCACATGGGCATCTTGAAACTTATGTTACACAATGCTTTCAATTGCAGGAATATTCTATTTTAAATAAGGACACTGAACAGTGATAGCAGACACTAACATATATATCATGTAAACTTTATGTAAAAACAATTAAATTTTATTGATTTTAAAAAACTACAAAAGCACAAATAAATAGACAGGAGTGTTTTTGAAAACATTCTTAATGTTTTTATTTTTGTTTTTTTACAGTTTACATTGACTGAAAAATTGGGTAGTATATGTGAGGAGTGCTGCTACATTGACTGACAAATAGTTAAACATGCAAGTAGCGCTGTTACATCCAATGACAAATAGGTAAACATGCAAAAAGTACTGCTGCATCGACTGACAAATAGGTAGAGCATGCTGTAAGTGCTGCTACATCAGCTGAAGGATTTGGAGTCCCGGAGTCCTTGCCGCTATTATACTTAAGGACTTCAAAAAATGATTGTTCCTCTGACCTAAAAGTTTTAATTTTTTTCCTATTAGTAGTCCATAAGCTTATTTATATATTTAGAGCTCTTGGATACCAAAAACTAGAATAAAATAATTTTTTTGTGACTTTTAAATCCGGAGTTTTTATTATACTATAATATATATTATAAGTATATATTATAGTATAATAAAAAAAGGGGCATATTACATTCTAAGTAAATTATAATTTTATTTTGTATTTTGCAAAATAAAAGCAATTTTTTATTACATCAAATTATTTTAAAGCAAACTTTTATGGTTAAACTAAAAAGTAAAAATAATTTATGAAGAGGAAGTGGAACTGCTTCACAATCCACTGATAATGTTTAGTGAGATGGCTTTTTAATTTTAATTAGTATTTAAAACAGAAAGGTTTAAATATATTGAGTTTGTGAGAATAACATCATAAGCGAAAAAAAAGAGTAAACCAATATCTAAAGAAGTGGAAAGAAGCAGTTAGAGGATACATGGAAGAAAATGGGTTAGTTGTTAAAATACGGTGTATGATTTGTGCTAGGAAATTAATCTATATTTATATAATTTAATAAACTTTTTTAAATTTTCAATAAAACTTACTCAACTTTGTATAATTAAAAAAAATACACATATTGTAGGTCAGATACACCTAAAATATGGGTGTTTATATGTTTTGATTGCAACCTTGCAGCCTCATTATTTATATTAAAGCAGTATTTATTGTAGATCAGATTCACATAACGTAAAAATGCAGAAATAATTTAAAAATTGACTAGAACATTTATATTTACCCATATAAACGTTTCATTGATTGAATTTCTTGAAAACTTAAAATTCACCTATGAGATTTAATTTATAATTTCAAAATTTGTTCAGTGAGTTGTAATTTTTTAATTTCAAAACTTATTCAGAGAGTTCTTGTAATTTAAAAAGAAAAATTCAATTTTTTCAAGAATTTCAGCATTTTCACAAGATTTTTTACTTCTTTTTTATTATATATAAACAAAAGATTTCAATGCCATTTTTTCTTAACATCAGGAATTTTGGTACTGGTATCAAATCTTATTATATTTCACAAACTAAATCAACATGTTTTTACTATTTGCTGGATATGATTTATCAGAAAATTTTTGACTATTTTGTCTGTGTTTCTTTGTTGTTAGTCTGAATTTTTATTTGTAATTTATCTACAATTTAATTATTATTAAATTTCTTTATTTTATTTTACAAAAAGATTTAGCAGCTGATTGAACTTAAAGACACAAAGTTGAAATTAGTTTTGCTACAGCTATTATATAATTCGAATGTCAACTAAATCAACTAATATATTTTCTAAAGCCGACTAAAATCGGCGTATACGTTTTAAAAATTGACCCAGTCAACCAAAAGTTGATTTAGTTGAAATTTATTTTTTTTAAATAAATTGTCATAAAAATAATAAAGTAATTTATTTTCCCTTTCTATTTTTTAACATCATTTCATTTAAATGTTAATGGAGCAAAACAATATGAGAGAACAGTTACTCCAGAAACTGTACAATTTATTCCCAGACCCCAATGATTTAGGGACTGCTTCAAATACTTCTTGTATATTGAAGTCCCAGGGCCATGAGCCAGCTTGAAGCAGTCCTGCATGAAAGTATTTATGAAAATCAAAAGCATTGAGTTTAACAAAGAAAAAATAAAATTATGAAATACAAAAATTTATGAAATAACCAGTTGTTTAATTATTATAATTGTTTTCCTTTTTTTTTTTTTATGTAGTTATTAAGCTCCTAGAAGTTATTAAGATGCTCCCAGAAGTTGTTAAGATGTTCTCAGAAGTTATTAAGATGCTCCCAGAAGTCCTTACCGTCTTATTACAGAGCACCAGAAAGAGCCTAAATAATGCTAATATGCTATGAATTAAAACTTTATGAGTAAACAAAAAATAAGTAATAGTTATAATTAGAGATGTCATACTTTCTATAATTGCCATTCACTATGTACACTGCCAACAGCAAATAAGAAAATTTTTTCAGGAAGTTATGTTAGGATAATGTTTCACGTTTGCTGACTAACACTTGTAAGGGTTGCTGTCCAATTTAGGCAAACAGTTTGATGTAAAACTAATATCATTTGCAATTGGAATTATTCTTTCTCACATCTTTATATGTGTGCATTTTTTCTTAGAGATTAGTTTGATTGTTTTTATTTACATTTCTTTTTCTTACAAAGTAAAGCTAAATCATCACCGGTGCTACTAGTCACCAGTAATGGTTCATCGGTGTCAAATAGCCTTTCACTTAGAAGGACTCAATGCACGCTTCAAAAGTTTAAAATTATGTTTTTATAAGGAGCATTTATTTTTTTATTTATGCAGATCAGCTTATAAATTTTATAGTTATTGTATCTTTTTTATTATCAAAGTTATTTGATAAATTTTCTCAAGACATTTTTTATTTTTAGCAAATCTGATCATCGTGTCCCTCACTCTTTCTATTGTCCAGGTTTATTAATAAACAAAAACACTGTTGAAGATTTTAAAGCCTGTGACAAAAAAGCTTTGCTTAAGGATGTTGCTAAACAGGTATTTTAAATATTTGAATAGTAATCTTAAAAATTAAATCAAAGTCTTGTATTATTTAAATTTTATGCTTTTATTATACAAACTTTTGTATGATGTTTTTGAATAAAATGTTTTTTTTATTGTTAAAAAGAAATTTCTACCAAATTAAATAATAAATCAAAAAGCATTGTATTATTGGTTATAAGTTTGGTGCTAAACAATTGCATATAAGAGAATAATCAGAGAGTTCAAATCTGATTTCACAATAAATAGATGAGTTCATACATATGCGCAAGACAAGCATGTATCAAACTAAAATCAAAAAATAATAGCCATCAAAACTGAGATCCAATAATGAAACAGCTGAATTTAAGTCTCACTTTAAATAGTCTGGTGAATTTTATATTATAGTAAGTCTGGTTGCAAGTAGGTCTGGTGAATTTTGTAAGGTTCGAGAAATAAAATGTTACTTTGAAAAACACAATTATTTGTAAAGAATAGATTGAAACAATTCGGTGGTGATCAGGGGTCAAATTCGTATTTTTATTTGCATTTGGTAATAATAAGTAATAATTTGGTAATAATAGTTCTATTTATTATACCATTTTATCAGAATTGTTTTTAAAAAATGTATTATTTTTAAAATTGTTTTTTAAAAATGTATTGTTTTTAAAAAATGTATATTTTTTCTTAACCTAAAATAGGAATGATTGTATTTGCATTTATATGTGGATGACATATTTGTATTAGGGAATGTAGAATTACTTTATTTAAGATAGAATGTGATCAAATGTATTTGACCCCTACCCTGTATATGATGATACATTCATTTTAGCTATGTTTATATAATAAAAAGACATGCAAAATAAGACTTAATTTATAAGAGTTTATATTTGGTCAAATGTATTTGACCCCAACCCTGGTGTTAATGATGTTTGATTTTTGTTTTTGTTTTACTTTATTCATTTATTATATTTTTAGATAACTTGTCTCAATTGTAGATAGTGTATTACACCCTAAACAATAAGTTATGCAGTTGCTTCATTCCTGCTCATAAGTCATGAAAATATAGCAGTTATTTATATTTTCAATGAAATATTTTTTAATTCTCATTAAAACTACTTCATGTATTTTACTTGAATTTTTTCCTTTTTCAAATTACACTAACTTATCTGATTACACTACTTTGACTGAAATTAGTATTTTAGTCAAATTTTGGCAATTGACTAAAATAATTGAAAACATGTTAGTAACCCCTACTTTTTGTAACCCCTACTTTTTGTAACCCCTACTTTTTGTGCATGTTTTATCATGAAATCTAAGAAGGCTTTTAAATCTTTCTACACTCATCTATAATCTAATATGTAGTGTTGATACATAGTGTTTTTCTGACCATAGTAAAATGATTGAGTTTTGCAATTTTGGATAGTTATTAGTTCCTGGGCTTTTTTTATGTTGAATATTTCTCATTAATCTGAAAATGGAAAGAGTTTTAATAGCATAGCTGAATCTATTCTGATACTACATGATGTAATAACGCCATAAACTATAATTAAAAATGCAAATAAAAGTCTTGGGGTTAATATAAATAATATTAAATAAAATAAAACATAAGTTATAAAATTTAACTCACTAAGGTACATGTATGAAGTGTGTCAATTTTTATTTCAGATTTAACTTCATAATTTAGCATTTAAATTTTATAATTCACCATGAAATAAGATCAGCACAAGATTTTTAAGATATGTTTTGTTTTAATATGTTTTTTTTATAGATCATTGAAGATATAAAGTCTGGTGTTGCATTTGAAAACACTAGTTTGCTTAATAGATTCTTGGTCCTGACATTTGCTGTATGTTATTTATTGCATCATCATATCTAAATAATTTTTGCTAAATGATATTGCTTTTATTGCTTGTATAAGTAACAAAAATGCATAAGGAAGGTAAAGCATGTTAAATTTTGGAACAATGAAAAATCCCGAAAAAAAAAAGTTAAACTAATGCAAAAAC
Organism: Hydra vulgaris; assembly: GCF_038396675.1. Classification (NCBI taxonomy): domain Eukaryota; kingdom Metazoa; phylum Cnidaria; class Hydrozoa; order Anthoathecata; family Hydridae; genus Hydra; species Hydra vulgaris. Next base: position 46,459,366 of record NC_088931.1, read on the forward strand.
TTTGATATTTATTTTAATCTAAGGAACTTGAAGAAAAATGCTTTTTATTTTAGTATTTTTCATTATTTTGAATAAATAAGTGAATATTTATGCACTCGACAACATCAACTTCTGCACAGTGACTTTGGCAATATTTTATCCTATTATTGTTCACTCTAATATCCACTTAATGTCTACTCTCTAATCAAATCTTTAGCTGTACTTATTGTTTTGCCACTCTTACGCAAATATCTTTTGCCGATTCCCAAAAATATCTCAATGGAATGGAACTGTGGGTAGTTTGGTGGATTCAAGCTTTTGGTATGAATATGATGTACCTTAAATTGTACCACTCTATGGCCCTCTTAGAATAATGACAAGTAGCAAGATCAGGCCAGAACCAACAGGGGACATCGTGACTTCTATAAAATGGCAAAAGTCTAGCTTGGAAGCTAGACTTTTGCCATTTATAGAATGGCCATTATTCCTTGATGTAAATATCAGAGTTTAAAGTTGGCAATATGATGAAAGATCGAGATCTCAAACTGCAGCTGCTTATTGCTTGCCACAAGAGAAGTTTCAAATTTATCCAATGATTTATACTTGGACTTGATGCTGACAGGTCCACGAACAATTTAAGTGTAAAGTTTTGGACATGGGAGCTGTTTAAAGTCACATTTGATGTACATTTTGTCATCCATAATTATGCAGTCATTAAATTTTGTAAGCACTGCTTCATAAAGTTTTTGAGCACGAGTTTTAGCAGTCAGTAATTGCTTATCTAATTGGTTTGGATATTTAATGGCTTGGTGAGACTTGAAATTGTTAAGTTTCTTAACTTTCCTGACAAAAAACTATGAAACTTTATAGAATTTGGCTCGTTCTCTGTTTGATAAGTTGGAATTTTGCGTGAATGATCATCGAATACTAATTGCTACTTTCTTATCTTTAAAGCCACTCTTTCTTCAAGATCCTTTTGCTTGTTTGATAGATAGATGACCATTTAAACAGTAATTTTGCTAGATTCAGATGCTTTAGCAATTGAAAGTAACGATGCAGAAGGATTTTGCAGATAGTTGTGCAGAATTTTTTTTCCTTTTACTGACTGTTTCGATGACATTTTAATTAAGAGAAATATTTTGACTCGTTGATGATTTTAATTAATGCTACCATTACTTAATGTAATTACGCATGTAATTTTAAAAATCATTTTAAAATATGTTAATAACAAGTTTTAAAATGAAATTCATCGTTCCGAATTTAATGATTGCATACTTTAGTATTAAACAGTACCATGTGAATGTACATAAGAAAGTTAAATTTTCATGCAAGTACAAATATGCAGCTTTTGAGCAAATTTCAAAAGGCATGTTTAAATTAGCATTGAAGAATTGTAGTTTATGATTATGATATAGAAAATAATGTTAGAATTATGTTTGCTGAGTTTTTAAGTTATTATTTTTATAAAAAATAAATTTTTAAGCTGTTATTTAACTTTTTATTTTTTATTATTACATTTCTCATGAGTTAATAAATCAAATGGTGACCAATGATTATTTACCAATGTATGCAAAAAATATATGATTCTGTATCATATATTTTTTGCATACATTGGTTTTTAAATTATTACAGGATTTAAAAAGGTACGATTTTTATTATTGGTTTGCTTTTCCTGCACTTAATATTAAAGAACATATCAATATTGTCTCTATCAATCCCATTACTGCAATCTATAATGAAACTGAGGTGAGAGTTTTTGTTTTACTGTTTGTGTTTTAGGTGTTTTTGTTATATTACAATATCATAGTTTTAATATTGAAATTTTTTTATTTTTATTATGGTTTTTAGATTCATTCATTGGAAAAAGCATATGATTCTTTGAGAGACAGAGTTGGACATGGTTTTTATTTCTTTCTTTCTCACACGATGATGATGATGATGATGATGATGATGATGATGATGATGATGATGATGATGATGATGATGATGATGATGATGATGATGATGATGATGATGATGATGATGATGATGATGATGATGATGATGATGATGATGATGATGATGATGATGATGATGATGATCTATTTACTTTGATAATTGAGCCACAGCATAAACCAAAGTTCACATTTTGATTTTAGTACCCAAATTAATTTTTTAATTTATGCGCTTTGATTAATTAATATTTTAGCTAAAATATCTATAGCACTAATTCATATATAATTGATATAACTTAAAATAAAAAACAGTTTGCCTAATACCTTCTGGTTTTTATTTTTTATTCAACTTGCAGACACTTTTTTAAATATTTTTTGAATATTTTTAGATCCATTTGCATTTATTTTGAAAAAAGTAGGAACAGAGTTTGAATCAGGTTTACTATCGGATTGGGATCAATTTTATGCTGGACCTGTAAATGTAAATCTGTTGTTTTTTTATCTTATTTATATTTATTTTATGTTTATATTTATTCAGTTTGACTTTTTATTTGATAACAGAATTGTGATAGAATGTTATATGGTATGAATAAAGTTTTTACTTAAATTGTGATGAAATATGATAAGGTGTGAATGTTTTACATGAATTCTGATTGAATAGAGGTTTTAAATAAATAAATTTATTACTTCAGTCTCAGAATAAAGAACAAAATGTATAGGAACACATGAATCATGTTAAAAGAATGCAATTACAATTAGAATAAAAAAGAATGCAATTACAATTAGAATAAAAAAGAATGCAATTACAATTAGAATAAAAAAGAATGCAATTACAATTGGAATAAAAAAGAATGCAATTACAATTAGAATAAAAAAGAATGCAATTACAATTAGAATAAAAAAGAATGCAATTACAATTAGAATAAAAAAGAATGCAATTACAATTAGAATAAAAAAGAATGCAATTACAATTGGAATAAAAAAGAATGCAATTACAATTAGAATAAAAAAGAATGCAATTACAATTAGAATAAAAAAGAATGCAATTACAATTAGAATAAAAAAGAATGCAATTACAATTAGAATAAAAAAGAATGCAATTACAATTAGAATAAAAAAGAATGCAATTACAATTAGAATAAAAAAGAATGCAATTACAATTAGAATAAAAAAGAATCCAATTACAATTAGAATAAAAAAGAATGCAGTTACAATTAGAATAAAAAAGAATGCAATTACAATTAGAATAAAAAAGAATGCAATTACAATTAGAATAAAAAAGAATGCAGTTAAAATTAGAATAAAAAAAAATGCAATTACAATTAGAATAAAAAAGAATGCAATTACAATTAGAATCAGTAAAGCAACATTTAACGACTTCTTTAATCAAACAAATTTATTTCAATAATGTTAATGTTTTTATATTGATAAATGATAACATTTTTACTGAATTTTCTATTTTACATTTTCTCCAATTATTTTCTGCACTACTAAACTTACATAAAAGCCATGTTTTCAATCAATTGCAAAATTTCCCAAAGATCATGTTTGTAATTTTCTTACTTTTGATTCCATTTTTTACAAATTTTTTATCCCTACAAATATAGAATACTATTGTCATATTTAAGCTGATTTTTTTTACCAATGCCCTTCCTCTTTTAAAAAAGGTGAAAAAAACTCATTGGTAATGTAGTTGGACTTGGTTTAGTAGCTCTTGAGCTTCAGTCTAAAATCTACAAATACTTCTCTCTAATCAATTAACCATTTTTTAATTCTACCTATTGAACCTATTGAATTCCAATCTTGATTAACTGGTCATTAAACTATGTTGCATCCTTTTAATTTTACTGTTTCAAAGAAAAAAGCTAAAAATATCAATATTTCCATTAATATTGCTATTAAAAAAACTAACAATAATACTTAATTGTCTGTGAAAATGAAAACATAAAGATTGATAATATTAGACTATTATGGGCAAAATGTCTATATATTGTTAAAAATAGTATTTTTACCTGATTTTTATTTTTCTGGGATTAGTTTGTCTAATGAATCTATTTATTAGTCAGTTTTTTTTTAGTCAAATGATCCTATAAACAAAATAATAAGCATGTTACAGCAAATTCATTTACAAATATATTTCAATATATAAAGCATGTTTATAAGTTACTTATCCTTTATGATAGAGAGGGACTATTAGAAAATAGAGATTAGTAGGAAATAGACAATGGAAGTTATTAGGAAGTTGACAAAAGAAAGTAGAAATAAATTGGAAATAGATAATAGTAGACAATTGACATTAGAAATGACAAGTAAAAAGAAAAATAGAAAGTAGAAATGAAAGTCACAATTTTACCATACAGTTTACAAGCTGGCAGTTAAGAGATAATGACTGTAATTTTAGAAAAATTTTCAGAAAAATTCTCATTTCACTTCATTATCATTAATTTTGTAACAATCATCATTCGCTCCTGATAAGATAGTTTCTTATTTCCAGGCATACTAAGTAGATCTATAAGAAAACACAAGAATAGCTTAAGACAGTATTAAAACAGCACATAAATATAAAATAGTGATGAAGAGAATATTAATGAAAAAATATAAGTTTAAGAAAGATTAAAATAATAAATTTAACTAAAGGTATTAAAATTAGTATTATAACACAATAGAAAAGAGAAAAAATATTAGAGAGAAGCTCTGAGTTAGGGTTACAAATAATAAGTTGTAGAAAGGTAGAAGATTTATAAACAATATTTTTCTGAAAAATGGTTAAAGAGAGCAGTTTAAAATTTTGATAATGGTTTAAGAGATTTTGGTTGGGAAAGGAGATTGTTCCATGTTTGTATGCATTTATGTTGTATGGATTCATAGCCATAATGAACAGTTTGATATTTAGGTACAGATAACTTAAAGTTGCAAACAGATCATAGAATATAGTTACAATTTTCCTTATAATTAAAAAAGTTGATAAATTTAAGAGGTAGCTTATTGTGATTTTGGTTCCAAACAAATAGACAATTTGATAGCTGAATAAGGTCGCACAACTTAAGGACTTTTTAAGGAATTTAAGGAGTATGCTACATTTCAAATTAGTAGGTTTAAAATAAATTAACTTTAAAGCTTTTTTTTGTTTGTTTTGGGGATAAGTTAGTCTTGCAAGCTGCTTGGATTGTCTCCAAAATTGACAAGCATATCTGAGATAAGAGTAAAAAATGGCATGATATATATTAAGCAAAGTTTCATGATTAACACAATGACAGATTTTATCTAACATGTCATTCGATCTGCTTAATTTCAAGTTATTCCAAGATATTTTTAATTGAGTTAACTTTTCTGCCCACTTAATCTGAAATTTAGTTGCTTTTTTTGTTTTTGTTTGAACAGATTTAATTATAATAATTTCTGATTTTTGTTTGAACAGATTTAAATATAATAGTTTCTGTATTTTTAGAGTTAAGCAATAATTTATTGGAACAGAGTCATTGAACAATATTAGCAAGATTCTGATTTATATATTTGTTAAGTTTTTTAAGTAATTTGTTAATCAATTAAAAAGAAAAGGAATACCTCTAATACCATAGTGTTGCAGTTTTTCTAGGAGGATTGTGTTCTCAACTGTATCAAATACTTTTTTTACGTCAATAAACACTCCACATGCAAAGTGTTTGTTATCGATAGCTTGTCTAACTTTCTCTGTTATTTCTATTAATGAATGAGTCCTTGAGTGTTTTGTTGTGAAAACCATATAGGTGTTTGTAAAGACATTTATATTTCTCCAAAAAATGCTCAAGTCTTTAGAACATCGCTTTTTCAAACAGTTTACTTAGGTTTGAAAGAAGAGAAATAGGAAGATAATTGGAGTAGTCTAGATAAGTGAACCCATTTTGTGTATAGGAATTACTTAGGCTACCTTTATAGCTTCTGGAAAAATACCATTTTTGAAATAATTATTCATCATCATACGTAGAGGTTTGGAGGTAATGTAAAACCAAGGCTTTTATTATTTTTAAGGGTACTTTTTATAAGATTTATCCCCTCATCTTCAGTCACAGGATCAATGAAAAAAGAAAAAAAAAACTAGGTATTTTAAGAAAATTTTAAAGATCTAAAGAAAACACATTTAGAAAGAACAATATTTTTAGATGAATTTTTTTTTGAGTTATGTGTTTCTAATTAATTTTGTTAATCAGTTTATTTAAATTTTATTTTTTTCTATGATAGGTTGTCCTTGGTTTTTCTGACCCATCAACAATGAGTGAAAATCCAGGGTGGCCTTTACGTAATCTCCTCACTTGCATATCTTATCAAAAGTATTTCAATAAACTTTGATTTTTTTTTTTTTTTTCGTTTTTATATTTTTTAATTATGATATCTAAATTTACTACTTTAAATGTACTTAAAATAATATTACTTAAATATACTTAGAATATATTATTTAAATATACTATTAGAATTATAAAATATTAGAATATATTACTTAAATATACTTAGATATATCCTTATTTTTAAAATAATTTTTATATTAGTTTTTTTGCTTTGGCAATATAAATAAAACTTTGTAATAAATGTTATTTATAAATGTTATTGGAGACACTACGGACCATGATAGACATTATGCACCACAGATGGATCCTATGGAGATGTTTCTTTAAATTTTATTTGATGAACTAATGATGAATTAAAATTTATTTGATTCTACTTCATTACATATATAAAGATAATTAACTGACAAGAAAAAGCTCCAGTGCAGTGCAAGTGTATGGGAAATTCAATAAAAAAGTTAAAATATCTCTAATTTTTAATAAATTGGTCTGTATTTTTCAATTAAGAACTGAAGTTATTTTTGTGTGGCAGCAAATGGTGATCAAAAAATTTTTTTTTAAAGTTTCAACCAAAAATAACAAAACTTCAGGATATTACTAAATCCATTAAAGAAAAAAGAGTTTCTTTTTGTCTGTGATAGCTTTGATAAAGTACCAATTGTTACAAGAATCGTCATTTTTAAAAAAAGGAATGGTATGAAGAAGAGTTGTTAACCAGAAGATTTTGTACAATTCTGGAAAAATAAAATTCTTTTGGAAGGATATTGAGAATCAGGAAATCTTTTTTCATACCGAATTTTACAAAACAAAAAAAACCATCGATATTCATTTCTCAAATGCTATTTATGAAATGTAGCCTTTTGCAAGTTGAATTGCAAAATAAAACTATTTTGCTACATACGAAAGTAGGGCTTACAGTAGTCGCACTTGCGAAACGAGTACGCACCGCAACAAGCAAAACAGTTCTTATCGGAAAAAAACATTGACGAAAACGGAACGAAACACGGCATAATAAATATATTTAATCACGTTTTATGAATCAAATACGAATAATTAACTATGTAATTAAAATACTAATTTTTTATATGATATTGATAAGTTTCAGCTTTAAACTTTTATAAAAAAATCAAGACTTTCATAAAATATACTTTTTAGAATGTCATTTAATGAATAAGAATTAAATAATGAAGAAAACGTTTTTATAAATGAGAAGACAAATAGTAAACCTCCATTTCTGCTAAGCGAAAGGCAATAAATAATCAAAAGTTGGAAGTAAACCAAAGTCGGTACTTGATAAATATAAATACATATAAACACTGGCATAGAGATATGTTGCGGAGGGAGCATTTCCTTTCCCTTAAAACTAACTCAAAGTTTCAGTTTTTTCTATTTAAATTTTAGCTGTGTTAGGCCCCCAAAATTTCTGTTTCAGCACCCCTCCCCTCCTCACTTTTTTAACCTTTATATATATATATATATATATATATATATATATATATATATATATATATATATATATATATATATATATATATATATACATATATACATATATACATATATACATATATACATATATACATATATATATATATATATATATATATATATATATATATATATATATATATATATATATATATATATATATATATATATATATATATATATATATATATATGTAAAAACTATTGAAGAATTATTTAACAACATTATTTTATTTAAATAATAAATAATAACATTTTTATGTATAAAAATTTAATGAATGCTTTCGAGTCTATTCCGAAAGCACACATTCCGAAACGCTCCTTCTGTGAGGAACTGCAAGTATTCTTTTGAAATGATTTGTTTCGCAAGTTTCTTTTTGTAAAGGGTTATTACAGAACAATAATTTTTTTTTTTCTTGTATAATGCTTTATAGAAGGTGAATTTGCGCAAGTACAACTTCCGCAATAGCAACTTGAAATATGGAAGATAAAAATGCAAAATTTTCGTAAGTTTTTGTTTACGGCGAACAACCCTAGTGTAAAGTACCTTAATAAATGGCTTAAACAAATTTCTAAGGTTTGTTAACAAAATGAATTTTAAAAATTCTAATTATGAATAAAGTTCTGTTGATTTTTTTTTTTTATTATTATCAGTTTTTTAAAAAAAAGAACTGTATCTCAATCAACCTTTACGCATTTAAAATTTTTTAAACATGGCAATAAACTTCTTTTTTGTAAATAACTTTATTCTTAATTTCTCACATTAAACTGATGGAATTTTTTTTATGGGGTCATTAATATTCGTATCTTTCTCTAAATATGAAAATCTGTTTTGAGCGATTTTTTTTTGTTTAGATCAAGTGTCAACAGAAGAACTTCAGATGTTTAAGAAATATCAAAGGGTATTAATTTATATTCTGAATTGATTCAAGAAAGTATAGAAAGATTACGCTTAAAATATTTTGGAGTTGTTGCTTTACAATATCTTCATATTTCTAAGAATGTTGCTGAAAAAAATTTAGTTTATGATCGTTTTAATTGCAGCATATTCATTGGGATCAGGAGGTGAAAAACATGTTGTTTTATTATTTTAAAAACTAAAATGGAACAAGAAAATACAGGCAAATGGCGCTGGTTTTAATCAAGTCTTTTAAAACAGTTATGGAGCTTATTATATGTTTGGAACTATCAATATTTTGAATTATTTGGTTTCAAAGTAGCATTAAAGGAAATGTTTAAGAAATTAAATGCTTTAAATACTGAATTAAATAAATATTTTTATTGTAAGAAAATTTTGGAAGCTGGTAACAATTAACCAATGATTTATAAAAAGGATGAATTTATTCAACTTATAATCACTGAAAGTTTTTGAAAAAATATTTTAAATCTATATAATAAAACTACCAATTAACATAACTTTGATAATTCTTGCTTTGATAAAGCCTTTTTTGTTTTTGAAAATAAAATTATTGAAAATTAAGACTCAGAATAAGCATACCCTGTTTTGAATACTTATTATAACTGCATCCTTAACTTCCTAACAGCAAAGAATTTGATTAAATGGTGTCATCTAATCAAATGTGCTTCAATTTCTAAACAATATAAACATATGAAATTATATTTGAATCAAATCTGAGCAAGATCTTTTTTCTTTCAAAATATTTATGGTTTAATCTTAATTCATTTATGGCTAAATGATTAAGTCCTGTTCAGTTAACCTATCATCCTTACACAACTCAATCATTGAGTTTTTAAAATCAAAGCTTATCGCAGTTATATTTTGATCATCTAGGAACCATCTAGATAAAAAACCCAATCTCAGCCTCCTTGACTAGTTTGTTTGGACCTTTTGAATGTGTCAATATCTACCGTCTAGTTTAGAAGTAAGGTTAATTTTTTCTAGCTTTTCAATTTTTCAATTAAACTTTTTAGTAATGAATCTTTAATCAAAATTAAAGTAGAATTTTTTTCATCATAAAGTGTATCCTTGTATACTTTAATATTAAGGTACTTACTATTCTGTTTTCTTTATGAAACCGTTGTTTTGACCATAATCTTTTGTCTGGCTATCTAAATTTTTTATAAATGATGTAAAACTCCTAAGTTATGTAAGAAATTTTTTTTTTAAACATCTTCACTTCCAACAAGGCTGCAAGCAACCTCTATTAGAGTTGGAAATTACTGGAAGAAAAGAGATGAGTTTTATAAAATAAGATAATGATTAACAGATGACTTATAAGATTGCGAGTTACATTAATCAGGAAACAAAGATAAAGGGAGCAAACTCCAAAGAACTAATGTTTGAGGAAAAAAACTAAACAAAATAATTTTCGGAGTGCTTAAAAACAGTCACTGTAAGAGAATGAGACTTAATTGAATGATGAGTAACTTGAGAATGAATTTTAGTAGATGGCAAATATTTATAGAGAAGATAAAGAGAAGCAACATTATGACAAGGTGACAATGAATAAAAGTTGGCTGCAAAAACAGGTCCAACTATGTTTACAATTTGTTTTTGCAACTTGCCTAAAAAAGAAAGGACATCATTTGAAAACTTAATGTAAATTAAAAAAAAGTATAGGGTCAAGAAAAAAACATTTGTAGGATTTGAAGAACAAAAATTACAGGAAATAAAGAAAAGTGCTGAAAGAAGAAGAGTGCTGTCCATTGAAGACAACTTTTACACTACGATTGGAAAGAGTCTTGAAGATGTTACTGATACACCAGAAGATTCAATAGTCTTAAAGATGTTACTGATACACCAGAAGATTCAATAGTCTTAAAGATGTTACTGATACACCAGAAGATTTAATAGTCTTAAAGATGTTACTGATACACCAGAAGATTCAATAGTCTTAAAGATGTTACTGATACACCAGAAGATTCAATAGTCTTAAAGATGTTACTGATACACCAGAAGATTCAATAGTCTTAAAGATGTTACTGATACACCAGAAGATTCAATAGTCTTAAAGATGTTACTGATACACCAGAAGATTCAATAGTCTTAAAGATGTTACTGATACACCAGAAGATTCAATAGTCTTAAAGATGTTACTGATACACCAGAAGATTCAATAGTCTTAAAGATGTTACTGATACACCAGAAGATTCAATAGTCTTAAAGATGTTACTGATACACCAGAAGAAGAGAGAGCTTATGGAAAAGACCACAATCTATCAAAGGCTTTAGAAAAGTTGAGAACGATTTTTGAAATGAAATACAAAATTTTGTGACCTGAGAATATCAGGCTTTCGCATTAGACAAAATCTTTTTATCATGGCTTCTAGCAGTAGTAAATAGACATCTGTTTTCTATAGAATTGTTTGTATTGAAAGTATTGGTGATATGGAATTGGTAGTTACAATTGGAAATTGCAGCAGCACAATGAGAGGAAAATCATGGAGAAGAGTGAGGCTTGACTTGGAATCTTCAAGAGGGAATCAAAGATTTCATGCTAACATGAATCCAAGAATTTACATAAGAATCACATTTGTCAGCAAGAAGACAAAAGATTTCTACCCAAGGCTATCACAAAGAAAATCATGGAAAGAGTCCCGGTCAGCTTCAAGGTAGTTGTAAGAGGTAGGATTATAGGGGGATTCTGATGATGAAGAAGAATGAAATAATAGTTTTAGAGAGATCAAAATGTGATCAGAAGCACATATGGGTGAATGTGAAGAAACTAAACATCGACTAGGATCAGTAGCAAGACAAGTTGAGTAGAAAAGGTAAATGATTCGGATTGTCTGGGAAGGGAGTTGGAAAGTTAAATGTTTGTGTTCAAGATTAAAAATAGCAAAAGTTGTGGGCCTTGATGCCTGCAGAGTCACTGACAATAGAACTAAGCCATTCAGTGTGATAGCATTAAAGTCACCAACATTAATGATATTGGCAAAAGGATAAAGAGAAAAGGCATTGTCATTTTGATAAAGAATAACATCAAAAAGAGTGCAGTTTAGATAGAACAAAGAGAAAAGTAATAGAGTGAAGTGGTACTAAAAACACATAAAGGAAAAGTCTGTCGATTCAAGCCTAGTTTTTGACAAATGACTGAATTCTTTCGAATATAAATGCCGAGGCCAAGCATGTGAATATTGGAGTCTTTACAAATTTAAGGAAGATAACCATCAATACTAAGATAACAAGATGAGACATCTGAACTCAAATTAGTCTCACAAAAAGCAAATAGGTTTAGAGAACTTGGTGATGACAATGGTTTTTTTGTGTTTTATAGTATTTGATACTTTTATTATTTAAATGAGTTAAAGAGCTTGACTCAAACCACAGGTTGTACTCAGTTCACTGTTTAATAGTCCAAGGAATTGCCTCATTACTATTATTAATTCCTAAGCCATAACAAAGGACTCTAAAAGTGGTCTTGACACACAAAGTACAAAAAAGGACACCATCCATGCCCAACATGGTTCTGTTAATACTCTGATCATTTGCACCTGTTGAAGGAATCAGCCTTTCTGAGAGATTCCACAGAGTTTATGAAACCTGACTACCAGCCGGCCTCAGGACCATAAAACTGAGTTTTAGAGTTGTACCCTCATTAGAAGATAAAAAATGAGTTGCCTAGTCATAGAGACACGAGCAAAACCTATGCAATTAGTTTAGAAGATCCAGCATTCAACATGCTAAGCTGGAAACAATGTATTATCTACCCCAAACCTACATCTACGCCAGCCTAATAGATGAAGAAGGTATGTAAAGCTGCTTATCAGATAGAAACTGTTTAACCCTTATATTTTTGAATCTAAAGTTCATAGAAAAAATTATTTTTTTAAATTTTTTTGTATATTTTGTATAGATTACTAACTGTTCTGTATCTTATTTGTAAATAAAAGTTGCTTAGTTATTACCATTACTCTTTTGAATAATGACCTTTTTTTGCAATTCTTTAATTACACATAAAGTTTCCTCAATTGCAATTAGTTTTATAAAGAATTTTTTTTTCATTATTACCCTTCTATAAGTATTTTTATATCTTATATATTTTTATACCTTATATATAAGTATTTTCATACCTTATATATTCTATAAGTATTTTTATACTATATTTTAACTTCTTAACTTTAAATAAAAATTAAAAAATTTGTAAAAAAAATTTAGTTAAATTTGTTGTGGAAAACTTTTCTTTTTTTTACTTTTTTCAATTTTATGCTTTATTATATAGGTAAAATTTGTATTATATAGGTCAGAGTATATACATGGAGTTAGCTTTTTTGCATGTAGTAGTTTTGTTTTTGCTTTCTACAAAATAATAGGCGGATACATTTAATGTCTGCCCAAGATGAGTATTTTCATCCAGATACCATCTTGATGCTAAATTGCTGCCATCACCAACTGCTAAATTGCTGCCATTTTAGGAGTTAAATCAAAAGATTTGATTAAATCATAAATCATAAA
>NC_088931.1:46477500-46512500 GCF_038396675.1 Hydra vulgaris
CTTATTTTTGTTTTCAACTTCAATAGTATATTTTAAAGAAGGATGTTGTCTGTTAAGGATTGTTTGGAACTGTTCTGCTTGCTTTAAGTTAGAAAACCTAGCATGGCTAACATCTACATATCTATGAAAGGTTTTAATATCAATTGAATAATCGTTGTCATTGCTATTTTTATTGCCTTTTCCTCATGGTATTGTAAAAAATATTCAGCCAAAACAACTATAAAAGACAATCCAATTTGCCTGAATTCTCTAACTCATGAATCTCACCGTTCCACAAGAAGTAACAACAAAACAAACACAGTTCAATTAGTTGTTTTGTTTCAGTTAAAGTAAGTTTAGTTGAGTTTTTATAAGAAACGCTTTTATTTAATTGATTCAAAAGTATTAAAGTTGCTTCTTTTTATGATATTGATGGTTATAAGTTCACAATATCAAAGGATATCTGTATTTCATCTTTTTCAATTAACCACGACTTAGTTTTGTTAATAAAGTCTTTAAGATTTTTTAACCTAATAGGATTTTCAATTAAGACCAGTTGTATTCTTTTAACCAAGTAATTCAAAATTCCATAAAAAGGTGTGCCAATAGTTGATTCAACAACTCTTATTGGATAAGATTTGTCTTGTTTATGAGCTTTAATTAGCCCATACAAAAGTGGTGGGACAGGATCACTCTGATATATGTTTTCATATTCATCTTTAGAAAAACATCGCTTTTTGTTAAGCTTTGAAAGGAAAGACTTTATTTTAATTGCATAACTGAGAGTGGGATCAATACTAATAATTTTTGTTAGGCCAATCTGTTCTCTAATTTTTTCAATTGCCTTATCATGTTCTATTCTCACAAATCCTATTCCTTTATTAAATGGATAAATATCATTTTTCTTGTCTTGATTAATTTCTTTAAATGCATTTCTTGCCTTGAATAATTTCTTTAAATGCTTTTCTTGTTTTGATTAATTTCTTTAAATGCTTTTCTTTGATCTCTTGTTAGATAATGATTATATTATAATATTTTTTATATTATTATTATGTATATTTTTTTTATTTGTACTTTTTTATCCTGATTTTTAACCAAATAATTATTTTAGAATAAATACTTACTTTATTTTATTTATATTTATTTTAGAAAATCTTCAATTAATCATTTGTCTGTGATTTGCTACCGTGATAGATTCAACAATGGCAAACGTGAAATTAAACACAGCTTGTTTCTTGAGATAGATAACTTGCCAGAAATTGAATTAGAAGGTTTACACACATATATATTTGTATATTTTTAAATGTCATATTCTTGTTATACAATGTAAGGCTTTAGCAGGAATGGCGTGCTAGCCTGTGCCAGCCTCCACACCTGTGTAAATCAGTTTACACAGGCAAAATAAAGCCTTTGAAAAATATGAATTTTTTTGTTAAAAAAATGTTAAATTTTTTGGTGTTTTTTATTTAGTTTTTATTTAAAAACTTCTCACATGATATAATTTCAATGTAAATGGCAAACTCCAAGTTTAAAATTTTTTTTTTTAAATTAAAAAATTAAAAAATTTAATTTAGCATGTGTTAAAAAATATATAATTTTTTTATTATTAAGTAATATTATGATGTAAAAAGTTGAAATATATGCATGCATTTCAAAAGAGTTCAACATGTTATGCTAGGTTTTCAGTAATTGCTAGAAATTTGTAAACTTAAACAATAAGAATTGTTAGATAATAAAGAAAGTTTATATTTTAATATTTTAATAAAAAAATAAAATATAAATATACTTAGTTAAATTGATACATTCACCATAAAAAATACAAAAAATGTCAGTAGGTTTGAATAAAGAAATTCTGCCATTTTTTGTGATTATGTGATCTTTTTAAATGATTTGTTGCTCTTACACTTGTTATTATAGTACAATTATCAAAATTTCTATGACATTTTGATTCACAAAGAATAAAAGAAATGAACTTTTATAATAAAATATAAAAATACTATCAATAATTTTTATAAAACAACGATATATTGTATAACAGTATTTTTATATTGTTGATTTATGAAAACGTTGATTATGAAAAATAAACACACACACTCACACACACACACTCACTCACGGTACTGTTAAAATTACTATAGATTTTTCAATTTTTTAATACTTTTGCCTTATTTTCATGAATAAGTCATAAAAACGCTTAATACCTCTTTCAAATAGTCCACCAAACATTTCAGTACTTAGTTTGGCCATCTTTAGCCAATTTTAGGGCAATAACACAGTAAGGCATAGACAAAATCAAACTTTGACCAAGTTCTTTAATTTTTTCACTATGGAACCACACCTGAACCAATCATTCAATCAGTTTGGTTTTTTTTTGTAATGGGCACAGTGTGGATCTTATCTTTCAGTTAGTTCTGTAAGTTCTCAATTGGATTCATGTCTGGAAAGTTTAAAAGATATGGCTCCCCAAACCATAATCTTTTTTGGAAATTTCACAGTCTTCTTCAAGCAATCATGTTTAAACTCTTCTCATAACTTTCTTCAAACTGTTTGGATACAATCTGCCTGTCATCTAAAACTGCAATTGTGGGTTGATCAGAAAAAATCACCTGAAAAAGAAGAGGTTCTTTAAACAAAAATCGAATATTCTGCACTTGTGATGTTCTTATATTTAAAACCATATTGTGCATAATTTTACATTTCAGTCAAAATCATGCCTGTAAAATGTTTAGAAATTACTGATAATAGGGTGTCTGTATCCTTACCTTGCTCCAATTTTGTACTTTTCAGGTTTCATGCTCCTTGACCCTCTCATATAACTGTGCCTTTATTTGTCAACCTGGGCTTTTTTTTTCGTCGATATGCCTTCAGCTCAATTTACCATTCCATTACATGCCATTCCAACTCACTGACTTGAAAACTGATTAAAATATCCAGACTTACTTACAAATGTCTTTCTGTCTAATGTCGCCCTGTTTGGGGGTTAATCACTTTAGAAACCTTTTACAACCTTAAAATCGAAGGATAAGCCTTTTAAAATTGATCCACAGTGTATGATAAATTCAAAAAAAAAATTTTTTATTGATATTGTAGAAATTCATAATAATTTTAACAGTACTGTGTGTGTGTGTATACATATATATATATATATATATATATATATATATATATATATATATATATATATATATATATATATATATATATACACATACATACATATATATATGGATATATATATATGGATATATATATGTATATATGTATATATATATATATATATATATATATATATATATATATATATATATATATATATATATACACATACATACATATATATATGGATATATATATATGGATATATATATGTATATATGTATATATATATATATATATATATATATATATATATATATATATATATATATATATATATATAGCAACAAATGTTTTGATCTAACGTATTTATACATACATATATATATACATACATATGTATATGTATATACATATACATATATATATATATATATATATATATATATATATATATATATATATATATATATATATATATATATATATATATATATATATATATATATATATATATATATATATATATAGCAACAAATGTTTTGATCTAACATATTTATGAGAATGTTTTGGGTTAGTTTTGCATGTTGTTATTTTACATGTTTAAGTGATAAGTTTTAATTTTTCTTTGAGTTCTGTATTAATTTTATATATACTTATATATATTTTTTCAAAAATAATGTCAATATTTCTATTTTTACACAAATAATGTTATTTAATTACTAAATAGTCAAAAAAAATTTAAAGCAAATAATGACATAATCAGAGATGTGGAGTCCCTGGCTTTGAATCCCTAACTTTTACTGGTAATAATGGTCTTTGATTTTCAGGAGCTCTAAAAATGTTGAGTGTTTTATGATCTGCAATAAGTATGAATTGAAACCTATTGTTTTTAAGCCTGGAGTCCCTGAGACCTGAAGTTTTTGCTGCCATTATACATAATGACTCTGGGTTTAAAAATGGGTTGTTCCTCTAACCTAAATGTCTTAATTTTTTTCCCAAAAGTATTTCATATGTCCTTTTGCATTTTTGAAGCTCCTGGATACCAAAAACCAGGAAGAGATTATTTTTTAACTTTTAAAAACTTTTTATTTTTTAACTTTTAAATCTGGAGTCTTTTTTGGGACATCTCTGCATATAATACTATGTATTTTACATAGTATTATATTGGAATATCTAAAATTATTTCTACTGTGCATTATATTTATCATATACAATGTTATATGTGCCTAGTTTTTAAATAAAAAGTTCAATGAGGTAGTTTATCAAAATTTGTGAGTAAATTGCTTTAAAGCTGGCAGAGCTTCATAAGACAAGAAAAACCTGATGAAATTTAACTTATGCTGATATTCAAGCCATTCTAATGTTATTCCACTTATTCTGATTTCCAAACCATTCAATTGATACTCCTCTTATTAAAGTTTAAATTAATGAAAAAAACTGCATAAAAATTGTAAAAATGAAAAATTTTGCCAATGAGTTCAACATCATAACTAATGATATCATAATTTATCAATTTAATCAATAACCTTGTTTTCACTAATGTTTTTATTTTTTTGATTTAATTGTTAAAAATAGAAGTTATTTTGCATTTTTGGCATTTAATATTTTTGCAAGCTTCAAAAAAATAAACGGGAAGTTTTAGTATTTGTGCATGTTTCAGGAAATCAAATGCTTTTTTTAAAACTTAAAAAAATATGTCCTAAATAATGTCCTACATTTTTACACCCATTTCTGAAAATTTATTAAGAACACGCTTCTGAATAAGATAGCTTGGAGAAATAATTATTATTTAGTTACAGATTACTTAGAGAAATATTTTTTTTTAGAGAATAATGTTGTTGGTTGGGAAAAAAATCAGCGAGGTAAAATGGGTCCACGAATGGTAAATCTCAGTGCTACTATGGATCCTCTAAAATTAGCAGAATCAGCTGTAGATTTAAATTTAAAATTGATGCGTTGGAGGTTGGTACCTGACTTGGATTTAGATAAAATAAAGTCAACAAAGTGTTTGCTTTTAGGATCAGGAACTTTGGGCTGCAATGTTGCAAGATCTTTATTGGTATTTTGTCTTCTTATACTGTTTAGTGACAGAAAGAGGTCCCCATTCCTGCTCTAAATATTAAATCTTTATTTAAGCAATTGATTCACAGATGTGTTTCTTATTTTTATATTTCCACATTATCTAATCATATTGACTTAAAAAAATAATAAAGTTTAATATATTATCGTTTGTATAAATTTAAACTATGTATTTTGTACCATTATTACTGCAAATATCCCTTTTAACATTAAATCGTTCTAGAGTTACACAGTTGTTTTTATATCTTATACTTATTTTTGAATTATTTTTTTTGAAATTTTTTAATGCATTAAATTTTAAGGCATGGGGCATACAAAAGATAACATTTGTTGATAATGCAAGAGTTTCCTTCTCAAACCCTGTTCGACAGACTCTTTTCCAGTTTGAGGATTGTTTAAATGGGGGAAAGATTAAAGCGCAAGCTGCAGCAGAATCTTTAAAAAGAATTTTTCCTGGAGTGGTACGTGTAATCTTTTTCATTTATTTTTTTCTAAATTTAGAAAATAAATTTTATTCATAAGTTTTTTAATGTAGGATGCAACTGGTGTTTATTTAAATATACCAATGCCTGGTCATGCAGTCAGTGTGAAAGGTATTATACATTTACTCTTCATAAGTTAATTAAGTATTATTATTACAATTTGTAATATTATTTTTATTTTATATTTTTATAATAATTATTTTTATCATTGTAATTTTTAATTTTATTATTTTATTACTATTACTATTATTTTTATTATTTTTGTTATTATTTTACTTTTATTATTATTATAATTATTATTAATAATAATATTGTTATTATTAACCATTTTCTATGCTAAAAAATATTGCATACTTATTATAAAAAAATTAATTATTTTTAGTCCTCTTTTCTTTGGTCAACTGTGCTTTTACAAAGCCTAAAAACATGAAAATGCATTTGATTTTAAAATACTTGCCATACAAAAACAGTCATCTGCCCTGATCTTTAAAGGCCTCATTCTTTCCATTATTCCATTATTCTTTATGGCTCTTATACGAGGCTCCCTACAACTTATCTTTGGCTAATTTTAATTCCAAAAAAAAACCATATAATAGTGTAAATAGATCACTCTAAATTGTTTGACTGTTATCCTACCACTAATAATACTTTAAAATAATTGCTTAAAATATTAACAGACTATAAGTTTATTTTATTTAAATAGTTTTTTTAAGTTTAAGTCAAGTAGTGAAGTAGTTTATTTCAAAGATTTTCCAAATTCTTATGATGCATTTCTTTTTCTGTTTTTATTTTTTTCAAAAAGCATAAAAAAGAAATGCACCATAAGCATTCCTTAATCTGTTTTTTGAAAAAAAAATTTGGCTGAGGATATTATTTTATATTTTACTTATTTTTGTAGTTTTTGGAAGAAAAAAAATTTCGAACTAAACGTCTAGGACCTCAGCTCTAAATTTACCTAAAACTTTTTTTTTTTTAAATTCACCTCCCCAAGGCCGAGAAGGCCACTACAGATGAGGAGGCTACTTGTGGTTTTAACCCTCTCTCAACTCTATAACTCTGAAACACGAACCTTGACAAACAAGGCCGCTGCTTGGAGAAACAAGTTGAGCGCGGTACTACCAGGGACGTGGTGGGAATTGAACTCAGAACCTCTCGCTTATGAAACGAGCGCTCAAACTCTACACCACTACCGCATAATTACTTTATTTTTATTTTTATTATAATTTTCTTTTTATTATAATTTTTATACCGCATAAATACTTAATTTTATTTGAAACTTGATCAAAATTTTTCTGGCAAATTTCAGGTTTTATCAATTAAATATTGGTAAAATGTTGTCTATAAAAAATTTATAAACTGTTTCTCAAACAAGGTGATATTAGAGAAAGAGGTGTACTTGTTTGACATCATTTTTTGAGCTAGTTTGCTTAATTTCTAAAAGTAAACAGTTATGTATATAATATTAGACCTATTTCATGCTTCCAATACTGGTAGTACCGATACCTGTATTATCAGACTTTTTCAAGAACCAAAAAACCGATATTGGCTCAATACCGGTATTGAAAATGTAACTCTTTGAATACTTTATAAGACATAAAATGTCTTAAAAATGTATTTAAAGAATTCAGCACCAGTGTACCAGTTTTATTTTCTGCATGATAATGAAAATTAATTTGCATAGTGTAAGAAATGCAGCAAAGATATAAAATCAAATGGTGAAAGTACCAGTGGACTGCATACACATCTAAGAACTAACCATGAAATTGACTTGCTGAAAAGATGTTAACAGTGTAATAATACTTTAATGATTTCATTAAAATATTATTACACTGTCAACAACACATTGTTTAATATTAGGTGTTTACAATGTAAATAATATAAGGTTGCACACAAATGAAAATGAAAGTCTTTTTGAAAAAAATCAATTTACCAATTGTTTTAAATTTATTTTAATTTCCTTTAAATAAAAATATTTTTTCTATATAATAAACAAGGAAATAAAAGTAAATGAAAAAAAAAACTTATCTTATAAAAATCAAACATAATTTTATCTTATCTTAGCTAGAAATTTTATTAGATATATATTTTATTTGTAGCTGTTAGATAAGATATAATTCTATTAGATATACATTCTATTACACTCTACAAATCAAAAATCTTATAGCTGTTCTAGTAATAGAAAATTTAACCATTTTAGGGTGGCCACTGGTCATGGAAATTATAGAAAATATCATTTTTTTTAAATGATATTTATTTTCTTTTACTTGTGATTTTTTTAGGATATTTGCAAAGAAAATTACTAGTATGTCTAGTCTAAGTCATTTTTGAAAAAGATATTTTTGCAGTATAAGTTATAGATTATTATTTTATTGTAATAATTCAGTTCAGGTCACCAATTTTAGAAGATAGTTTAAATTTTAGTATTTATTAAAAGATGATATCAGTTTAACAATTAAAATACATTTTTAAATTTTGTTTGAATTTGTATCAATCAATCAATTATGATCAGGTCAGGTCACCCTGCTACTGGTAACATTTAATCCAGTACAACCTGTTTCGTAGGATCAATTCATAGTATGGCTTTATAGTAAGGAATCCTTAATAGCAGAAGAGGCATTTTACCAAGGAAAAGGATAACTGATATAAACCCCGAAATTTAGTTTTGGGTAAGGGTAGGAGGAGCTCATAAACAATGATTTTAATCTTAGATATTTTTTATAGATATTTTTTAATAGATTAAGCTGTATGACATGGTGTCCCATTCTGCATAAAGATTTTTTTTCACCTGGACCAAACCATTCTGCCAAATATGGCAACAATCATTGTGTTTTATAAATCTTTTTTATATTGCAACTGAATTATTATTCCTCAACATTATAGAGCATCCCCATTCCCCTTTCATATATTTCTGATCAGATCATCACAGAGGTGGCGTGTTTAACAGTTTGAATGATGCAGTTCAATAAGTATTTTTCCCTTCTTTTTTTTTTATGTATTGAGCCTTCTTTGTTAACACTTGAAAAGTGCTCTACTTTAAAGTTTGATGTAAGAAAGTAAATATTTTAAAATCATTTGAATTAATTTTATTGATTTTCAACTGTCTTCCATTGAATTCCTGTACTTTTTTGCCCGCTCCAGCTTTTTTTGCATTATTTTTGGTGTCAGTTCGACTTCTTAGCTGGACATTGTGACATGTAATCAAGATTGTGCAAGCGATGTTGAAAGGTTCTCTTTGACACTTTGACCCCAGATTGGTCAAGCTTTTCAGTTATTTTATTGCTGGTGGCCTGCTTATTTTCTAGAACAGCCATGACCTATTTTCTCAAACAATCTTTGTATTCTTTTCCTGCGTGGTGTTAGGATTTTCTTCATTCCACATTTACCAACCCTCTTTGGTATCGAGCTCTCCACATTAGTCATTTTTTGTGTATTTTGTACAGAAACATGCAAAAAATTTCTGGGAATTTTTTGTTGAGAGAGATAAGTATTTATTAAAAGTGTCCTGATTTGGCAATTTTTTGGGGTAACAAGTGTTTGTTTTTTTCCCCATAATTAAAATAAAAATCACAATTCAGTACCACAGTTATAAATTTGTTAGGTATTCATAACTTTAAAAATATTACATCAAAAAAATAATTGTTAGGTATTCATAACTTTAAAAATATCACATCAAAAAAATAATTGTTAGGTATTCATAACTTTAAAAATATCACATCAAAAATATAATTGTTAGGTATTCATAACTTTAAAAATATTACATCAAAAAAATAGTTGTTAGGTATTCATAACTTTAAAAATATCACATCAAAAAAATAGTTGTTAGGTATTCATAACTTTAAAAATATCACATCAAAAAAATAATTGTTAGGTATTCATAACTTTAAAAATATCACATCAAAAAAATAGTTGTTAGGTATTCATAACTTTAAAAATATCACATCAAAAAAATAATTGTTAGGTATTCATAACTTTAAAAATATCACATCTAAAAAATAATTGTTAGGTATTCATAACTTTAAAAATATCACATCAAAAAAATAGTTGTTAGGTATTCATAACTTTAAAAATATCACATCAAAAAAATAGTTGTTAGGTATTCATAACTTTAAAAATATCACAACAAAAAAATAATTGTTAGGTATTCATAACATTAAAAATATCACAACAAAAAAATAGTTGTTAGGTATTCATAACTTTAAAAATATCGCATCAAAAAAATAGTTGTTAGGTATTCATAACTTTAAAAATATCACATCAAAAAAATAGTTGTTAGGTATTCATAACTTTAAAAATATCACATCAAAAAAATAGTTGTTAGGTATTCATAACTTTAAAAATATCACAACAAAAAAATAGTTGTTAGGTATTCATAACTTTAAAAATATCACATCAAAAAAATAGTTGTTAGGTATTCATAACTTTAAAAATATCACATCAAAAAAATAGTTGTTAGGTATTCATAACTTTAAAAATATCACATCAAAAAAATAGTTGTTAGGTATTCATAACTTTAAAAATATCACATCAAAAAAATAGTTGTTAGGTATTCATAACTTTAAAAATATCACATCAAAAAAATAATTTATCTTATTTTACTAACTTTTCAATTTTTGAAGATTGCTTCTCAAAATTTTTGAAGATTGCTTCTCAAAATTTTTGAAGATTGCTTCTCAAAATTTTTGAAGATTGCTTCTCAAAATTAGCATAAATTTTATTGTTTTGATTTTTAGACTAATTTTTAGTTAAATAAGTTCAAATGTATTTGCAGTGAGCAAAACCAGACATTCTTTCTTAAAAAATAATAATAATCTAATACAATTCTAGATTAACCAGAGATTTGGTGCTTAAAAGTACAGAATTTTTGTTGTTGAATGCCCCTGAGGTCAGAAAGTTTTATGCATTAAGGAAAAAAAGCTTACTTTTTTTCCTTAATGCATAAAAGTTGATATTAAATTCGTTTATTAAAATTTAGCACTTCATTTCATTTCAAACAACTTTTTTAACTGCATGAAATTGCTACATCTAAACATGGAAAACTATGAAAAATGACAAAGTCAACATTTTATGAAACTGCATGCAGTAACTGCTTTAAACCTTTTCTACCAGAATCATTGGTTCTAGTAGAAAAGTGTTTTTACATTTGTTAGAATTAAAGTTTGAAAACTTTGGGTACATTAAAAAATTTGATTTATTACCCAAATCAATATATTCTGAATTTGATACAAGAAAGTTCACTAACCTTGATAATAATATTTCTGCAATAATTGCAGAAGTAGGTTGTGGTTGTGAAAAAAAGATTTTCATATTCACAACCTATTTCAAGGCTATAAAAACATTTTTATATTGTGTGAATTTGGAAAGTATCTCTGAAAATGGTTTACAGAAATTTCAGCCATAACAGCTCTAAACAGAACTGTTGCTTATAAAAATACTGCAGAGAAAAGTATATTTTTAATAATTAAAAGTTGGCATTGTTCATAATATACCATTTGTATGAGTTTCAATTGATGGTATATGACAGAAATGCAATCACAATGTATTGCATGGTTTAGTTAAGCAATTTTTCTACATAAATGCATTGGTATTGAAGTTTTTTTAAATACATGATGGCTGTAAAATGTTTTTTAAATACATGATGGCTGTAAAATGTTTTTTAAATACATGATGGCTGTAAAATGTTTTTTAAATACATGATGGCTGTAAAATGTGGAGTAGTAAAAAGAGCTCCAGAATATCAGTGAAAATTGATGCTGGAAAATTGATTATCATTGTGAAATAAAGCACAAATTTTGAGTCTGCAAGAGTAATAGATATTTTTAATGTTAAAAGAATAATAATTTAATTTAGAAAGAGTTTTTTGGTGACGAAGGCACTTTTTCCTTTGATGATGTTAAAAACTCAAATCAGGATTTTAACATCGCTCCTTTAAAACATTTTTGCACATGTGACGATTAGGTACACAACTAACAAATTTAGTAAAATCATACAAAAGCACTGAAATTCTCAGTTATCAGGTTAAACTCTCTTATCTTTCTTATCAGGTTACCTGGTAAAGTTTTGTTAAAAAATTTAACAAAAAAATGTTTAAACTCTATGGAAAACTATTTTGGTATGACAATTCATTAAAATGTTAACAAATTATATATACATCATGGATGAGTTTTTTCCGGGAATTTCCATAATTCCAGAAATTCACTTTAATTTCCTTTAAAATTTCCAAAAACTTCTGAGTTTTTTTTGCTAATAATTTGTAGAAAAAAATAAAAATTTTTCACAAACCAATAGCAAAAATCATTTTAAAAAATTCAGAAATGTTCTATGTTTTATATATATGTATATATATATATATATATATATATATATATATATATATATATATATATATATATATATATATATATATATATATATATATATATATATATACGTGTGTGTATATATGTGTGTGTGTATATGTATGTATATATATATATATATGTATATACATATATGTATATATATACATACATATACATACATATATATACATATATACACACACATATATACACACACACACGCATATATATATATATGGGTGTGTGTTTATATATGTGTGTGTATATATATATATATATATATATATATATATATATATATATATACATATATGTATATATATATATACATACATCAGGCCTTGTTAAGAAGCGTTACGCAGCTCGCATTTTGCTTGCGAAAAGGCGATTTGCCTACGCGCTCAGCAGTTTTGCGCTACGCAAAAACTTATATCTTTTAGAATATTTAAATTATCTTTTGATTATCGTTAACGCGACGTTTATTCAGAAGAAATAAAGTCGTAAGTAAAAGCATTTAACCGCAATTGTAAACTAATAGATTTTTTTGTTAAAGAAACAGTTTGTTTCATTTTTTTTTTTTTTGTTATTAAAAATTAGTTAAAAAAAATAAAGTGTTTAAGTTTTATCTTAAGGAATTAAATATATAAATTCCTTTTAAATATAAAAATTATTTTCAGTCATAATAGTTTAAAAAATACACGTTTTATTTTGATGTAAAAATTTTATTAATAACATATTTTGTTTATTGTTAATTCAATAACGTAAAGTTTTAATGACGTTCATTTAATTTATGAAAATAAATTATGATCACGAATAAGTTATCGGTAACTGATAAATAACAAAAAAAACTCTATTGTTTAAAAACATTATTAAAAAGAGTTCACAAATTAAATAAGAAAAAATTTATTAACAATTGTTAAAATAACCAAAAACCAAATGTAAAATCATAAGAAAATAAACAAATATTTTACGTTTCATGAAAAAAATATTTTTTTCAAAATAAAGTTTAGTTTATATTTGAAAAAAATAATAAAAATGGTTTTTTTAATAAGAACTTTGATTTTATTTGTAACTTTTGTTATAGTGAGAAAAAAAAAACTGTTTGTATGATTTTTAACGCGTTAATAAAATAACTTACAACGCGTTAATACAATAACTAATTACAATGCGGTACTTGTAAAGACGCTAGTGACGCAATATAACTTCTAACGATGCAAAATATATTTGCTGAGTTAAGTTACTTAAAAATGCCTTACGCGTTTTCGCTACACAGCGAAATCTCGTAACAAGGCCTGATACATATACATACATATATATATACATATATGCACACACATATATATACATATATGCACACACATATATATATACATATATGCACACACATATATATATATACACAGGGCTTGTGATGAAGAAAATCATCAAGCGAGTTATATCGCGCTCGTAAAATTAGACTATGTTTTCATTGAGCGTGATTATGTGCGCTCGAGATAACGTCGGCGAGCGCGATCATGAAAATTGCTGAAGGCGATGCTCATAAAAAGCTTTTTATTTTTTATATCTTTTTTTATTTGTTACATAATTCTTTTGTCAAAAAATCTTTGAATTAGTATCACACTCATGAAACTACTTCAACGAAGTAGATTTTTATACTTCCAAACTTCTTGTATATTGTCAGATCGCGATTTTATGTTTAACTATTTATGTTATAAAAAAATAATATCAAACAAAAACGCAACTTCTTATTGATTAAGTATTGAAGTATAATTTAGTGACTTAGTTTTGCTTCGTTCTTTTGATATATGTATTTTAAAATGTTATGCTGTAAACTTAATTAACGGTTAATGGTTTTTATATTTCTTGATATTTTTTATTCAAATTAACTATTTAATTTTTTTCTAAAATTTCTTTTTTTAAATTAGGTTTTTTTATCTTAAAAAAATAACACAAGAATAATTTGAAATGATAATAAATAAGATTAATAACTTTAATTTAAACCATTTAATAAATATTGACATTATTACTTTGTTACCTTTTCGAATGTCCTTGATTGCAAACATTCTAAACAACAGAATCGTTTTAAATTTGAGTTTAAATAAATAATAGTTAATAAAAAACCTATACTATGAACAAAAACTAATTTTAAAAATTACTCTATTATTAATATTTATTTTTATTATAAATGATGTGTGGAATATTACAAACAATAAATCAAATAAATCTTACTTGATATTTTCACAAGATCAAAAATACTCTGCAGTTTCAATTTTCTTACAATGGTTTTCTAATTTTCTATTCTTATTTTATTTGCGCATTTTTGTATTTACATTGTGTTTCCACGTGCACATTCCATTATTGAAATTAGTGACAATTAACGACTTTAAACTGCTCATTCATTACGTTAGTGCAAAAGAGAACGACGTTGTGCTTTTTATATTTTATATCAGTTGTTTGATAACAGAATATCTTTAAAAAAAATATTTTTTAAATATTTTATGAAAATAAAAAAATAATCTTGAACTATTGGACGAGCGTTATTTTATACGCTCGTTATAAGCTGAACAAGCGTTTATTGCGCCTAGAGCGTTTGAAAATACCGTTTACGGGCGCGTTTTACGAGCGGAGCGCGATCATGCTCGCTTCATCACAAGCCCTGTATACACGCACATGCATATATATATATATATATATATATATATATATATATATATATATATATATAGATGTACAGTATGTTGTATGTGTATTTTACAAATAGTGTGCTCAATGTTCTCATTCTTAAAGAACAGAGCAATAATAAATTAGTAAAAAACACTTATCTAACTTTTTTCTTCAACTTAAAGTTTCACCATTGCTGGATCATCAGGAAGAGTTCTTCCTGATGATCCAGCAATGGTGAAACTCCAAGTTGAAGAAAAAAGTTAGATAAGTGTTTTTTACTAATATATATATATATATATATATATATATATATATATATATATATATATATATATATATATATATATATATATATATATATATATATATATATATATATAATTAAATAAGATGAAAGATCTATTCGGAATGATGTTGCAACTCTTGAAGAATTAATTTCTCAGCATGATGCTGTATTTCTTCTCATGGACTCACGAGAAAGTAGGTGGCTTCCATCAGTTATTGCTGCTTCCAAAAAAAAGGTTTTCTTGAAATCTTGATAAATATTGTTAATTTATTTTTCATTTTGTTTACTTTGTATTATTGAGTTTATTTTTTATATTTTTTATTATTTTGAATTGGTTTTTGTTATTTTTTTGACAAAATAGTATTTAATGTCTTTTTATAGATATTGATCAATGCTGCATTGGGTTTTGATACATTTTTAGTGATGAGACATGGAAATCAACATTTAGTTTTGGAAAATTTTGAAGAGATAAATTCAAAAACTGTTAGAATACCTGGTCATCAATTAGGATGTTATTTTTGCAATGATGTTGTGGCTCCTGGGAATGTATGAATATTTTTTTTTTTTTTTTCGGTTTTTATATTTAAAAATAAATTAACTTTTTTTTTCTCTAATTTTTCAGCATAACTAAAATGTTGTTCAATTATTTAGTCTACTATAGACCGCACACTTGATCAACAGTGTACTGTATCTCGACCAGGTGTATCAATGATGGCTAGTGCATCAGCTGTAGAGTTATTAATTTCTTTGCTCCAACATCCTTTAGGGTAATAAAAAATTTTCATATGTTTTCATATATTTTAACTTATTTTTTTAAATTATTTAGTTAATTATATTTTTTTCAAATTAAGTAATTTGGCCCCAGCTGAAACCAGTGCTAATGAAAACCATTTAGAAGCAGAGTTTGAAACACCTATTGGTATAATTCCACATCAAGTATTTAATTTTTGTAATTTTGTTTAATATGCATCGTTTTCTTAATTAATTTTGTTTTACTTTATACTAAATATAAACTAGCAACCATTATTTAATTTAGGAGTTATTAACAACCACTATTTAAGTAAGGAGTCACAAGCAACCATTGTTTAAGTTAGTGGTTAATTGAAAGTAAAAAAAAAGAGTTAAACAGTTTTTAAGACGAGTCTTAAAAAAACTGTTAATTTTATGAGTCAGGAAAATATGAAAGAAAGTGAATTTCAACACATCAATGTTTAAGGAAAATCACTAAATAAAACTAAAAGTTGAAACATTGCTTAATGAGGATGCATATGAGATTGTGTTTTGGTTGATAGTCTTTGTTAAAAATAGAAAACATGCAACTTTATGGTGATGAGACAGAAGCTATATCTAGGAAGCCAGAGCATGTTTAACTACATTTACAAAGTGTATTTGAGCTTTGTCCAAAAGAAAGATATTTGTTGGAAAACCAACTCAAATATGACAACAGTATTTCGAACAAGAAAGGATAAAGTATTTGAGAATAGAATCAGCAATTGATTGGGTAAATGGTTTCCATTAAAAGGTCAGTAATAAAAGAAAATTCAAGAAGATGTAAGGTAGAGGACTCAGTAAGTGTGTTGTCATTTTTGATATAAGAATACCAATATTATTTTGATAATTAGCGGTAGACAGCTAGTTTTAGTTTAAAACTCACCAGGCAGCGATAGTTTGCAAGCTCCAGGCTGAAAATAGGATTTTCATCATTAGGATGGAATTTTGTGGTACCTCAAAACTTTTTGGAAATGAAAAGAAGTGTTGTTTATTAAGTAAGACATCAATACAGCAGTTAGAAAAGAACATATAATATACAATTAGATTATTAGAGTTGTTCAAGATAAAATATTGGAAGTTGTTAATTGAAAAATCAAAGATTTTTTTAATAATTGTTAGAAGAATGATTAGGTAAATGTTGCTTCAAAATAATCTCAATAGTTTTTATAAACTGAAACCACAATCAGTTAAAAGTCAGAAAACACAATCAATTAAAAATCAGAAAACACAATCCTATTTTCCAGCAGGCAGGTAAACAAAATTCATTTACACATTTGTTAAGTGGTGTATCTAAGAGAGTTTGGGTGAACATTTTTGTAAGACTGTGACAGGAGTGTTTTGAGAACCACAAACTATAAAAAAATTTATGGTTAATACCAGGAGAAGTAAAAACATTTGTAAAAAGTTTTTTACAAACTTTTACAAAACGTTTTAAATTATTCATAATGTCATTTTAGAAAATAGCATTTCAGACTGTTAAGTATGGAACCAAGGAAATTAAACTTAAAAAAGTAATTGTATAAAAATAGAAACTTTAGAAACTTTACTTAACTTATGTAATGATAATGAAATAGAAACCTTTCAGTTGATTTTTTTTTCTTTGTTCTTTTGTATTTCATTTAGATACGTTGTTTTTTATCTCGCTTTCATATTGTATTACCAGCATGCCGTGCTTTTGATAAATGCACCTGTTGTTCTCCTTTAGTAAGTCTTTATTATTTAATATATATATATATATATATATATATATATATATATATATATATATATATATATATATATTTCAATACAAAATTGTAACCAAATTGTTAGTCATTTATTAAAATTAAAGTAATATTAGTAAAATGAAGTAATATATAAAAGCTTAGTTAAAGAAGTTTATTAAGGTTATGTTTTAGCCAAAAGGTGCATTGTTGATTGATTCTCTCCTTACAGAGTTTACTCTGTTAAGTAAACATTTATGTTTTAGTTAGATAAGTTAGTGGTGAACAGTTTTGTTTGTGTGAACAAATTTTTTAAATTCACCCCAGTAATAATAATTAAATCCATTCCAGTAATAATAATTCAGTTTATTAATACCAACTCATGACTTTTTTTATAAATACCGACTCTGACTTTTTGAAACTATTATTAAAAGTAAAGTTGTATCAACTGTTTTCTATAGATTTGGTGAGATGCTCTTTGAATATTTTGATATCTTTTTCTTAGTCTTTACCACAATTATCAATTACCATTATTAGCGAAGATTTTTAAATTAGAATTGTCAACCTACATGCTCATCAAATTTTTGTGATTCTTTTCTGCAACTAGCTTTAACCTTTTCAGTCCCTGTGATTCATTTAACATTTGTTAGTAAATACGACCACGTAAAAAATTTGATTACATGACCAAGGTAAATAAATATTGTGTTAAAAAAAGTTTTGCCACCGTTTTTCTGACAAAAAAAAAAGATCTCATTTGTGAAATTCTGACAATTAGATTTTGTTTTACAGCTTTTAAATCGATGATGTCATTTCACTTTACATGCAATCCCTTTACTGTTTTTTTTTTCTAGGAGTGAAATGGTTGACATTCTATTAATAGGTTTCAATTTTCAGACATGCAATTTTTTTCAATTTTTTGCAATTTGCTCTAATTACATCTCTTTTAACTTCTTGTTGTTATAAAGAATATTTCAATCATCTATATATACTTTTTTTCTAATTTAAGATTTTTATTGTTATTTCTTGTTAAGATAAGTGTTAAGATTTGTTGTTAAGATTTGTTGTTAAGATTTGTTGTTAAGATTTGTGTTGTTAAGATTTGTGTTGTTAAGATTTGTGTTGTTAAGATTTGTTGTTTTTAAAATTTGTTGTTAAGATTTGTTAAGATTAGTTGTTAAGATTTGTGTTGTTAAGATTTGTGTTGCTAAGATTTGTGTTGTTAAGATTTGTGTTGTTAAGATTTGTGTTGTTAAGATTTGTTGTTAAGATTTGTGTTGTTTTTTCTTTCAACTATTGCAAGGTATATGATACAGAATTTAATTATTTTTCTAATTTTCTTTTTCAAATGATCAAACTTAAGCAACTTTCAACACTGGTTTATACCTTAATTTATTTACCCAGTTTTGAGTTTTTAAAAACTTACATGCATATAGTTTTTTCTGAATTGAATCTGTGACATGTTTACCAAAACATGTGAAGTATTTTTTGTGGAGATTGAACATTGGTCTGGAAAGTTCATTTAGGCTTTCAAAATTAATTTGCACATTTTTTACATACTTAATTAACTACAGTGGAAGGTAAAAAACATTTAGATATTTTTTTGTTATTACATCTAGCAATTTTATCCAAACAATTTAATTTTTTTTTAAAACAATTTAATTTTTTTTAAAAACAACAATTTAAGTTTTTTTAAAAACAAAAGTTTTGTTTAATTACTATTTCAGACTTGTTTGAATAAAGTTAAAATTAGTGAATTTATTAATTTTTTAGTTAAAATTAACATATTATGAATATTGTTCATATATGGTATTTTCTAATTATGAATATTGTTGGTATTAAAGTTTTTTAAATTTGACAATTTTGCATATTATCAAAAAAAAAAATTTTTTTTTTTTTTTTTTTTTTGCTTTTAATTTAAATCTTAATTCAAAGTCAACACCTATAACTCTTGATTTTAAGTCAATACCTATATACATGTTTCTCACCTACATTATATGATTTTAATCTTTTTTTCACTCTTCAAGAAAAGGTTTTACCCTTGATACTTCAATAAATGACTTTAATCAATCTCTTATCCTGCTTTCTTTGCAAAATGTTTTATCTTTTACACTTCAATATATGATTTTAGTTGAATCAGTTTAGTGGAACAAGCTTTTTACTGATATTGAGCTGATTTTAAAGATTAATTTTAAGTAAATATTTCAAAAATTAATTTTAAGGAAATTTTATTAATTTTGTGTGTAACAGAGTGCAACATGTTGTCTGTGATGATGAATTTTCAAATTGGTTTGCTGTTACAAGTGGTGTGCCACAAGGTTCTGTTTTTGGTCTGTTTATTTTTACTGTTTATATGACAGATTTACCAAACAAGTTATTAACTAAGTGTAAAATGATTGGCTGATGATATAAAACTAATTAACATAATTAGCTCAGCATCTGTTTTATAAAAGACTCAAAATGATTTTAATAAATTAATGACATGGTCAAAATTATGGCTAATAAAATTTAATGTTAGCAAATTTAAATGTATGCATATAGGAAGTAAAAATACTAAGTACTACTACTGCACAATTTATGGTCCAGTGTTAAATAGGGCTGATCAAAAAGTAACCAAAATGGAAAAAAGATATATGATTTCAAATGACTTGAAATGGTCTATTCAAGTTAATATTTTATCTGGCTAAGCTAGTAAAATGTTAGAAATAATAAAACATTCATTCGATAGCCTAAATACAAGCGCGTATAATCTATTCTACACTTCCTTTTTTAGACCATATCTTGACTATGCAACTTCAAAGTGGAATCCTTGTTAGAAAACGTAAAAAAAAGCAAAACAATACAACGCAAAGCGACACAAATAAGTGTTGGAAAAAACTATGAAACAAGACTAAATTAAATTTACATTTAATTAAGGACTCTCAAAAAAAACACCGCCATACTAACCAAAATCAGTTTTTCAAAATAGTAAAACAAATAGATAGTTTAACCTGGGAATACTCACCTGATAATTTATTAGCTTCAACTACAGGAGGTCATAATATGAGGTTTCATTGACAATTAACAAAAAATAAGTAAATTTTTATCAAATCAAGTAATAAATTAAGAATAGCTTAGACTAAAGCTTTGTAGAATCTTAGACAAATAAAAACTTCAAATTGAAATTAGATAAATTTTTAACATAAATTGTTTAAAATTTAACAATTTATGTTAAAAAACAATTTGTTAAAGCCTAGCTTAGCTAGACTTTGTACCTTTTCTTTTTGTAGAAGATTAATTTGAAGTAGAGATTTCAGAAGAATAATTTTTAGTAAAGGTTTCAGAAGATTAGTTTTTAGTAAAAATTTCAGATGATTAATTTTCGGTAAAGATTTCAGATGGTTAAATTTAAGAAAACATTTCAGATGGTTAATTTTAGGTAAAGATCCCATTAGATTAACTTTAAGTAAAGGTTTAAGAAGATTGATTTCAGTTCTAAAATATTATAAAGCCTTTTTATAATTATTCTAAAATATTATTAGGCTTTTTCTAGTATTTTTAATAATTTTTTTATTTGTTTTTATTGTTTCTATTTGTTTTTTGTTTCTATTTGTTTTTTAAGCTTAAAAAGTCTTTTAACCTTAAATTTTGCTTTTAAACGTTTTCATGTATTTAGGTTTTAAAAGCTTATGAGGAGGATGGGTTCTCTTTTTTGCACAAAGTATTTAATTTACCAACCTTTCTAGAAGATTTAACGGGCTTAACAGAGTTTCGTAATGCTATAAATGAATCAGAAGTAAGTTTTCTCTTTTTTGAAAAAAGAAATACTCAAGAAAGTTTTTAATATATATAATGATTTTTACTATATGATATTTTTTTCATTTTTTTTTTTTCATGCATTTGTAATTTTGTTATTAAGATTTTTTTGCTTGAAAGAATTAAAATTTTAAAATTTTAAAGCTATAGACCTTATCGTTATGTGGAAATTATGAATCTGATGTTTTTCTTGGCACAAAATTGTTAAACAAAAAAATATTATGATTCAAAGTATATTAACAAGTAACAAGATAAAAAAGCATTTATTTTTTCTAATAATTGTTTTGCAGGCCCTATAATGCACTTCTGATGATAAAGATGTTTTGTTTTATTTGTTGAAATCTATAGTTACCGAAAAATGCAAAACATTTGGATTGCCTTTAGTAGTAATGATATATTTTTGCTTGGTGTTCCTGCATGGCTAAGGTTTTGAAATTTGTAACCATGTTATTGTGTGCGTTATAGACAATATCCTTCTGAGCCGGTTATATTTAAATTAATTTAAATGTTGAAAGTAATCTTTTGATCTGGAGAACCTTTTTCTGGTCATCCTTTTCTGATCATTGTAATGTTGATCAAACAGCTTTAAGAAAAATCTTTCTGTAGAAAATGCTTGTGACACATGAAAAAATTAAATTTAGAATATAACACAAGAGATCGATTCAAAAGCGATGCATGTTTTTGAAAAAAAAAGGATAAAATGGTTGCATTTACGTGTCATAGTTTATTTGCTAAAGTTAACACTCTTTCTACTAATACAAGTCTAAAAAACTGCTGGAAAAAATTGTTCATAATATTTGGGGCAGGGTTGAAAAGTAATGTTTTTGTCACGGAAGGAAATAAATGCACTAAATTGTAAATTAAAAAATAAATAAAAACGCGTAGATGGTTTTGATGATATTTTAGAAACTACCTATAAAACAATAGTAATTAGAATTAAAGACATTATTTGTAGAGTTCTAAAGTTTCTGCTATAAGTCTTCAAAACTTGTGTCACGAAAAGACCGATAAAAAGGCCTTAAAATTAACTTTCTACTTAGGGTTTAAATTCTATCAAACTTGATAGAGATACAGCAAAAAAAAAAATGTTTCTTTAAAAAGGTATAAGTCCTTTAAGTTAAATTTACAAAAGTGTTCTTGGAAAATATTTTAAAAAAATTTTTTATTTCAAATCAATTAAAGTCATTTGATGTCTTGGAAGGACATGTTACGGAAGGACAAAAAGTACACATTAATGAAGTTATCATATAATTGTTTTTTAAGCAAACAAAAATAAAATTTTCATATACTTCATAGATTTATTCATCATTGTCAATAACTTTCTTTTTCTCCATCAGCTTCTCTATTTTTTTTTTTCTCATGTCAACAATTTAAAAACATATGATGATTTTTTAAAGGTGCTGTTTAAGTATATGTCGATTGAATTTAGATTTAATCTTCTAACATGGTGAACCTTTAAAGTTCCATGAGTGTAAATGCTATCATTT
This sequence comes from Hydra vulgaris, assembly GCF_038396675.1. Classification (NCBI taxonomy): domain Eukaryota; kingdom Metazoa; phylum Cnidaria; class Hydrozoa; order Anthoathecata; family Hydridae; genus Hydra; species Hydra vulgaris. The sequence goes on from NC_088931.1 coordinate 46,500,181, forward strand.
AAATTTGCTGACTCAATATCTCTTGCATCTAAGTAGATTACTGTAATGTCACACAGCTGATCAACTACTTCAAAAAATTGTTTAGCATTTTCAATTACAACTTTAGCTGACAAAAGTTCCACCAATTTCATCATGGGGTCCTTTAAAGTGATGTGCCTCACCATAACTCCAAGTCAATGTAATATTTTCAGTGTAATAAGAGAAAGACTGAAAGACAAATTAAGATCAAAACTGACCAGCACATCCATCACTCCAGAAATGGAAAGTGGAAACTGATGGAGCTATACCCTTGATCATGCTTATAAGCCGGTTGTTATTTGTAAATGCAACATTACAATCATGTTTCGTTTCATTTGATATGATTGCTACTGGAAATTTCACCAAATTAAAATTTTTATCAAGTTTACTATTCTGAACTGTAATACTTTTATGAAAGTAACAAGCTGCTGTAAATATGGTAAAATGTTCATGCCCAAAATAAGCACTCTGGATCTCATGGAGTTGTTTATTTTCGTAGTTCTTGGAAAAATCACTGATTATTATTTCATCTTCTTTGAGATTTGCTTTCAGCCATTTTAACTCTGAAAACTGACAGTAAATATTATACTTATGCATTCTCATTTTGCTACCATCAACCATTTCTGATAAAAGCATTGCAGCTTCCCCATCAGAAGCTTTTTTTTGAACTTTGCAAACAACCTTTTTTGAGGTTATCCATCGGTAATATGAAAAAACATCAATTTTTTTTAATTTTTGACACAAATCAGATATTATGGTTCTTCCAGGACATTTTAAACAGTTGCCTTTCATGCATATAAATGACTTAACAGAGCATACACCAAGTTCCACAAGATCCAGTGGTTCAGCTGGCAGATTTTCAACAATTCCATTTTTTTTTTCTTTGATGAAATATTTTTTTATTGTCTGTAGCAAAAGTTGACCATTTTCACAAATTTCACATCGACAATCCTCTTCTGGTGTTTTACTTAGCATAATCAGGTTTTCAGCATTGATAACTTCTCGTAACTGATGATAAGTGATTTTAATGTCATTCTCTTTGTTAAATAAGTAAACAAGTTCTCTGTATGTAAATAGCATGTAATACTTTGAACGATAGAGTTTGACACCATCAGATTTCCTACAGTAAACATAATCTTTCCTGCCTGGCCAACAATAGCTTATATCTGGTTGTTCTAAAAATTGAACTACTTTTCCTTTGTTTACCTGTATAATTGATGGTCTTCCAATTTTAAAAGATAGCTTTCTTCTAGAATTTAAAAAGACTTTTTTTGGCATAGCTCGCTTTAATTTGGCTAATGAACGATATACCACTTGATTAGTTGTTCCATCTTTGTGTACTGCTTCCATCTGAAAATAAGATAATGCTTATCCAAAGAGAAAAAATGAGTAAAAAAAAAAACGTATTAATAAAATACATAAGGAATTATAATAAATCATATAACATACAAAAATCAAAATAAATGGCATAGTTTTACAATAAAAGTAAAAGTATTTGCAATTAAAAAGTGCTAATTACATATAAAACAATATTTTAACATTTTTACCTGTTTCTTTTTTAAAGCTCTTTCCAACTTTTTTCTTTCTCTGTCTTTTTTCAACTTAGACTCATATTCTTTTGTGTTTTGCTTTAAACGTTCTAACTTTGCCTTCTTTCCCTCTCTTTCTTTTTTAAGGTATATCTCATTATTAGTTTCCTTCAGTCTAAATAAGTATTCCTTCTGTCTTTGTGGACCAGGCTTTCCCTTTTTTTTTTAAATTAGTTATAGTCTAAAAGTAAAATAGAACAAAAAATCATAAAATATAGTTACACAATTATAAAATAAACCTAAGAAGTTATCCAATTGTTATGGAAGGACACACATTCATTGTCACGGCAGGACACCAAATTCAATCCCTATATAAAATGTTTACGATGTATTTGGCTTAATGTGCAATTAAATCTTAGTACAGTTCATTAAAATCTAATACTCTGTAGAATTTAAGAAAGTCATCACTTATACGGCCGATAAGAAAAAATACTTTACTCAAAATTTGTCATGGAAAGATTCATACTTTTTGTATAAAATGTAATGCATTTTCTAACATTGTCATCAATGCTAAGAAAATGTAAATCTTTTTTTAGAAATACACCATACTTGGGTATTTCTAAAAAAATAGTGAAGTCCTTCATAAAAGTTAGATGCTTTCTAGATTTTCCAAGTTTATTCTGTTTGTCTTTCCGTGACAATGAATAAGATTATAGGTTGACATCAATGGGTTGATGTAGGGCAACTAACAGTCCTATATTTATCTTTAAGGTTAAAATTGTAAATTTAACTATTCTGCTAATGAAAATGTATGTTGGAACAATTTTCAACCTTGTCCTTTGATAGATGTTTATTTCAGGTTAGTAATTATTACTATTAGTAAGTATTCTTGTCCTTTAATAGATGTTTATTTCAGGTTAATAATTATTACTATTAGTAAGTATTCTTGTCCTTTGATAGATGTTTATTTCAGGTTAGTAATTATTACTATTAGTAAGTATTCTTGAATTTTTCAGAGTATAAAAAACTTTTGGCTACATGCCATACATAGTCAAGAAATTCATTGTAGAAAATAATATTAAAATTTTTAAATGGCCTAAAAACTCCTTAAATCTCAATCATACAATACAAACATGTTAAATCTCAATCAAGAATACAAACATGACTGCATGACTAAAACTAAGCTTACCTCTCTGGTCTTAAAACTAAATTCTCAGGTTTGGGTTTCAAGACCATAAATACGAAACATTTGTGAGACTTTAGCATTATAATTCTGAATATATTTTGACATATACGTCAAAATATATGCAGAATGTTCTAGTAGCACTAGGAGGACACACAAAGTAATAGAGCATGAGTAAGAAAACCTAATAAATCCTGGATTTTTCTTGTTCCTAATTTTAATGTAATTAATTTGCTCAACACTGTATAAATAAAAATTTCTATGCTGAATTTCTTTTAAGTTACATTTGAATTGTATTAATGTTTTTAAATACATATTTTTTCGAAAATTTATCCCTGATGCGTTTTGTTATTTATTTATAATTGTTGTTGTCCTCCCGAGAAAAACACAACTCCGCACGATTCTTAATAGCTTAACTTCGAAATCTTCTATATTCAACTTTATTTTTTTTTTTTTTTTTTTTTTTCTTTTTTTCTGACTTTAAAGTAATTTTTTTCTCGCTTATTCAGATTGAACAACTTGTTGATACTGATGACGAAAATAATCTAGTCGAGAATTGATTCCTATATTTGATTCTTCTTGATAGATATGGTTCTTTGATGATGACGAAATTTAAATATTTGCAAGAATCTATTGAAGATAAGCAGCTATTTTTCGACGTCACGACATGTGCAACAATACATTCTACCTTTTTTATGAAAATAAGTGAAAGATTTTATATTATGTTTTATTTTACAAGCGGATTGTTTTTTCTTTTGTCTATATGTTTTTGTGTTAATAAACAAATAAAATGGTTTTTGCATTTATATTTTTTTACTTATTTTTTGTATAATAAATAAAACAATATTGAGAATTAAACGTTAGAGAAGAATAAATGTAACGACTATTCTAAAGCTTCAAAAAGATTATTTTTTCAATTTTGTCTTATTTAAAACATCAAAAAAAAATATATATATATATATATATATACATAATTACTGTTATTATTATTATTTTAACTTGTTGTTATAAATGAATTGATTAAATAATAAATTAATTTAAATTTAAAATATTAATGTTGATACATACATGTGTATATAAATATACATGTATATATATATAATAATTATCAATATATTATAACCTCCCTAATATTATATTATATAATATTAGGGAGGTTCAAAAAACAACACTTTAAAAATATTCTGTAGCTTATATAATAATTTCAATAATAATAATCATTTTATAAAAATTATTATTATAGATTTTACTGCATAGCAATTAAAACTTTTTAACTAAAAATTAAAAAAGTGCATTTTTACAAGATTTTATGATTATAATTTTTTTTCGATGTTTTTTTTTTTTTTTTTTTTGTAAAATGATTATTATTTTTGAAATTTTCTATAATTTTGCTTCATTTGAAACCCAATAAGATATACTTTTGAAAAACTTAATTTTTATAAATATTAGAGGCCTAATTAATGTTCAAAGGTTTTGAGGCACTCCTAAAAATATTTTAAATTTAAAAAATTTTCAAATGCAGTATTATTTTATCATAAAAAACTAATTAAGATGTGAGCTGCAGATATTTTTTTTAAATGTTGTTTTTTGAGCCACCCTAATATATATATATATATATATATATATATATATATATATATATATATATATATATATATATATATATATATATTAATATTAAAAGTTTGAATGTCCTATCTTGTTGTACGTGAATATATATATTTAGATATAAAGCATAAAACAACAACTGCGTACAAACTAAAATTTTTTTAAATAGATTTTTTGATGCTCAAAAAAAAACATCAAAAAAACTGTTTAAAAGGTATATGGGATGCATCTGGGGCGACCGAACATGTTAGAGAATGTAAAGGTATGTTTGATTGGTCAGATCCCAAAACTCTAGCAATAAAATCGGAGTATGATGAACGTAAAGTGAGAGATTCTAAATTCTAAAACACTCAAAATTCATACTAGGAAATAAAACACGTACAATACAAGGAATAAAACACGCTCTTCTACTTCGCAACCATGACAATGGTGTTAAAATATTTACAAATTGTTAGAGACCTCTGTTTAAAAAAATTATTCAAAAAAGCGAAATTAATATTTGCTAATTTTATATTTAAATTGTTATATAATCATTTATGGCTTCTTTTTAATGTCTTCTTTGGCGTTTTTATGTAATATTTGTTAACAGTTTTTGGTGTTATATTTTACGTCTGATGATGATCTGCGCAAAAACAGGTCTAAATATTACGAAGGAAAATTTAGTTTGTACGCCTTTGTAATTTTTTTAATTGATTAAAAACAATTGAAAAATTTTTTTTTTAATTTAATCAATTAAAAATTCAAATCAAAAAAAAATTTAGTTTTTGGTTTATATTTTAAAATATATATTCTTTATATTTTATATATATATATATATATATATATATATATATATATTTTATTTATATATATATATATTTATATATATATATATATATATATTTTTTATTTATATATATATATAAATTATTATATCAAGAAAATATAAATAAAAAGAATCATATCAATGTTATATTTTTAAAACAAAAAAGTATTTAATAGTTAAAAAAGTGTTAATAGTTTGTATATATATATATATATATATATATATATATATATATATATATATATATATATATATATATATATATATATATATATATACAAACTATTAACACGTAATAGTTTGTATATATGTATATATGTATGTATATATATATATATATATATATATATATATATATATATATATATATATATATATATATATATATATATGTATATATATATATATATATACAAACTATTAACACTTAATAGTTTGTATATATATATATATATATATATATATATATATATATAATCTTTGAAAGTCATTTTCTTGTTATACGAATGTTTTTGAAAATCTTTTTCTTGTTATAAAAATATATGTTTTTATAATGAATAATATATATTGAAATAAAAACAAGTATATTTTTTTCAAAAAAGTTTGTACGCAGCCGTATTTATTGAATTTTAATTATATATATATATACATATATATATATATATATACATATATATATATATATATACATATATATATATATATATATATATACATATATATATATATATATATATATATATATATATATATATATATATATATATATATATTAAATTTTTGTTATATTGAGAACGCACATCTTTTTTTTTCCTTTAGTTTAAAAAATGAACAGTCAAAAAAATGATTTTTCCGTGTCTAAAAAACATGAACCCAAGATTATTGTATTTAAAGATCCCAGCCGTACATTAAAAAGTTATAAAAATAAATCACTGAAAAACAAACCGAGTACTGAAGAGAACACAGAGGAAATAAATTTTGTAAGTATTGCACGTGAAGTTAAAGAGTTTGGAATTACGGGTTTTACTAAAAAAGAACAAAAAAAGAGCATGCAACGCTATGCTGAACACTTGGGCGCTCGAAAAACAAAACAACAGAAAGAACCTTATAAGTTGCTTATGGAAAGGATGAAGGCAAAGAAAAAGAAAGAAAATAAAATTAAATCTATGGAGCAATCAATGGGTATATTCAAGAAGAAGAAAAAAGAAGTAAACCTTAAACTTTCCACAAAGCTTAACTTAGGCAGATGGGTCGATAAATCTTCTATTGGAAATCGTGATAAAAATAATATGATGAAAATTAAAAAAAATGCCATAAAAAAAAATTCATAAAAATACTGTTCTGTTTTTTTTTATTATTATTATTGTTATTATTATTATTATTATTAATATTATTATTATATAATACTGTTCTGTTTTTGTTTTTTAAGTTTAATCTTTAAATTTCTTTCTTTTAAGTTTAATCTTAAAGTTCAATTCCAACGTGATCTTAATGTGGTCACTGTTTAGCATCGACAGCATATCTTATGCACATGTGCTTTACAAACAACATAAGTATTTTCAGTTTTACAACAATTGCTTATTTCCGTTTTTTAAAATTTTAGCTTATGCTTATATTAATACACAGCTTTTTGTTTGCGTTTACGAATACGTAAATTAATTCAAGCATATTTTTGTCTAACATCTGTTCTTTGATTTTGTGATTTTAAATTGTCTCAATTTTATATGGAAAGCTTAAATTACTTTACGACAATAGAACAGGAATGGATTCAAATCTACTGTATAATCTCTTTAACAAAGTAAACCGTTATACAAAAATCTCAACTGATGAAGAATGCCTACTCGAGAAAAGAGAGGTTGAAAATCAAGTTACTTCAATAAATGCATTTTGGAACATTTGTAATTCAATACAAGGCGTAGCCATTTTAGCTATGCCATATGTTATTAAAGGGGGCGGATGGTGGAGTATTGTTTCTATGGTGGTTATAGCATCTATTTCAAATTATACTGGACAAATATTGTTAGATTGTCATTACGAAACATTAAAAAACCAAGAGAGTGGCGAAGTTATACGCATGCGTACAAGGTAATAATTTTTCCTGAAATTTTCAACATTTTATATTTTATAATTTTTTTTTTCTTTTATATCTTTTTTTTTTCAGAATATCTTATGCTGATATTGGATTCAAAGTGTGGCCATGGTGTGGGAAAGATCTTATTTTAATTGTTCAAATTCTTGAACTATTATTTATGGCAACTTTATACCCAATCGTTGCAACGTCCGTTTTCAAAACGCTGTGTCCTTTTAAAATATCGTCTTCGATTTGGGTTCTAATTTTTGGTATAGTTATACTGCCCAACATCTTTATTCGGCGTGTAAGTCATATATCTTTTATGAGCACAGTGACGGTTGTATCTGCATCATTTGTTTTTTTCATTGTTAATTTATATTGCTTTACTGAGTACAAACAATGGGATATAACTCAGTTGGAACATTTTTCATTAAGTGAATTTGTATCATCATGCGGTGTAATAATTGCGAGCTATTCATCGCAAATGTATTTGTCAGTTATTGAAGAAAACATGGCAAAACCTCAATGCATTAAAAGCGTTATGAACGCTGGTTATGCAGCCATGACGCTACTTAAAATAGGAATCGGTGTGATTGCTTATATAACATTCGGTACAGAAACTTCACAAGTAGTGACTTTAAACCTTCCATCGGGTATTTTGTTGACCGCTGTTAACATAGTAGTTGTTCTATTAAGTTTGTCATCTTACACTCTCCCGATGTTTACTGTTTTTGAGATCATAGAAAAAGACTCATTTTGGATAATTTCTGGAGATCAATCTAACGATTATAATAATGAAGGTTATGCCAAGATTCCTTTAGAAAAAAATCTAAAGAAAGTCAATATGCGTCGAATTATAATTCGAGTTTCGCTTGTTTCAATAACGCTTGTGATGGCTCTGAGCGTTCCTCATTTTTGTTTAGTTCTTGCGTTTATTGGTAGTTTTACAGGATCATTTTTAGAAATGATTTTTCCGTGTTTTTTTCAGCTTAAACTTAAATACAATGAGATTTCAAACTTAGAAAAACTGTTAGATGGAATAATTATTATTTTTAGCTTTTTGTTTATGGGAATGGGGACATATTTTTCAGCGATAGCTTTGGAAAAAGCATTTCGTCTTCACACTACCGAAATATGGAGCATAGATTAACTATTTTACTTTAATGGACAGTGTTGCATTTATAACTTAGCTACCTAGAGAAAATGCTTCCTCAATAAATTATAAATATTATCATTCCCAAGTCAATGATTATGTAACTAGTATGTAAATAGATTGTATTTATTTTAAATGCTACAAACTAGTAACATAAGTATTAGAAAACGAGAAAAAGTTTAGCAACTACTAGTATTAAATATAAGTTTTTTTTTGACGGGACTTGACATGACTTTTTAACACAGTTAGATTCCTGAAGGAAAAAAAAGAACTATTAACGAACTAAAGCAAGCGTAAAAATAAATCTAAATTATATGGTGTTAAAAACGAGTCACTGTTTATTGAATAATTTATTAGGAAAAATTATATGTTTTACGCCCGCACTTTTTTTATCAGTCTATGCTAAGTATGATAAAAACTCATGTCAAATTAATAAATCAATTTTAGAAAATCAGCGACAAAAAATGCTAAAAACTAATAAACAGGGTGGTTTAAATAAAGTCAGGAGTTGAAAGAAAAAATTTAAGGTTATTAAATGGGAAACAGGAGATCTATTTGGCGCCGGAAAGTACAATTTAAGACAACATTTTTCTACTTTTATTAACTGAATATTTTCGAGCTATGAAAAAAACTTAACTGCTTCTAAATCTAAAATTAAAAACATTTTTTAAAGCAGCCGTGGTGCAAGTGGTTAGAGCGGTAACTTCGAAATCAAAACGTTTGTGCTTGAATGTCCGTTTGGACACAAACATAGCATTGACCAAGCAGTAAAGCTTCTTATTAAATGATATTTTGCATTACTCCGTCATAAGACCACTGGGGTATTTTAGAGTACCTTAAAAGTTGAACGAAAAAAAGTTTATAATTTTTTCATACATCTTGATTTTATTCTTTAATTGCAAATCCTCTGATCTTTTTATGATTTTAAAGGCAGGTCTTAGATCCGGTGTGCCGGAAAATTATAAACGCTGGGAATTAGGATTTTAAAGTCCTGGTTTCTTAGTAAATGATGACGTTACGAGTTGTAATTACCGGAAAAATTACGATTCGAATTGTAAATTAAGATTAAAAAATATGACTTACAAACATATCTGTACTTTACAAAGAAGTAATTTTACACAAAGACGCAAAATATAATCAATAAAATATCTATGTTTAATAAGAAACTTTACGATTGCTTTCGTCATCGATATTGTTTTTATGGCTAAGCGGGTATTTAACCACAGAGGTTTTGATTCCGAAGTCATCCCTCTAGCCACTTGCATAACGGCTGTTTTAAAAAAAGTTATCAATTTAAGATTTAGAAACAATTAGTTTTTCATAGCTCGAAAATAATAAAAGTAGAGAAATTTTGTCTTAACCAGTACTTTTAGGTGACAAAAAAACGCCCCCACCCCAAATGAATTTTATACTAAATACAATAAATGATTTGTTTATGGCGAATAAACTCATTAAACGTTGAAAAAACAAAGTATGCCTTATTTCATAAAAAATGCTAAAAGAAAACCTTCCCCCTAAACAACCAAATCTCTTTTTAAATAATAAACAAGTATTCAATTTGTTTATTATTTAAAAAGAGATTTGGTAGTTTACGTCAGCTCCACCGTGGGCCAGAATTTACTTTTTCAAGAAAAAATTCATAACCAATTCAATATTAAGGCTATAGTGACTAAAATTAGTAATAATACTATGTCTGCGCTTCTTATGTAAGTGTTATTTTTAAAATTCGTTGCTATGGATACCTATTTTTAGATAGCAAAAATTTTAGGAATTTGTATATATTTTTACGAGTGCTATGTTCACCATATTTTACATAGGTTACTATATGAGATCACGCGTTTTAAAAAAGTGAATATCTTTTATATTTAGTTGCTATGGATACCTAATTTTGCTTAGCAACAACTAACTATTATTAGTTGCATATGTTTTATTTGTGCTATGTACACTATTTAGCAGGTGTTTTAATATGAGATTCTCGGTTTGATCCGTCAAAGTCTACTTCTGAACGCCGAATCAGCCTATCAAAAACAAACGAATCGATTTCATCATGTTGTACTTCCAACAGCCGCATCACAGTATGATATACCAATGCTTTGAAACTTTTTTTTATTTTTTTATTTCAATAACATATAAATAAACAAAATACTGTCACATCATTTTAACATAAGCTTTAAGATCAAAACGTATCAATGCGATTCAAAAATAGATACACGCATTTTTTCTGTGATTATTTTAGGTGCTCTAAAAAGACTTGATGGTCGCATCACAGAGCACCGCAAAAGAACATTTAACATGGAAGTTTACGCTTGCTTTATGTCGAAAAAAAGCCTAGAGAAGGCATTGAACTACAGATCAGTGAAGGATCCAGCCTTTTTTGGTGCTTGACCTAACAGATATGGCGCAAACTCCAAACATTTGTATGTTTATACTTATGTCAAATAATGATGCTTTGCAAAATATTGCGATGATTGGAGGCTGGGAACAAAAAAAGCCCTAAAATTTCATCCACCCAGCCCCAAACGTGAGAGCAACTATATATACAGTATCGGACAAAACGAGTGCAACCAAATAATGCTAATTTAGTTTCTTTATATAAAAGTGCTGCATTTTTTCAATTTAGAGAAATAACTATGTAACTGTTTAGAGACAAAGTTCTTCAAGTTTTATTCATCACAAAGTTCATTATTTGTACACGAAAATTAATAAATTAATCAAAAGTATTAAAAAAAGTTGATTTCCTTCTGGACAAAATAAGTGCAACTCGACAAAATGTTGACCAAGCTGTATTTCGCTATCAATATTTCGTGGTGAATCCTTTGTTGTCGATCACAGCCTTGCATCTTCGAGGCATAGATTCGATCAGGTGATCAATGAAACGTTGTGGAATTGCTGCCCAGGCCTTTTGGATTTGTTCAAACAATTGATCCTTATTACGAACACCTTCACGATTAATTCTGCGGTTGACAACCTCCCACAGGTTCTCGATAGGGTTAAGATCCGGAGATTGAGGCGGTCAATCCATCACCGATAGGTGGTTGTCTTGAAACCACTGCTTGACTACTTTTGCAGTGTGTTTCGGATCGTTGTCTTGCTGAAAAACCCATTTCATTAGCATATTCCATTCAGCATGAGGTAACATAACATCTTTCAGGATATTTTTATACATGAAACGGTCCATTATTCCATCGTTGCGATGTGTTGGACTTGGACCGTTAGCAGAAAAACATCCCCAGACCATTACATTGCCTCCACCATGCTTCACGGTCTTATGGCAGTAACGTAAATCGAGGCTTTTTTCGGCCGGTCGACGTACACGGCAAATGCCATCGCTCCCAATGATGTTCACTGAACATCATTGATTCATCACTGAACAGGACATCAATCGATTCATCACTGAACAGGACAGTTCGCCATTTCTGCACATTCCAGTCAAAATGAGATGTAGCAAACAGGAGTCTTTTCTTCTGGTTTTTTAGTGAAATAAGCGGTTTCTTTGCAGGGCGTCGAGAAAACAATCCGGCTTTAACAGCACGTCGTCTAATTGTTAGGTCCGATAGAGGCAGCTCTAATTGCATTTGTATCTCGACTGATGATATCCAGGGATCCTTCTTGACGGATCTGACGATCATAGAATTCTCTCTAGAAGTGGTGGAACGCGGTCTTCCACCTTTGTTATCTGCTGCCAACTTCCCCGTAGAACGATATTTGGAACATAGTCTTGAAACGGTCCATTTTTTTACCCGATATTTATCTTAAATACTTTTTTGTGACATTCCACTTACGCAATCGCCAATAATTTTCTTTCTTAGTTCCAATCCAAGACTGTCGGGAGCCATTTTTGCACTTGAAGTCATAAAATTAATAAAAATAATCACGCTTCTCAAGGCTTACCGTGTTACATTTACCTTGTGATGATGCCATAATGCTTTGTGGAACACAACGTCTTGGTTGGA
>NC_088931.1:46515000-46575000 GCF_038396675.1 Hydra vulgaris
ATGCTAAACTCTTATTAAAAAATAAAAGAGCGATAAATGATTTAGGAAATTATCATTTTCCAGCACCTAATTTTCATGTATTAATATATTAATAACCTCAATCTAGCTACTTTTATTTATAAGTTTGACAAGAATCGAAATGAAAAGTATAATCAATTTTCAAAAAGTATAATCAATTTTCAAAAAGTTTACACAAATACGGTAAAATCATTTAAGTTTTAAGTTTTAAACAAAGAAACCATTTCTAATCTCTAGAATAATCATTTCAAAAAACTTGTAAATTTTTCAAATAAATTTTTTTATTACACTTACTTGTTACTAATGATATCTTTTAATGTATTAATTGTTAAATCTTTTAATGTATTAACTATTAAATCTTTTAATGTATTAATTATTAAATTTTTTAATGTATTAATTATTAAATCTTTTAATGTATTAATTATTAAATCTTTTAATGTATTAATTATTAAATCTTTTAATGTATTAATTATTAAATCTTTTAATGTATTAATTATTAAATCTTTTAATGTATTAATTATTAAATCTTTTAATGTATTAGTTATTAAATCTTAGGGTACATATTTGCATATTTTTCTAAATCTTTGAATGTTTAAATTTCCAAAATTGCTATTGCGAAATATATTGGTAATTGGTAAAATAATTTCTTATTGTATCAGAAGTTTATTTTTTTAGTTATATATTTTTTATGGATTCTCATAACTTTTTGACGGTATTTTATTATACTAAGGGGCTATATGAAAAGATGCGGTATTGCATCACCTACATCATTTTTGACTCCAGGTCATTTTAAGTAACTATTAAATTGCATTGGTAAAAATAAAGCCCTTTGGCTCATTTCGGAATTTAGGAAACATTTCTACAAGACCATAGATTGAATCTTCTGAAAAAAAATTGTGCCGCGAAATTGATCATCCTAGCTAGTTATGTCTTTGTGACTCAAAAACAAGCTGTATGAACTCACAAAGACGAATAGGATAATAATAGTTTTTTTTTTATCTGTTTTTTTAAACATAAAGTTAAAAATTACAAACTTAATTATATTTTACAAAATTAGGCTTAGTGTCACTCAAATAATTGAAAACTAGTCACAGGAGTGACACCTTAATAAAATGAACCAATAAAATAAATATTTAAATATCTAATATTTAGCGACCAAACATAAATTAGATTAAAATAAAAGATGGAGACATAGAAATAATAAAGAAAGTAAACTATAAATAAAAAAAGAAACAAAAAAGTCATCAGAACAATAGCAATTATAAAAGAATTAGAACAATAATATTAAAATGACTATTAAAAAAAATAGAGAGAATCAGTGAATGAGATAACCAGTAGAATGAGCGGATGAGATGACTAGTTTAATGAGATATGCTCAAAAGGATGAAAGTGAGAGAAAATAATATTGTAAACAAACATAAAGAAAAAATAAATGTAAACATGCATAACAGATAAAAAGTTTATACTTACAATATTCAATCCTAGATTATATGTTACATATATTTATTAGACAGTGAGCAGCAGTTTATATAAAATGCAACAACAACACAAATAAAAACAAACATTTGTAATGTTTATTTTTATTTTTGTTTTATTTGCGTAATGTCATTACGCAAGCAATACGTGTCTCACATTTTCTGTCGTATCACGGCATTTGATTAGAGGGAACAACTAAAACAATTTTTATAAAAAAAAAAAAAAAAAAAAAAAAAAAGTTTTCTAAATTACTAAAGCTTAAAGTTTCATGAGCAGTTTATCATAATTCCATTCATGCTTGCAAAGCTCCATTCATTTAATATGAAGTTTAAGAAAAAAATGTTGTTTGCCGTTTCGTTATCGCTATTTTTAACTTCAATATTATTGGCGAACCGTCCAAGTTCTATATTTTGAAACTATTAAAATGTACCTATTTGCGTAAACGTAAAAAGATTTACGGTCTTGATTTCCTTTTCTTTTTGTTTATGAAACAAAAGGTTACAAGCATAGTCTTGAAGGATTTCATTACGGTTGAACTTCCTTCTGTTTTATACTTCCATGTTTTTGTCCAGCTTAGAGCTTTTTGTTTTCGAAAAAAAAAGGGTAAAGTTTGCTGACAACCATCTACAAATCCAGTTTTGTTGACTCCAGTGTCCAAATTTGCCGACTAATTAATTTTTTATGGAGAAAGGGCGGGGTTAGACTTTTCCCTACGCACCTGCCCCCTCCTCCTTAGGACGTTATTGGTTAAGAGTTTACCTAATAATAGTTAAACTCAAATACCAAATATTCCTGGATTCGCTATATATCAAACGATTATCAATCTCGGGTCATCAATTTGAAAAAATATGCAACAAGAGAATCTTGCTGATGGAAAATGTTTTTTCAAATTTTTTGAGTGTTCTATAAAATCGGAAACTATGGCTATTTGCAAATGGTACGGCACTTATTGTAATTTCGCGGGAAAACTAGACTTAACTTCCGGTTTTTCTTTCATCTTTTCTTTATTTTGATAACTTTTCTCTTTATAAACAGCTTTCTGAATCATTAGGAAAAGAAATTACTTCATTTCTATAGATTGTAAGATTAAAACTAGGTATTTTTATTTTTCCATATACAATTAAATTTCAAATTAATATTCAAATCTGCCCTGACCTAGTATAGCCGCTTAACTGTAGCTATTGTATAAACTTGTCTGAGTTTCTAAAATATATAAATCTAAATAAATAACCAGCTTAGCAAAGACTTCAAATCAATTAAAATTTATAAAAATCATAATTGTTTGTTAAATGCATCAGATTTGTTTAACAAGTAAATCAACTTTGAATAATTTTTATCAGATGGACATTCAGGAGTTTGCTTAGCTTTAATATTTTTATTAAAAAAAAAATGTCTCTTTAAACAAGAATTTAAAGGTGCTACATTCTTTTTTTATGTTATTTATGATATAAAATACTCTATAATGTAACATTTTAAAACGCTTCATAGTAGTTATTAAATAATATTTTGTAACAAACAAAATAATTTTATGTTTGTTATATTTATTATTTCGTATTTTTTGTCAATTTTAAAAATTCACTACTTGTTAAAAATGCTATATAGAAAAGCTTACAAGTTTACGTGAAAATGTTTAGAATTGGCCCTCAAAAGCAAATTAATTATCTAGATTTTCCATTTTATTTCAAATATTAAAAAATTTAAATGATTGTTGAGGGGTAAGAACTACCTTGGAAAAGTAATTCCCTTTACTTAATTTGTATACGTGCATATTTCACAAATACATCTTTTAAAGCTGCCTTTATTCAAAGCTGCTATTTTCTCCCCTGGTGTTTATCACCGAATTATATATATATATATATATATATATATAGATAGATATATATATATATATATATATATATATATATGCAGCGAACTTTGTTGCTAGTGTTGGAGGTGCCACAGGTGATTGTCTTATTGCTAATATGTGGAAAGAGCACTTTCAAAATTTGTATAATTCAACTAACAATGAAAAATATTACCTCAGTTTCATAAAGGAAATGGAATTTTCCACTGAAAACTCTGATATTATTGTGAGTTGCGTTGACATATCCACTGCAGTAAAAACTCAGAAACTAGGAAAAGCAGCTGGACCTGATAACCTTTGTATGGTATCTTGTATGTATGGTGGAAATAGATTGCAGTTTTTCATTAGTATTTTTTTTAATTTATGCATTAAATTTCGTCAAGGAAGTATATTGTCACCACTTCTATTTAACTTTTACATACAAGATTTGATTTCATCAATATCAAACCTTCGTATTGGATGTAATATAGGTGGTATATTCATGAATGTGTTGGCCTATGCTGATGATATGGTTCTAATTGCGCCTTCTTGGTTTTCTCTTCAAAAACTAATTAGCTTTACAAATAAGGAATCTTCCTTAATTAACATGTCCTTTAATACCAAGAAAACTGTATGTATGGTGTTTAATCCAACTCAAAAATCAAGAGTTATATCAAACTCCTTCCCAGAATTATGTGTGTCAAGATGTGAAATTGCTTTTGTTGAATCTTTTAAATACCTTGGTCATATAATTAAAAATGACCTTACTGATGATCTTGATATAATCAAAGAGGTGAAGGGCCTTTACACATGTACAAATATCTTAATTAGACGCTTTCATTTATGCTCTACCAGAGTGAAGGTTAAACTGTTTAAAGCATATTGCATTTGTTTATATGGTGTTCCTTTGTGGCAAAATTATAATGATAAAACAATGGCACGCCTTCAGTATTGCTACAACAAATGTGCTAAAATGTTTTTCGGATACAACAAATATGATAGTATATCTTACATGCTTTTAGAGTTCAGATTACCATCTTTACATACAATTATCTTAAACTATAGACATGCTTTTCGTAAACAGTTGATGGCTTGTACCTTGGTGAATCACTCTATGAATTCAGTTAATCAAAGTTTAAAATAATACTTTTCTTTAAAAAAAAAACAAAAAACAAAAAAAAAACTATGGACCTGGCACCTAATTTGTACATGCCTGTTGTCTGAAATATATTATATATATATATATATATATATATATATATATATATATATATATATATATATATATATATATATATATATATATATATCTTAACTTTCAAAAAGGCTGCAAACAACCACTATTAGAGTTGTAAGTTAATAGTTACTAGAAAAGAAAAGATGAAGTTTTTAAAGCAAGATAACAATTAGCAGAAAACTTAGAAGATAGCAAATTATATGCATGAGGAAAACAAGATGAAGAGAGCAAATTCCAAAGAACTGATAATAGAGGAAAAAAACTAGACAAATGAGAATTTTTAGAGCACTTGGAAATAGTTACAGTAAAAGGATGATATTTAATCAAATGGTCCGTAAAAAGAGAAATTTTAGTTGATGGCATAAGAGATGCTAGCTTATTTGGGCAGTACCTATTATAGTATGTATATCTGGAGTATGAAAGTTGCAAGCACGATAAAGAGATGCAACCTTAGCAGATGCTAATTTTGCAATGGATTTGATATATGATTTCCAAGATAGATTGAAAGTAACTGAAAAATCACTGACACCAGAACCAAGTCATTTAGTGTAATGAGCGTTAAAGTCTCCAACAACAACGATATTTGCTGAAGGATAAATAGAAAGGGTTTGGTCATTTGATCAGAAATAACTAATTTATATATATATATATTCATAAACGTATATACAAATATACACATACATACACACAACACATTTATATATATATATATATATATATATATATATATATATATATATATATATATATATATATATATATATATATATATATATATATATATATATATATATATATATATATATATATATATATAGGGAATTATATACCGGGATACCAAAAACCAGGATTTCGGTCGATTTTGTCTAGTTTTGAATACCGGTATTAAAAGGCTTCAATACCGGTATTTTGGTATTTGAATGGTTGTTTTTTTATTTAATATTTTTAGAACTATATTTGTATACTTCATGAACTTTTTAAATTGATTTATAATGAAAGTTTTAATTAAAGTATTACATTTAAGTAGATATTAAAATGCAACTATTTTTGAGATGTATCGCATTGTCGTAATTCAGATTATAAATATACAAAAATTTGTAAATATTTTTTGCTTATTTTTATTTTTTATTCTATCATGTGTTTAAACTCTTTGTTTGAGTAAACACCTAGTATATAAAAGTAAAGTTGTCAAACTCTTTAATGAAACTCTTCTCATTATTACTACATGACTAATTTTTAAAATCATTTAAAATCCCAGGAGGTTTATAATTACAGATTTTTGTTTTTATTCTTTATTGAAACAATCGTAAGTGCGTATACTTTAAAGTAATGCATTTAACATTCTTTAGTTTTTGAGTTCATTTTTATTTATACAGCGGATTTTACATTTTTAATTATAAAGCGAGGATCTAAAAGTAAAAAATGAGTTCACATATTTACAAATTTCTTTGATAGCTTTTTTTAAATAATTGCCAAGAACAACTTTGGTAAGTTTAAAAAATTAACATTTTTAAGTTTAAACTTATTTAAATTCATTTCAAACTTCCAAAATCCGCCACGACTATATAAATTAAATGGAAAAGGTTTTAGTATTACTTTTGATGAGTGGACTTCCTTAAGGAACCGGTGATACATAAACGTGAACTCGGAGTCAAAGTTTTGGACTTCTCCGAATTAATGGAGGTTTACCTGCAGAAAAATGTGTCTTTTAAGTGAAAAATTGAATCAGTATGGTTTGTCATTAGAAAAGAATATTGTTTGTTTAACAAATGATGGTGCAGAAGTTATGCAAAAAGTAGGCAAATTAATACCGGCTGCTCAGCAGTAAAAAAGAAACAACCAAATTGGTCCCCTTATACAAAAAGTAGGGAAAATTGTGCAAATATTGAAACATTCACCATTAAAAAATGAGGTGCTATAGAATTATGTAAAGCTCGAATTTTGTAATTGCAGATTCCAAAACTAGATAGAATAGCCTATTCGCAATGCTCGAACGTTTTTACAAATTAAAGTCATGCATTCAAAAATCAGATATAGATTTAAAACTTAATATAAACTTTACAAAAACTGATTTTGGAACAGTTTCAGCTACAATCTCAGCACTTTTGCCGGTAAAATTAGCTGTTGAGTCACTTTGTTGCTAGGATGCCAACTTGATTTCTGCGGATGCAGCATTGACATTTATGTTTGACAGGCTATGTGAAATTAAATCATCATTGAGCATAGAATTTATGAGTGCTTTAAAACAATGCAAGAAGAACGCAGTTGTCCGATTTAATTTCTTATCTGCATGAAGTTCTAGAAGATGGTATTAGAAACTTGATGCACGTGGAAAGTTAAAACTTATTAAGTTTTAACTTTCCACGTGCATCAAAAGTGAGTAATCTCAATTCACTTTTGGGCATTGTAAATCAGAAGGGATTTTAGAATCAAAGCACTGCTGTTGAAGAACAAGCCCAGGAAGTTCTTCACTTTGAGGTTAGTGAAGATTGAGATTGACGAAGGAAAATTTTTTGAGAAATCAATGAAAAAAGATATTTGTAAACAAATAAACTATAAAAGTTATCGGGAAACAACCACAACGCGCTGGTGATAGAATCAAGTGTCTAAAAAAAGAAATGAGTTTCAAGTTTTTGTGATATTTAAATTTATTTACTTTGCTTTAAAAATTTAAGATATTTAATACCAGTTTAAATATATTAGTATTCCTGTATTATATTTTTATAATACCGAAATACTGGTATTGGATACTCTCTCTCTCTCTCTCTCTCTCTCTCATATATATATATATATATATATATATATATATATATATATATATATATATATATATATATATATATATATATATATATATATATATATATATATATATATATATATGTATATATATATATATAGATCTATAGTTTGTTGGCTTTGGGAAGAGCGGAAGGAAAAAAGTGATTCTTACGCCAACATATACGTCACTTTTAATTACTTTTAACTTTCGTCCAACATTTCCGTTTTGGACGAAAGTAAAAACCATTAATTTAATTACAAATTAATTGTTATATAAAAAAACCACAAAAACGCAAATTTAATTGACCGGAATGTTTTTAAAAACATTCTGAATGTTTTTAAAACATTGTGAATGTTTTTAACAATATAAACAATGTTTTTATTATTATTTTTTTTAATAAAATGTTTTTATTTTTATTTTTTTTATTAAAATGTTTTTATTTTTATTTTTTTTACTGTAAATCATGCGCGGAGTGTTGCTACATCGACTATCTTATAGCCTGACTCGCAAGGGAGTGCTGCTACATCGACTGACAAATAGCCTGATTCGCAAGGGAGTGCTGCTACATCGACTGACAAATAGCCTGACTCGCAAGGGAGTGCTGCTACATCGACTGAGGGTTTGGTTGGGGCAGGCAGTCTATCATTATTAAAAAAAAAAAATTCTGGTCTTGAATTTTAATTTTTACTTTTTGTCAACAAAATATGGAAAAAACTTTCGGACAACATCTAAGGGTTCTATATATATATATATATATATATATATATATATATATATATATATATCAATATATATATATATATATATATATATATATATATATATATATAGACATATTATATATGTGTATATATATAACTCTTAACTGGTTGTCAGAAAGTTTTTCTGTATTTTGTTGACATGAAGTAAAAATTAATATGCAAGACCAGAATTTTTTTTGAATTATTTGATAGACTGCCTGCCCTAACCAAACCCTCAGTCGATGTAGCAGCACTCCATTGCAATTCAGGCTATAAGATAGTCGATGTAGCAACACTCTGCATGATTTACAGTAAAAAAATAAAAATAAAAACATTTTATTAAAAAAAAATAAAAATAAAAACATTGTTTATATTATTAAAAACATATAAAATGTTTTAAAAACATTCAGAATGTTTTTATAAACATTCTGGTCAATTAAATTTGCGTTTTTGCGGTTTTTTAAAAAGCGATTAATTTGTAATTAAATTAATGGTTTTAACTTTCTGACAACATGGAAATGTTGGGCGAATGTCAAAAGTAATTAAAAGTGAAGTATTTGTCGTCAAAAGAATCATTTTTTACCTTACGTACTCCCAAATGCAACAATTTATAGAACTCTCTCTCTCTCACTCTCTCTCTTTCTCTCTCTCTCTCTCTCACTCTCACTCTCTCTCTCTTTATATATATATATATATATATATATATATATATATATATATATATATATATATATATATATATATATATATATATATATATATGTATGTTTATATATAGTTTTTTTTTATATATATATTATATATATATAAAAATATAATATAAATATTTTATATAAAGATATGTATGCATATGTGAAACAAAATAAAAATATTTTACTTGGTCATAGCACTAATTTGCTGTGTGGGCTTGAGTTATACAAAAAAAAAAATTTTTTTAATTTTTTAAAAATATTACAAGTTTTTGGGATTGACTACACTAATATAAAGAAAACATGCCTATTTTTGATGTTCAAGTTAAAAAAGTTTCTTAACATTGCAAATCTTTTCAAATTTTAAAGTTCTTAATCTTCTATATGATTCTTGGAATATTTATGAGTTTAATTATTTGATGTTTATTTATATACAAACAAAAATAGTTTAAAAAAAAACAACCCATTATATACTCATAAGGTGGTTTTATTAATAACAGTATTTTTTTATATTTGATTTTTTCAGAACATTTGTTTAAAGAGTATTATTATTTCAAATAAACACAGTACGTTTCATTAAAATGAGCAATGATATTGAAATGACTGGTGATAACATAGAGAAAGTTGCTATTTTAGATGCTGGAGCTCAATATGGAAAAGTAAGTATAATCTACTCTGTTGTTGTTTATCTAATTTTTATCTTTGTTTTGAAATTAATATGTTTTAAATATGTTTTTTTATTTATTTTAACTTTAATAGTAACAAGGTTAATCAGAAATTAAAAATTATATGAAGAGTTAACATAAAAGTGAAAAAATAATTTTTTGAATAAATGTTATTAAAGAAATAATTTTTAATTAGTTTTTTTAATAACAATCTATTTTATAATGTACTTGTTTTGCTGTTTGTACCTGTTTTACGAGTTGTTAAAGTTTATTACATTATGTTATATATGTTTAAAAAAATATTAATTACAACTATTAAAAAATCTATTTTAATATAGTTGCTGTTTTCTCGTCTGTCTGTTTTCTTGTCTGTCTGTCGTTTTCTCGTCTGTCTGTTTTCTCGTCTGATGTTTACCTACAAACACATTAAATAGTATTTTTACCTATAAATGCTACAATTTTTATATTTACCTACAAAAAAAATGTATTTTTTTATTTAGCTACATAAGGCAGGGCTCAAATTATCGTAAAAAAATCTTATCGCGATTTTTTTGTTGCTCATAACCCCTCCTCCACTCCCGCCGGAGGGGAGGGCGCATTATTTATTTTAACTTATTTATAATAACATATATAGTAAGTCTCATTTTTGCATAAGATTTCATAACATTTACGTTCAGGGGTTGTAAAGTAGTTTTAGTTATAATTTACATTATTACTATTATTATATTGCATTAAATCTAACGGCTGTATTTTTGTAAAATCAATTAACTTGATATAATCTTCTTTTAATTAATTATTTCATTTTCTATTTTATTTACATATTTTAAACTGTTTAAAACAACTAGAATATTTAATTTTCTATAAATTTTTAACAGTAAAAAAAATTATTTAAAACTCTAACAAAACAATCTATAAATTTGAAACAGTTATAAAAAACTGTTAAAAATGACGAAAACATTATCGTGATAAAATGTTAAAACTTAACATTTTCACGAAAACCCGCACAATCACAAACAAGAATGATAATTAAATTCTTATTAAGTAAGTTTTCTTATTTAAGTAACCTTATCAAATTCCCATGATATTTCTATCTATTGCTTTTTCATTTAATGTATTTTTTAATAAAAGTTAGCGTTCACTTTTTTCATTCATTAAAATAAAGCGAAAGAAAAAAATGTGTCTAAATAATAGAATCTTTTATGATCTAATACTTTTTTTGATTGCTAATAGAAAAAGTATTAGATCGTAATCACAAATATTTTGATCGTTTTGTAATCATTTCACAAGTTTTAATGCTTAGAATTTTTCAGGATTTTTACTAAAATGAAATTAAAAGTTGTCACAATTTTCTTCCTCGCTTTCACTTTCTTCCAAATCCGATATTGTAACTGTCGCTAGAACAATGTCTGTTTTTCCTGACTTTCTTTTTCTTTTTTCTGGATAACGATGAAAATTTGCTGACAATCGTCTAACTTTATCATTATACCATTCGTCCATAGCAGTATCAGGTTCAAATTTGTCAATCTCAGGACCTTCTTTATTTATCCGAAGTAGAGATTCTAAGAGATCTCGTCTTCTCCAGACAATTTTTACGCGATTCATACATGAAAACATTTGTCTACTTTCGCATTTGTAAAAGGACAAATTAAAAATAGTTCAAAAATATCAAGAATATTTCGGCATTCTTTGACCAAATTTGATTTGAAAAAAACAATTTCCCAAATTTTCAAATAATACTCATTTTGATCGTTACTTATGATGGGAAACATGTATGCTTTTAAAATGATCCACTCATGAAGTATGTTATTCAAATCACATCCTACACCAATTAAAAATTCAGAAAAATGTTCAACAACTTCACCGATAGCTTTATCGCCAAAAGTTTCATCATTCACATTTAATAAGTTATAATCACAGTTATAAACGTCAAGTAAAGCTACCAAATCTATAAACAATGGTGGTTTTTGGAGAAATTGAAAACGGCCTTTCATACATATGGTAATATTTGCAATAATTAGCTTGTACTCTTGATTCGAATAGGTATTTAATCGTTTTTTTTTTTTTTAATTTTTCCTTCCTTAAACAATCAGTCTCTTTCCTGCATTTGAACATTTTTGCTAATTGATTTTCTAAATCTTTTATTTTTCTTTCTTTTACTTTATGCTCCGCTTTAAAAAAAAAATTATCGTTTCAGAAGTCACTGCAGTTTTATACTGTAAAAGAACACTAAATATTTGCGAATAGAGTATCAATCTTCTAAAATAAAAAAAGAATAATCACGAAAAAAAGGTCGCGAAAAAACAAATTGGTTTAGGATTTAGTTTAGGATGTTGAATGCTGGATCTTCTTGACTCAATGCATGGGATTTACTTGCATCTCTGTTTTTATGACTATGCAACTTAGTCTGTTAAAGGTACAGCTCTAAAACTCAGTTTTATGGTTCTGAGGTTGGCTGGTAGTCAGGTTTGGTACTCTGGTAACAGCTGTAAAATATCAGAAAACTAACAGTGCTATGTTGTGCATAGATGGTATTTCTATTCGTACTTTCGATGTGCATTGTTGAGGCCACATTTGGAGCTCTTTGCTACGGTTTAGGGTTTATTAACCATAATGAAGCAGTTGCTTGGACTATTAGATATTGTACTGACTACTATCTGTGCTTTGAATCAAGTTCTTTAATCAATTTAAAAAATGATTAAAGTATCAAAAACTATAAAACACTAAAAACCATTGTCATCACCAAGTTCTCTAAATCTATCATTCACTAATATTCATGGTCTTCAAAGTAATTTTTCTTCTGTTGGTACTCTTAAGTGCTTAATACTCAGAAGTTAATGTTTAACAATTTTTGGAAAATTTTTCTACCACCCTGAGCTTATTAAGACTCCCTTCCTGTTTATTAAATATTACTCAGGGATGCGGAGTCCCAAAAATTCCTTAGGTATAATGGCGGCAAGAACTCCAGGCTTAAAAGCAATAAGTTCCAAGTCATTATATCTTATGAATTTTTTTCTTTTTGCAGATCATAAGTCAACCAACATGTTTAGAGTTCCTCTGGATACCAAAGACCAGAAAAATAGAGATATAAAGGCAGAGTCCCTTTGGAAATCTGCATCCCTGGCGCTATTTGTTATAACAAAGAAACTGTATCTTACATCTAAAAAAAGTTTTAATTATTGTTTTCTCATTTTTGAATCCAGTTTAGGTCTTGAATATTAGAAAATGAAAATTTATTTATAGGGTACAAAAAAAAAATAATTCCCACTCACCTGTTTGTTAAGACTACCTTTTCCTCCCCCCCCCTCTTCCTTAGTAATTGACCGGGGTTGATAATTGACTGAGGCCGGGTTTGTGGCCGGGGCTGCATAAACATTTATACATCCAAAGTATATTTTTCTTTTCAAAATTTATGTTTGATTTTGTATATATATGCATTTATAAGCATTATTATGATCAATATATGATCATCATGATCATGATTATCATCATCATCATCATCATCATCATCATCATCATCATCATCATCATCATCATCATCATCATCATCATCATCATCATCATCATCATCATCAGTATGTGGTTCTGTGTTTGCTATTGTAACGCTGTCATCGGCACACAGGATTTTAGAATTTACCCGCATCGCTTGCGATTTAAAATTATTATTTTTTTTAATTTTTATCAGAAAGATATAAATTTTTAAGATATGTTAGTTACGAAAAAAAATTTTGAGAAAAAACCTTACAGGTAAGACCCATAACGAAAAAGGCGTTGCATTACCGAAAAATCTAAAAAAGAGGATTTAGGCATGGGGATCATCAAAAAATGATTCGGATATGTCTTTTTTATTCATTCCCTTTAAATCAAGCTATAAACAAAAAAAATCCACTTACCTAAACTTTGAGGTTTTTCATATCATCATGGCGATTTTAAGTTTCTGAGTTCAAGTAAATTTTCTATAATATATTAATGTGCAATCTCCTACTTTGATTTTGAAAAAAAACGTTACATAAAATTTTTTTAAAAACTTTTTTAAACTTATTTTTCTTGATGGATGTAATATATATCATGTCGAATGTCCAAAAAACATTTACTTTGCTTTTGACATTATTTTTTTTGCGGGGAATTAGGGTTTTAAACAGTAGTTGTTGCAATACCGAAACTATCCAGGTTGCATTACCGAACTCACTTATTTTTTGATAATGGACGAATAGAAAAGGTTCGCTTTTTCTAATTTATTGTTTAGGTTTAATTCCCTTTTTTTTCTTTAATCAAACTCCTTTTATAAAATCTAAACTCCATCGTAAAAAAGCAGGAATGCTCCGCGGAATGGGTTTTTCTGGGTAAAAGAAATTGACTAATGGAAAATGAAAACAGAAGAAATTAAAATATTTTTTTACATTTTACAATTGTTTATACTTTTTTTTCAAAAAATAAATCTCAAATAAATAAAAATAGTTTATTACACTAGTATCTATACCAAACCAATACGTTTTTTGAAAATCCTTTTGTGGGCGTTTTTCCAAAATAAACAAATTTAGCAATTTTAAGTTTATAATAAATGTAAATAAGTTTACAATGATCATTTTGTTTTCTTACATACATACATGCATCTTAATACTAGTTTTAAATAAGAAAAATAAACTTTAAGGCATTTTACTTTCTTACTTTTATTATTTGAGTTTGATTTCAATCAAGAGCGCGTTGAGGGTGAGAATCAAGGTAGTAAGCCCCATCCCCCACCTCACCCCACGCACACCTCTTGGGGATAAGCTATATATTTTTCAAAGGCGAGTATTAAGATATTTATTTATAACATCAATATAATATAGTGCAGAACTTACTAACTAGACTATTGTGTAAAGGTTATTGATTTATCTTAACTATAACAAAGTCTTAATTTCAATTAGGTTTTTAATTAGTTTTTTGCTCTCAGACCCTCCCTTGCTGCAAGGGCTGAACCAGCGTTTTTTTTGTTGGAGAGATAACTTCCATACATGGAACTCCAAATATTTTTTTGTTTATACTTACGTCAATTAAAGGTGCTTTGCAAAAAATTGCGATGATAAAATTACTATGTAATAAAATTGCAATGGTCAAACTACTAAAAGACATTACATCTTAAAATGGAAAACTAACATACTCAATTCATGTGAGAAAAAGTTCAACAATAAGAGATTTATTTTTCAAAAAGGAAAATACCAAGAAATGAATATATAGTATATGAATTTATAAAGTGAATTGCAAACAATATATTCCTCACCACTTCAAACCCACTAGTTCTATCCAAAATCCATGCATCAACATAAAAATCAAGAATCTAATTAGAAAAAAACGTAATCTATGATGCAGAGTGCGTACTACAAACTTCAAAAATACAAACCTAAATAATGAATACAAACTAGTTAATAAAATGATTAAAAAACAAATTAAAAAATCTACTTTTGATCATGAAATAAACTTAGCAAAAGATGTAAAACATAACCCAAAACTCTTCTATACATATGCACAAAGAAAAAATCAAACACATACAAAACTACTAGCACTTAAAACTAGTGACAATAAAATAATAACTGATAAAAAAGTCATTGCTAATCTACTAAATTGTAGTTTCCAATCAGTATTTGTCAAAGAAAATCAAGATCTACCACATTTCATCAATAAAACAATGCAATTATTTGAATGTGACTGGAACCAAGAACTAAAAGAAGATATTGTACATATTTATTTATTAGAACTTAATGAAAACAAGTCACTTGGTTGTGATAACATCAGTCCCTATGTGCTAAAGCATTGTGCAGAAGGATTATCCAAACCTTTGTCATTAATACTCAAGAAATCGAATCATTTAGGAGAGATGCCAGAATTATGGAAATCTGCAAATATTGCATCACTTTTTAAAAAAGGAGACAAGGAAGATCCGCCCAACTACAGACCTATCTCCTAAATATTGATACAATGTAAGATAATAGAGAAAATAATTCGAAAAAAAGCTGATAATTTATATAACAGAAAACAATCTGTTAAAGCCTCAACAACATGGATTTGTACAAAGTAAAGGATGCCTAACAAACCTTTTAGAAACTTTCGATATTATTACAACTGAAATTGAAGATGAATATCCAGTTGATATATTATTCCTAGATTTTGCAAAGGCGTTCGGTAAGGTGTCCCACCATCGACTTATATATAAAATTTCTAACTATGGAATAAAAGGCAATATTTTAAATTGGATTGATTTTTTAAAAAAAAACAGAAAACAAAGAGTGGTAATGAATGAAGCTGTATCAGATTGGTGAGACATTTATAGCGGTGTGCCACAGGGTTCTGTATTGGGTCCTCTTCTCTTTCTTTTACATATCAATGATCTTTCCCAATGTATCTCTTCAATTAAAAAACTATACGCTGATGACACTAAAATCATATCTTTTATAAAGGAAACATAATGATCTAATTAATATGCAAAATGACATTGATTTGTTAACTGAATGGTCAAATGTATGGTTATTGGATTTTAACATAAGCAAATACAGTGTTATGCACATTGGAAGAAAAAATATTAGCTATAATTACATTATGAAACACGACAATCAAAGTTTTATTTTAAAAATGACAACAAAATAATTAGACTAAGGTGTAATAGTTTCATCCAATATGAGAATCTTATGTTTAATAAGAAAAAGCTTTACTTATCTTAACACTGAATTGGTAAGGCAATTATGCACATCGCTGGTTAGACCACACCTGGAATTTGCAGTTCCAGTGTGGAGTCCAGGTAATAAAAATGATATCAATGACCTAGAAAAATTCAAAGACGAGCAACAAAGGTAGCACCTGAACTAAAACATCTAAGTTATACTGAAAAATTGGCAAAGTTGTGTCTCACAACTCTGGAAACAAGACGTACAAGAGATAATCTTATTGAGTTTTTCAAAATAACAACTGGTATTGATAAGATATTGTGGTATAAAGAGCTTTATAAAGCTTCTTCTCAAAGTCTAAGAGGTCATTCAATGAAATTTGAAAGAGAATTTGCAAAAACAACCATTAGACACAATTTTTTTACGAACAGAGTGATACCTCATTGGAATGCTTTACCTGAAAAAGTGGTTTCTGCAATGACAGTAAATTCTTTTAAAGGTAGACTAGATAAACATTTGTTAACGGCTGTTAAAGTATAAATTTTAAATTTTATGCTCCGCGACAATAGTCGTTACAGCACCTTTTATTACTATTAGAGCCCGATAAAAAAAATGCCTCCAAAAAACACCCCTCCCCTGACCTCAAATGTGAAGGTAACAAATTACCATAATATTTTTTTTCTATTGTTAACTAAAAACATATTCATCAATCAATTTTAAATTATATGCAATAATCTCTTAGCGTTTAAAAATAATGTCCATAAAAAGTTTGAATCCCCCTCAATTTGAGAGGGTTACAATATTTATCTAGCTATAATTTTTGAACGCTAAAAGATTATTTCATGAAATTTCAAACTAATTGTTAAATTTGAAATTAGTTTAGAATAGTATAAAAATATTTTGCAAACTAATTGCCCTCACAAATGGGGTAGGGGGGCTAAATTTATTTGGGTATAATATTTATTTTTATTTTAGTATTTGCAAAGCATCGTTATTTAGTGTAAGTATAACCATAAAAATGTTTGGAGTTTACACCATGTCTAAAAGTTATTTCAAACATAAAAAAAAAGGCAAGATCAGCCTCTGCCTTTGTTAGTGAACGATAAATCCTGCCCCGAATTAAAATCAAGAAACTGAAAAATATTATCTTTTTAAAAAATAATCATTTTCAGGATTTGCATTTTATTTTTATTTGAAAATTCAGAAACACAATTTCTATAATGACTAATAGAATAACATAATACTAACTTTAGTATTATCTAAATCATTAATAATAATAAAGCTCGATTTGCAACTTAGGCAAGTAAGGTTTCCATTGTAAAATAATTGTTCGACGCTGGCTATCAGCCCTCTTTAAAAGGTTTTACAGGAATGGAGATAACGCTTTAGGATCAAAGGTGCTTACGGATAAAGGGTGCATGTGCTTCCCTATATCTCTTTAATATTTGTTGAATATAAGGAAGTCGGCAAAATGCAAAGTACACACTAGTGAAATGCGAACTTTTGTGCAAACCTAAATATCATATTTTAAAAACCATGATTATATTATTTATTTAAATTAAATTAATATCTTAGTAATGTATGTTATTAGGTGTAAATGCATTTACTGGCTATTAGAGAGAGCATGCAGGTAAATGTAAATACATCGACTGAGGGTTTTGGTTGGAGCAGCGTAGTCATGTTTATAGTCATGTTTATTGTTTAAAAACGGCTAAAAAAGCTGTTGCAACATGAAATATCTATAGAATAATGGTCCGCAATTCAATTCGCATTTTACCTTGTATTTATATTGAAGCACTTTTTGTAGTTAATGCATCAACTAAAAAAAATTATATTTTACATTCATTTTCACCAACTTAAGGAAAATATATTGTACCTAATATGAGGAGCCCAAATTTAATTTCTCTAAATGTTTCAGTATTTATTTGTTTGATTATTTTATTATTTTCTAAATGTTTCAGTATTTTTTATTTTTTTTCCAATAGTATATTGTAGGCTATATTTCTATGATGTAACAATGTCGAAATATTTTATCAGAAATTTAAATATCAAGTTTTATTTCAATCATAAAAACGAAATTGAATAATTTATAGGTTTTATTAGTAATAATGTATTTCTAAAATTAAAATAAATTGAATACAACATTTTCTGCAAACATCAAGAACGTTAACGTAACCATTTCTGCCACTAATCCTATCGGCTAAGTCAGTTAAGCTTTTTCAATCTTCTACATTGGTTTCGATATTGAAAATATAAATAAAATATAAAAAATTAATGCATATGTATATCTATATCTATATATATCTATATCTATATATATCTACATATATATATATATATATATATATATATATATATATATATATATATATTATATATATATATATATATATATATATATTTATATATAGTGCCAGTTTAGCACTACCAGCGCCCTGGGCGAGATT
This sequence comes from Hydra vulgaris, assembly GCF_038396675.1. NCBI lineage: Eukaryota > Metazoa > Cnidaria > Hydrozoa > Anthoathecata > Hydridae > Hydra > Hydra vulgaris. Next base: position 46,533,518 of record NC_088931.1, read on the forward strand.
TCTACGGCGCCCCTGGCTCAATTTAACCCCATTCAAAAAAAAGGCAAAGGGTAAAATAACCAATTAGTTTCGCCCTTTTATATTTGGCGCCCTGGGCCATCGCCCAACCAGGCCCTACCCTAACGCCGCCACTGTATATATATATATATATATATTTATACATATATATATATATATATATATATATATATATATATATATATATATATATATATATATATATATATATATATATATATATATATATATATATATATACATAAACACCCAACTCACACTTGCTGAACATCCAAGTGGTACATCAGTGGTTATAGTCGGATCTGTTTTTAAATCCTTAGTACTTATAGATGAATTTGATTTGCTAATATCTTTAAAGGATTTCTAAAAAAAAAAAAAAAAAAAATATGTATATATATATATATATATATATATATATAATAAACATTTATTTTTCAAATTTAAAGAACACACATTTTACAATTTATTATTTAATATTTAGAGTATAAGTAGAGTGCTCAATGTTTTTAAAAGAACAGAGCAATTATAAATTAGTAGAAAATCACTTAACAAAAATTTATCTCATTAATAAATTTTTGTTAAGTGATTATCAAATTAACCACTGTGTTTCATCAATAAAGACTCATCAGAAATGATGATTTTATGATGAATCTTTATTGATGAAACACAGTGGTTAATGAGATAAATTTTTGTTAAGTGATTTTTTACTAATTTATAATTGCTCTGTTCTTTTAAGAACATTGAGCACTCTACTTGTAGAATACATTTAAAAATTTTTTAAATATATATATATATATATATATATATATATATATATATATATATATATATATATATATATATAATATTTTATGTATGTATATAATATTTTATTTAGTATTTAATGGCGATTAAACAAATTTATTGCCGGATTACGATCAAATAAATTCTTAAAAAACAAAAATCTTATAAGGCTTTAACGTGCGTTCCCGGAGTTGCAATAACGAACAACAAGTTGCAATAACGAACAAAATTGTTACAAAAACGAACATAGGCCGCGTCAGGTTGCATTAGCGAACAAAAATGTTCGGTAATGCAAATTTTGCGTTGCTATACCGAATATCCATATGATCATCATCATCATCATCATCATCATCATCATCATCATCATCATCATCATCATCATCATCATCATCATCATCATCATCATCATCATTATCATCATCATCAGCAGGCTTTAGCCTTCCTCTTTTATGCTGTTTCTCTAATTATGGTCAATGCTCAAACAAACTATTATCGCTATTACAATAAACCAAAACTCATTCTCCCTTGGCTTCTTATTCAACAAGTTGCATCCTTTTACTGTATCTGTCCCTATTTATTAAATACTGGCATAAATATACGCCAGAATGTAAGTATAAAATTATAATATATAAAGAATTATAAATTTATTTCTAACCCCAGCTATCAACCCCTGCTGAATTTTACAATTTTGCTGGGGCCGGGGCAAGATTTGCAAAAAGTCTTATTTTTTGCTGGGACTGTGGCCGGTTGTTTACTACCGCCTAATACTTCTTCCCCCCCCCCCCCCCCCATTTATTACAATTGGATAAAAGCTCCCATTCATCCTTTTATTCCCACCCTTCATTGTGTTAAGCAATTGAAAGTAACTTGACAGTAATAAAACAGCTTTGACCATATCAAATTGTTCCTTAAGTTGTTGCTGAATTGCTTTTTCTGTTTTCTTGGTAACATTATAAAACCCGATCCTAAATTTCAACAATTTTTAATTTTTAACATTTTCACTTCCAACAAGGCTGTAGGCAACCACTATTAAAGTTGGAAGTTACTGTAAGAAAAAAGGTGAAGTTTATAAAGCAAGATAATGATTAACAGATGACTTAAAAGATTGCAAATTATATGAATCAGGAAAGCAAGAAGAAGGGAGCATTTACCAGGGTTGAGTTGAATTATGAAAATGCAAATGTATAGGCTCTTTTTTTTTTTTTAAATTAAAAAAATATATATATTTCAAGTTTTCTTGAATAATTTAGTTAGAATTATCACAATGAATTGGATTGTGGTCTTTCCTAAAACAGAAATAAAAAACAGTGTCAAATGCTCATCATTAGTAGATAAATTGTTGAGACAATTATTGGTAAAAACATCAATATTTAATAAAGTTGTTTACAATCACTTTCTGCATTATATTATTTTATCACTTTCTACATTATATGTGCCACAATGTGTTTTAAATAATGGAGCATTTAATATTTTATTTAATTTGGCGTTTAATAGTTTATAGTAAGCAACCTCGGTTAATATTTGACCGTGGCTGGGGCGGGTTTAATAAAATATACCCATGGCCAGGTTTGTGACCAGGGTGGCATAAATATTTATACATCTCATTATACATTAAAGTATCCTTTTTTCTTTCAAAATTCATGATATATTTTAAATATATATGCATGTATAAACATCATCATCATCATCATCATCATCATCATCATCATCATCATCATCATCATCATCATCATCATCATCATCATCATCATCATCATCTTCTCTTTCGGCAATTTCTACACCATATAAGTACTAAAGTTTATAATAAAAAAGAAAGGATGCTGTGTGCTAGCATCTAAGTAAATAGCAAACATATGTTTATATCCACAGTATGTATGCATAAAGCGCATTTCTGAAGCTTTTATTCCTTCTAAACTAAAACTTTGGAACCTTTAATCCTACTCTTCAATTTTAAGTCAAGTCAATTCTACTCCACATTTTTCGCTATCTTGAGCAGTTGCTTTATTAAACTTTAATCATTTTTTTCATCTTTTTTACAATAACATCTCTCTTAAGAACAAATGTCATTTTATTATTCCAAGAAGCCAATGTAAAAAGGTCCTGTCTGATGTTAAGCTCTGTTATTCTCAGTTTACTAGATCTTGCATCTTATATCAGATGTTAAGTTCTAGAGACTTTTGGTTAGTCTTCAATAATGTCATTAGCTAAAGTAAGTCTAACATTTAATCTCTAATTCATGGTGTTTGATCTTTTTACTTCTCCCTAGAATAAAGCAGAGTTATTTGCAAAGAAATCTTACTTTATTTTGGATATAATGAATATAATGGCCGCACTCTTCCTGCCAGTTAAACAGATTAACTCATTGTTAAACATCCAAATCACTCTAGCTTCAAATGCTAAAGTTAGTTCTCAATTGAATACTTCTACTGTTTGTGTTTTGGACAAGATTTTCATCATAGTCTTAAAAAAGTGTTCTTCAGAACTCTCTTCACTTTTTGCTAAATTTTTAAAAAGTACTAAATAAGTAGTTCAGATTTTTCAAAGCTCTAGAAAACACTTTGAATTTTCTAACTATCCTACAATTAGTCTTCCCTCTGTTATTAGTTTCTTTAAATAAAGGTTTTGAGATTATTAAATTATTTCTTTCAAACTGCAGTATTAAAGTTATTCTTGAACGTCTACACTCTTTTTTATTTCAAAAAACTTTAAGGATACCACAAGGTTCTATCTTTGCTTCTGTTTTGTTTGCTGACAACTCAACTTTATACTTTTGTCTTGACAAAAAATCTTCACTTTTTGATTGCTTAAAACAAGCAGCTGATTTTTAATCTGATCTCTCTTCTGTACAGCCTAAGTCTTGCAGTGGCTTATGGATTTATATTCTGGACTTAAAATCCACAATTTTTGTTAGACAAGAAAGCTCATTTATTTACTGCAAAAAAAATATTGCAATAATGTTGGCGTTCCTATTTTGATGAATAACAACCCTCTTACTCTCAGAAAAAGTCTAAAAGCACATTGTAAATGTAATTTACAAATTAGGATTGCCAAGCCTAAGCCACTCTCCCATTGTTATAAGGTTGCATTTCTTTCTTTTTTCTACAAATACCATCATATTTCATAGGTATTTCATAGTCAGAATGTAGTAATCATAGAATATCATAAAGATATGAATAATTTTTTTTGTTTTGAGATTTTACTTGTTATGAACAGTTTCTTTGTTCATAACAAGTAGAATTAGGGATGCTCTTGGATACTAAAAATTAAGAAGAAGTAATCTTTTTGTGACTTTCAAACCTTGTTTGAAAGTCACAAAAAGTCTTTTTTGGGACTCCGCATCCTTGAGTAAAATTTAATAAACGGGGGTAGGGGGTCTTAATAAGCTTAGAGTGGGTGGGAAAATTTTCCAAAAATTGTTAAACATCAACTTCTGTGTACAAATTTTTTCTCTCTTTGTATCATAATTCTTGTTTTTAAAGTAAAAAATTTAAGTAAATTTGACCATGTATTTTTTCTGTTTAAGAAAAGACCACTCTCCAATTCTTTGTAACAACTTTAACTAAACTATTCAGGATGACATATAAAAGATTAAAAAATAAATAAATTGAGCTACATCGGCATTTTTTAATAATTAAACTTGCCCCAGTAAAATTGCGATAAAGGTCAAAATTACAGGTGTTATGTTTATTTTCAAATATTTTAAGTTATTTTATTGGATACCTTGCCTCAAAATATGTAAGTGTACACATTTTCAGCTTTCCATTGCACACAGAACAGAAACAATGACCAAAACCATTTTTTCAAATGGCAGATTTTTGTCGGTTTAAGGCAAAATTTGAATCGTCATGTCTTTGAAACTGTTTAGATTTGGATGATAAAATTTTGGGAATGTTCATAACTTATTAAAATCTTTGAGTAGTGTAAAAATCAGCAAAGTATAAGACTTAGTGTTGCATTTTATAAAAAAGTTAGATGCTTTCACATAGAGTTGCCATCTATCACTTTTCTCTTTATTCTATATTGCTCTCCTTCATCTCAAGACTGCTTTTTTTGATGTTATTTCTGATAATGTTGGCTGAGACCTTTTTTCTTTGTTCTTCAGACAATATTGTTGTTGTTGGTGACTTTAATGATCATTACTTTGAATGGCTTGGTTCTAGTATCAGTGACTCTGCAGGTGTTAAGGACCACAATTTTTGCTTTTCTCAATCTTTAACACAAACAGTCAACTTTCCTACTATCTTTCTAGACAATCCGAATCATTTACCTTCTCTACTCAACTTTAGTCTTGTTTCTGATCCTAGTCAGTGCTCAGGTTCTCCACATTCACCTTTAGGTACTTCTGATCATGGTTTGATCTTTTTAAAACTATTATCTCTTTCTTCTTTATCATCAGAATCCCCCTATTATTGTACCTCTTACAACTACTTTTGAGCTACAAATATGCTTCTTATTTAACTTCTTGGATTCAGACTGGAATTTAATTTTTTATTTCTTCTCAAAGATTCCAAGTCAAGCCTCACTCTTCTCAATGGTTTTCCTCTCTTTGTGCTGCTGCAATTTCCAATTGTAACTCTTACTGCTATATCTATCGCCAAAACAATTCTCCAGAAAACAGAATTTTTTTTACTATTGCTAGAAACCATTGTAAACAGGTTCTGTCTAACGCCAAAACCTGCTAGTCACTTGTTTTTCATCTCAAAGATTATGCTCCGGAGACTTCTGGAGAATTATTAACAGTGTCTATAATAAGGGAAAATCTGTTGTTACTCCTTTTTTGTATGGTTCAGATTTTGTTATTTCACCTAAAGGCAAAGCTGAATCGTTTGCTGAGAACTTTTCATCAGTCTTATCTCTTGATTCCACTAATCGCATCCTACCTGATATAGCTGACAAACAGGTTGATTTATTGCTTGACATTCGTATCACTCGAGCTTCTGCATTTATAGTGATTTTTTGTTTAGACTCTTCTACAGCTTGTGGTCCGCACAACATACCTGTTATAGTCTTACAGTTTGGCATGCTGGTCATCTTCATCTTCATACTATTTAACATCTTTAAGACTATTGAATCCTTCCTTACCAAATGTGTTATAAGTTGTCCTTGATGAGCAGCACTTTTATTACTTCCTGTAACTTCAGGAGTTCCATAAGATTCTATTCTTGGTCTTATATTTATTTTACTTTACATTGACAATCTCCCAGAAATTCTCAGATCTAAGGTTCACTGATGATATTACCATTTATTCTCGTCTTGATAAGAAGCCAATACTCTCTGATTGCTTGGAGGGGACATTTACGCTTGAAATGGATTTCATTTATGTTATAGAATGCGGCTCTCAGTGGCTGGTTAATTTTAACTCAGATAAAACTAAGTGTTATTATAACAGTCTAGATCTTCCTATATTTATGAACATTAATGTTTTCTATGAGTCATCTACTCTTTGTCTTTTAGGAATAACTCTTGCTTCTGATCTCTCTTGGAAACCGTATATCAAATCCATTGCAAAATAAGCATTTGATAAGGTTGCATCTCTTTATCGTGCTCACCACTTTTTTACTCAGGATATAGATACTATATGGGCGCTGCCTCAAAAAGCTAGCATCTCTTATGCCATCTTTTAAATTTTTTTTTCTAGAACATCAGTTCTTTTAAACTCGCTCCCTTTATCTGGTTTTTTGTATTCATATAATTTGCAGTCTTTTAAGTCATCTTTTAAGTACTATTTTGCTTTAAAAAATTTTTATAAATCTCTTCTTTTCCAATTTATTCCTGTCAAAAATGTGCACTTGACATATTCGCAACTTGTGGCTTATTTTTTGTCTGCATTTAAATTATTACTGTGTCTCCATAACACATTGTGCAAACTCTATATTAACTAAATCTCTCTAAAGATAACATTTAAATAAAGAATATATTTTCTAAAACTCTATATTAACTAAATCTCTCTAAAGATAACATTTAAATAAAGAATATATTTTCTAAAACTCTATATTAACTAAATCTCTCTAAAGATAACATTTAAGTAAAGAATATATTAGAAATAAATTGGAGATAATTGTATTGTAAATATTTCTGAGTGTGATTTTTTTAGTTACTTAGCATGATATGTTTGGTAACCAGAAGCATAGACACTGACATATAGACATTTATATTTAAATAACATTCAAAATAACACTTGAATAACATTCAAAAAAGCACTTAAATAACATTCAAAAAAACACTTAAATAACTTTCAAAAAAGCACTTAAATACATTCAAAAAAACACTTAAAAAACTTTTCTTTTTAATAAGAATCTTTAAATTAAATATAGTTTTAAAAATTAAAAAAATTTAAATTTAACTTTGAAGGAATCTTAAATGGCTATGCAATACTTTTTTAAGAAATTATTGCTTCCTTTTTATGATTTGCAAACTAATTTATTACACAAAAATGTTAAAATTTTACTAAAGTCTTAGTACTTTAGATTTAACATAATTAAATCATAGATTTAATTATATTAAACAACATAAAAGATCATTATTTGTTGTAAGAAAGGAGAATTGTTTTTGTTTAAAAGAATTTTTTTCACTACTAACATAAGATTCCAAAAAATCTGGACAAATTAAATTCAAATTAAATATTTTTAGAAAGATGAGTTATTTTTTAAGTTTTGAACTATGTTTCAAAAAAAGCAATGTTCATAGAGTAATATTACAAAAAATTACAAATTTTCCATTCCTTGTCTGCAAACTGTATCAACTCTTGTAAAACTCTCCTTACCAAGTCGATGTATGTGCTCAATGTCGACATGTTTAAAGCAGTAGTTGATACAATTCCTCAGTTGGATCAAACTTTTAGCTTCCCAACAATTAGCATATACTGCTCTCTTGACTTCATTCCAAAAATCTTCAATAGGTCGCAATTCTGGTACGTTTGCAATATTTTGATTTCTGGGCACATATTCGACATTTTTAGACCTCAAAAGTTCTTGAACTTTTTTTGATGATAATGATGCAAGGTCAGGCCAAAAAACTATTTCATCATCTTTATGAACAGTCTCTATAAATGGGAGCAAACATGATCTCAAACACTTGTCTATGTACACATTTTCATTGACAGCTTGACCGGAAGGTGCAAGATAATGCTTTGACAATCCCTTTGTAGGAATTGCAACCCAAACCAATAATTTTTGTTCAAATTTTGATTTTCTTTTTAATTTAACATCATTTGGTGTCGTAGTAACATCTGATGAATAAAATCCAATGGAAGGAAAATTATATAAAAACTTCAAAAATAGTAATCAATTTACGTAAAAAACATGTAAAAAAAAATCATTCTTTTAAAATTTAAAAATAATAACTTTTTTTATCTTTAGCTAAAAAAAAATAGTTTTTATGCAATTACGTCTATAAAAATTATTTTTTATGTAAATTGATTATTATTTTTAAAGTTTTTATATAATTTTGCTTCTTTTAAGTACCAGGTTGACATACTTTAGAAGAACTTTTATTTTCAAAATATTAGGGACCAGTCAAAATTTTAAGGGTCTTGAGCTACCCCTAAAATAATTTTTTGTTCAAAAAAATTTTAAACCTAGTGTTTTAATATCATATAGAACAAAGTAAAGGGCTAGGTGCAGGTTCTTTTCAAAAATGTTGTTTTAAGAGCCACCCTATGGTCGATTTTTTTTTGTTTGGTTAATTTAAATAAACTCGTACACTCGCTTTCTTACGTCATCTTGTTTCGAGGTAATTTTTTTCATCATTTCAAATTTGTTGCTCAGAATAAAATTAATGAGTTTTGTAGAGAATTTAATTCTCTACAAAATGGTGTGCGAGCCAATCAAAATTGATAAATTTACGCTGAGAAAAAATGGCTGGAAGTTTGTCCAGATTTTTTGGAATCACATGTTACTAATTAAATATTTTTGTTTCTTATCCAATAATCTTGTTGAGTTTGTACAACATATGTTTTATTTATGAACATAAATTATGTTTTCTAAATAGAGTTCATTTAATATGTAAAAATACAACAACAAAAAAAGAAATTGTGATAAAATGAACAAAAGGTTATTATGATATGTATAAAATATTTTTAATAAAAAATAATAAAGAATCTTTTTCAAATAACGAATTTAGATTTCATTAAAAGTTTCTGTTATAGTTACTGTTTAAAAGATCTCAGCGTTGTGTAAAATATGCTAATGACACTATTTTATTTTTAATGACATAAAAATCATATCTTAAATTCATGTAAATAAAATTCCATAGTTATGAAAAATATAAGTAAGTAACATTGATAAAGTTTACACTACACTTATAGTTATAAAATGTAATGTGCAGCTAACAAAAATGACAATTTTTTAAATGTGTTTATTTGCTTTTATTTAATGTTAAGTTTTATTGATATTGAAATTTATAACTTATTGCATTTTTATTAGGGTGCATTAGTTTGGGTGCTCATATTGGTCAAACTGTATGGGATTAAGTCTGGTTACAGAACTGTTAAAATAAGTTTAGGGAGAATTATATAATGTTATATATTAAAAACTATTTTTCTGGAATAAATTTATAAATTTTTTTTTCTGAAGTTATAATCAAATTTAAATCTTTTGAAAAATATTGAATCAGGTTTAAATGTTTCTGAAATTTTAATTAAATTAGAATAAATTTGGTTAAACAAAAAATTATTTATTATTGATTAAATTGATTAAGTAAAAAAATTATTTGTTGTACTTTTTGTTGATTCAGGTGATTGATCGTCGTGTGCGAGAGCTATTTATTCATTCTGTTATTCTTCCACTTAACTCAAGTCCAGCAAATTTAAAAAAACTTAATGTCAAGTAGCTATCTGCATTGTTATTATTACTTTTTAGATAATTTGTTTGATGAGAATTTTTATAATTTTTATATAGTTTTTATTTGTTAGATACATTATTTAATTTAAAATCAAGTTTTTTTTTTTTTTTTGCTTTTAAATAAGTTTCACTTATTGAATGATAATCCTTAATCTATTCTCAGTTATTTTTAATACTAACTGTTTGTGACTTAAAACATTGTGAATATTACAAAACTTTATACTGCTATACTGATTTAATGTCAAGAAAAAATAAAATATTTTCTGATAAATTTTTAATATAGTAGTAAAAATGTTTATTCATTAAACATTGACTAATATTGAGTAATAATATATCGTACAAATAATCCAAATCACTCCTATATAATTAATAGAAAAACTTGTTTTGTGAAAGATATGAGTAAAATGTTCTAATGATCCAAAATGGAATCATTAAACTATAACATCTACATTAGGGTGAGTTAATTTTTTGAGGAATTGAGAATCTAGATTTGGTAACCCATTTTTCTAATTAATAATTTTACTTATTTGTTAAATATGTGTATATATATTTAATGCACACATATTTGTTTAATAATAATAATAACAATGATAAATAATGATGACAATAAATTATTAAATTCTGATTAGATATGTCATACATTCAGATCAGTCACACATAAAAATTAAGAATTTTAGAATCCTTTTAAAATTAAAACTTAAATTCTTTTTGCCTTGGAATAAACTGCAAAAGTTGAGAAAAAAATGTTTAAAGATAGTCAGCTTTTTTCTTGACAGGGACTGAGGTAATTGCTCTATGTATTCCACTGTTTCCTGACTGAATCCATTTCTGAAATCTAGGTCATGAACATCATTTGTGTCTTGGACACTAAGACAATTTGTTTAATTGATTGATAATGAAATAGGAGTTGCAGAAAAACCATAGTTCTTTAAGAGCACCTTTCTGGAAAAGTCAAGCAAAGCTCAAAACTGACATCTTTCAGTCATGCTCAATTTTTAAATAGTAATGCTGAAAGGGTAAAAAAGAGCCCTGTAAATTTTTTTTAATATTTGTAGTTTTTGAGTTATGGTCAGTCAAACCTTTGACCTTTTAACATTTGGAAAGTCATTTTTGGGGTTTTGTGATTTTTAAACTAAATTTAAAGGCAATGAGACAATTGTATCCTAAGTTTCTAAGTTTATATTAAGGAAATATATATAGAACTTTTAATGAAAAATTCAAAAAAACTGAGGAAAATCCTTTCTTAGTCTAAAAATCATAAGCTGAAATCATATTTATTGAATTTTGCATTTAAAGTAGGCCCCAAATATTGAAATTGGGGCCTACTTTAAATACAATTATCTCAAAATATAAAAGGTTCCTGCAGGGTATTTTATTGTTTTGGTTTAAAAAAAAAATTGAGGCGGTATTGTTTACAAAAATGAGTCATCAAACATTCAAAAAATGTTTTAAGTAGCGTTCAAAAATCAGCCATTTATAAATGACAAAGATCAGGGGTGGCAAGAGATTTCATATCGTTTGGGATAGCACCTTGATTAGTGCTTCTATTTTTCTAAATTTTCCTATATTATCATTGAAGGGATTTTTTATTTTTTGGAATTTTATTTTTATTAGGTGCCCCTTGGATATTTGTCTCCCTTGACAAACCCTTTTTATTCATGCTTATATCCAATGAGAATGTTTTTCAAAAAATTGCGGTGATTGGAGCCTGCGAATCAAAATAACCCAAAAAGATATTTGTCTCCCTTGACAATCCCTTTTTATTCATGCTTATATCCAATGAGAATGTTTTTCAAAAAATTGCGGTGATTGGAGCCTGCGAATCAAAATAACCCAAAAAGATCACCCCCCCCCCCTCCTCATACCCTAAATATGAAGACAATGAATAGTTAAAATATTTTTTTTACTATACCTTATACTATACCTTATACTATAATTAAATTCATCGGCAGGTTTTAAATTTCATCTAATAACCATTTAGTGTTCAAAAGTTATGACCATGTAAAATTTAAAAAACCCTCATTTTGGGATGAATGGAAACATGTGGTTATTTATTTTTTTATTTTTTAACATCTTACTGTTAGCAACAGACAGGTTATAACTTTCAAACACTAAAAAATTATTAAATAAAATTTTTAACCTGTTGATGAATATAAATTTAGTATAAGATAAGAAAAAAAATATTTAATCAACTCATTGTTCTCACATCTGGGGTAGCTGGGGTGATTTTTTAGATGTATTTTTGTTCCCAGGCTCCAAGAAGCATTTTTAATAGGGCTCTGTGATAATGTCTTCTTGCTCCAGCCATTAATATAATTTATATATATTTTTGTACATTTTTAAATGGCAAAATAAACTAAACTGAAAACTAATTAGGGGAGAATGGAGCACCATGAAACATTGTAATTGTAGAAGTATCTTAAGAGTTGTGACAATCACTTTTATATGGTAAAACAGTTACTACTAAAGATTAAATGATATAATTTTTTGTTTCAACAAAAAACTATATCATTTTAAATCAACAGGCCTGCAAGATGTCAAGTTTTGTGTTTTTTTGATGACAAAATAATTAGTTTTTAAAAAACTGAAAAAAGTTTAAGAGTAATCTATATGTCTAGGGGTAAGTAACATTATTTTGTGAACTACAATCCGTAGTTTACAAAAAATCTGTAGTTTATCAAAAAAACAATTTGATACTAAACATAAAGTGATTGTTTTCAATAAGCAAGTTTAGGGTATTTATGTAAATGTAATACTAGAAGATCCAATTTCAGTACTAAACCATTATTTTTAGGTATAAACTTATTCTACAAATTAATCTAATCACCTAAAAAAAAGGTGTATTAAAAAAATTGTTACAAGGCAAAAACCGAAAGCGTATCATGGTGCCTACCGCAATTAATTGTAAAGCATTCTTATTTGACATAAGTATGAATATACTTAAGTTTGGAGTTTGCATAGTGCTTGAAAGTGTATTTTCGAAAGTATTAAAAAATCTTATCTACGTTACTGACTCAAACAATGACATAAAGATAAAGACAAATAACTTATTGAGTAATTTTGCTGTTTATTTTTAATATACAAAAAGTTTAACTTTTTGTTGTGGAGTTATTTCAGCAATGTGATATTACCCACCAAGTTTTTTTTGAATTATAAAAATAGTATTATGGAGTAATAGAAAATATATACATCCAATCTTTCCCATTTCTCATAATGGCTTATTTTTGAGCGCTACTTAAAACATATTTTGAATGTTTGATTTTTTGTAAGCAATACCCCCTCAAAATTTTTTTTAACCAAAATGATAAAATACCTGCAGGAACCTTTTATGTTTTGAGATAAATGTATTTAAAGTTGGCCCCAAATTCAAAAATGTATAATTTCAGCTCATGATTTTTAGACTAAGAAAAGATTTTCCTCAGTTTTTTCAAATTTTTCTTAAAAGTTCTATATATTAGTGTTGCAAAGGTAAAATTTGCCGGAAAATTTACTAGAAAATTTTTAAAATTTACCGCCTGGTAAATTTTAAAATTTTTTTTCACTTATTTTTATTTTCTTAAAAAAAAAAATTTTTTTAAGGAAAATTTACCCTCTTCAATTTAAAATTTACGGTAAATTTAAATCAAATTTTACCAGAAAATTTACATCACTACTATATATACTTCCTTAATATAAAAAGAAACTTAGGATACAATTGTTTCATTGCCTTTTAATTTAGTTTAAAAATCACAAAATCCCAATAATGACTTTCCAAGTGTTAAAAGATCAAAAGTTTGACCGACCATAACTCAGAAACTACAAGTATTTAAAAAAAAATTTACAAGGTTCTTTTTTACCCTATCAGCACTATTTAAAAATTTGAGCGTGATTGAAGGATATCACTTTTGAGCCAACAGTACTTTTTGTTCTCTCAAAATATAGCTCTTAAGATAATTATGTTTTTTCTTTCTCAATAAACAAGTTAATACAGGTTTAACAAGTTAATACAGGTTTAACAAGTTATTACAGGTTTACTGTTGGATATCCTTTTCTTAACTAATTTGCTCAATTAAATTTCTAGCATCCAGATTTATTTATTTTTCTAAATTTTTTGTGCAATATTGCAACAAATTGCAACATTTGCGAATTAGATATCTTTTTCACCAGAACTACACAACATAGTTTAAAGGCTTTATTTTGAAGAACATGTTACACAACAATGTTTTGTCAGTCGGTGAACTTTGCTAACAGTTTCAAGCTAGTCCAGTTCTTTCCTTCAGTTCTAAATGTTTATTTGCTATTGAAAGAATAACTAGCTGTGAGGTCAGGTACCAACTATGATGGACCAGGCTTGCATGGAGCAGCTTTCCCAGGGGACCATACTTGGATATATATATATAGCTTATTGCTCATCATTTTATAAGCTAGCTTAAAAGTATCCAAATCATGTGATGGAGCCTGGGCCGCCAGAGGAGACTTTAAAAAGTATGCTCCATAAAATGTGACAAGAAAGTCAGTTGACAGTTCGAGCATATATTTTTCACTATTATTCAACTCTAAATTAATCTTTGAAGTCAGCAGTGTAAGCAAGTATAGACAATCAGCCATAAACCTTGCTTGATGATCGGCACCTGGTTGTTTGAACTGGAAACCAGGTAGATGGCCACCAAGGTAAATGACTATTAGCTCACAAAGAACTTTATAATCTCCTCTTTGAAAGCAATCTTGTTTTAGGGCTGTTATGCAGAAGTTTTTAGTATGTAATACCCATCTATGAAAATCAGTACCTACCATATACTCCTCTCTTTCATAATTGAAAAACAGCAAAAATTCAACATTATTTGCCCTTTCTCTTATTTCTGGCCAGATTTTTTGAAAATCTTTGCATGTGGTGGAGATTTTGTTGAACCTTGAATATAATCCATTGCATGGGAAATATGCCTTTCAGATAAATGGTGCCTTGAAAGATCAATTATCAAAAGATACAAAATGTAATAATTTTGTAACAGTTTAGTGCAACAAACTTTTAAAATATGTTAACAAAGTATTTATTTACCTACAGAGTAGCCTTTTTGTTTCTATGTAGAGTACTCTTTGGTACAGGAACTGTATTTAGATCAACACCACCAATCTTGAAAAGTGAGGAACGAAGTGAAGTTTCAGCTCGAACACTGACCTTGTACCTAGTCAAGAAAGGAACCCACTTGTCAAGAACATCATTCATTAAAAGCTCCATGTAAACTTTATCTTCACTGATCTTCTTTTTTTTTGGCAAGGCTCAAATTTACTGTCAGTATCAGTGGCACTCGAACCACTTGAAGATAATTCTCAAAATCTCAAAATCTTTTATCCTTTCTATGTCCTCTATAGCTTTTTTCTTTGACATTTCTTGTTTTTTTTTTTATGTTGTTCTTCTCTACGCATACTTTCTATCATATCTAATATTTGTTTTTCCCCGTCTATCATTTTTTCTTGATAAGATTTATCTTTCCCAGTGTCAAACTTAACCATTTCACCTTTGAATGCTCTCTTCAGGAACTCAATATCTTCTGCCTTTGCTTGCTTGTCTCTATTTTTGTCATCTCTAATAAGTTTTAAGGTGTCTGTTTTATAAACAGGAAAAACACAGTTTTCTTCTTTTATAAAACTCTCTGTTTTTGTTTTATATTGCTCTTCTTTCATCTTGTTTATTCCCATAAGAGTTCTAAGACTAAACAGTTTCTTGTAGCGTTCATAAGATTTCTCAAGCTTCTTCTTTGCTACTTGTTCTGTAACCTGAAATCTAGAATTAAATCCGCCCTTGTCCCAAATTCTTAACAGTTCTCTCAGAATGCATACTCCAGTAAATTCTCCCCTGTTACTTTTCGTACACTCCCCTCCAATGTATATTTTCGTACACTCCCCTCCATAGATCTTGACATTGTCTTTTGTGCACAGGATAGTTTTGCGTTTTGATTATTCTTACTTGATCTGAGCCAATATATTCTACGACAAACTTCTCCCAGTGTGGGTAGTCTAAACATATATAAAAGTCTTTACATATTTCTTTCAAAACCATTTATAGTCCTGTGCGATTTACAAGGAAATCCATCATCACCATCGGCCATTATATATTTTAAGAAATTTGTTATAGTCTGAAAATTATAAAATGAAAATGTCTTATAATATTTTACATAAAAGCAATTATTTGAATAGAGCATTAATGCCGCCAAAACAATGACAAAATATTGCAAAAACAACATATTTGAATCTGACTTTATTCATCCAAGACATAATATTTCAATTTTTTTATAAAAAATCTCATTTCATGTCTAAAATAAGACATCTTAATTTGTGGCTTAAAGTCATGACAAAGGTCTTCTAGAAGATTCCATGCAAATAAACCGAAAAGAGGTTAGAAAAAACATGAAAAAAAGTGATTTTATGTAATTTTAATGTGATTTTGGACCTTATTTGTCTTTAATTGTTGTAAATGACAAGTTTGTACAAGTATTAACTCTTGTAGGAAAGAATTTCAGAACAAAAATAAATGTAAAATGGACGATTTTCTATTATTCAATTCATAAATTAGGGGCACCAAAAAGGAAGGGAGGGGGGCAAATAATTCCATGGAACCTCGCATGTGAAAATACCTTGTACTGAAACCCTTTGACTTGGAGACCTAAAAATTCTTTTGGTGTGTCCTGAGACCAAATGAGGATGATTGAGATAGGGTGCATTTGAATTTTTTTTTGGTCAGGTTAAAAGTGGGACACCCTATACTACACAAATCTACTAAAAAAAAAGTTTGAATATAACATTTGGTTTACACATAATGCGTTTATTTTAAATGATCATTATAATTATAATTAAAAACTTTCAAAAAATCAATGATTAAAAGTTATTCTTAACACATATATGTATGCATTTATATATTTATTTAAATATGCATATATATATATATATATATATATATATATATATATATATATATATATATATATATATATATATATATATATATATATATATATATATATATATATAAATATATATATGCATACAAAAGTGTGAATAAATTACCTAAAAGTATTTAAAAAAAAAAAAAAATCAATACAACCAAATTGTTTCAATCTATCCTTTACAAATATTTGTGGTCTTAAAAGTGATTTTTTATTCATTAATTTTTACCTTTTGCAAAATTTATCAGACATACTTGTTGTTTTTGAGACTAATTTAAACTCAACTGTTTCATCTGATTTTATGGTTATTATCGTTTGATTTTTTGAGTTTGATGCTTGATCTGGACATATACTTATGTATTAATTCACCTATTTGTTATGAGTTAAGGTTTAAATCCTCTGACTATTATTTTGTGTGTTCTTACCACCTTTTCACTCAATCACTCAATTTTATTTTATCCTTCACCCAATATTGTTGTTATCAGTGGGCACCACTGACCTTACTGGCACTAAAACTAATTTCAAAAACAAATTTCTTATTCATGTAGATAACTTGACTGTGATTCACTTTCCCGTACTAAACTCTAATTTCTATTAACTCTAACTCTAAACACTTGATTTTACATCTTGATCTGTGTTTTGTCTCTAACCATAGCTTGTGCTCAGTCAATCTGTTTGAGATCATCCAATGATCTTTCTAAAACCTCTCTTGCTTTTTCTACATCAGATTTACCTCATGTTTGACCTATGATCTCATTAAAACTTTTATCTTGTCCTTTTTTTACATTTTTACATACATTTTACTTCTTATTACTACCTTAAGATTGGGATTTGTTTCATGATTTTCTTTGTTATATTTCTTGGGCTGATGTCTTATGTCTTTCTGCTGTGCCTTCTTTATAATCTCCTGGATTCAGGTGGGCTTAGATGCTTTATTCTATTTTATTAGTTTTAATTCTCACTTTACTTCTTAGTTTTCTCTTTATGTAGCATTCTAATTATAATCACTTTTTTTATCTTTTCCACACAAACAACTTTTTAAATTGGTTTCTTTTTTTTATTTATTTTCATTGTATTGATGTCTTTTATTTTAAGATTACTAAATTTTGTGTTTTAAATTAGGAATTCTAGAGACTTATGGAAATTCTTTAGCAATGTCATTAATAAAGGCAAGTTTAACATTCTATCTCTCATACATGGGCATGAATCTTATTACCTCTCCCAAGGATAAGGCTAAACTATTTGCAAAGAACTTTTCCTTTATCTCATTTCTTGAATCTAATGTCCATGCTCTTCCTGTCATCCCATTGAAACAGTTTAATCCATTGTAAGATATCCAAATCATCCTGCTTCTGTTGCTAAAAATATTTCCCACTCACTAAACTTTACAGCATGTATTTCTGATATCTCCAGCATGTATTTCTAATATCTCCAGCATGTGTTTCTGGTATCTCCAGCATGTGTTTCTGATGTCTTCTCCAGAATTCTCTTCATTACTCTCATTATATTCTCATTTATACTCATATTTGTCTTTTTACATTGTACTACATGCTTAACTCTTTTGCAGAAAAGATTTAAGCATGTAGTAATAAATCAATAAGGAATTTTTCAAGCAAAGCCATTAATCAAAACAGCTTGATTTTATTTTTTGAAGTATAAGTATATGCTTAGCTACCAAAGTGGCTGTTATAAACAAATTTTATTGGTGATGTGATAGAAATATATTTCATGAAAATATTACTTAAAAAGATGATTGTAGAAGAACTCAAGATTAAGAAAGCTAACATAATATGCCATATAAGTGATTTTTTCTATCTTCATGTTTTCTTGACACAATACAACTTACAATTTTATTTATTTATTCAAGTCTTTTGTCAATTACTTTCTTGCTGTTCAAATATCTTTGTTTTCTGTTGACTTCTAATTTAATAGTGGTTACTTTCAGTCTTGTTGCAAGTTGTTCAAAACAAAAAAAATTCATTGTTAAAATAGCTTTATTTTTAGTTTTGAAAGTACTCAATTAATCTTTAACCTTTTGATTTCTCTGATTTGGTCAAAAATCTAATATTTTATATTTCGTCTTTTTTACTGCATTGAATTTTTTACAATGTTCTTTTTGTATAATGAAATAGAATGTAGTAATACACACAATGTAGAAGTAACACACATATTAGTCTCAATAACATAATATGCAAACTAGATCTGTATTTTGAATTTTCATATTATTAAAAAAACTTTTGTTTCAAGCTATTTTAGAACTTGGTTATTTAATTAACAATTGTAAACAGAAAAAACACCAAAAAAAACAACTATTGTCTTAAAACACATTAACTTACTTATTAATCATGGTATAAAATGCTAAATAACAAACTAAAACTATTATATTTCATTAAAGTAGAAATGGGAGTCAATTTTCATGTTGTCCATCTAGTGCACCCTTAGTTTACCACATGTCTAACAAGAGCTAAATGTGTTTATGCCTACAGAATATTTTTTAATAAAATGTTATTTGTTATTGTGAACCCAAATTTTGAGGTATTAGAATAATGGTTATTTTGTGTTATGAAATCAATATATTATATTTTAACTTGTCAATTTTACATTTTAATTGATTTTAAATAAAAACAGACTGACATCAGTTTTTTTATCTGAATTTTATCTTTTTTATCTTATATTTATTAAAACTATATTTTATACTACTTTAATTAATACATTAAAGTAATACATTAAATACATTAAATAAGTAATACATTAAATAAACACTATCATTTTAACAACTTTTTATTATTATGTTTGTCTTGGTTACATTTATATCCTAAGTTTTTTTACTTCAGGGCTGTGATAATTTCTGGTGGGCCAGGAAGTGTTTTTGAGGAAAATGCTCCAAATTGGGATGCCTCAATATTGAACTCTGGAATCCCAATTTTAGGAATATGCTATGGAATGCAGGCATGCTCACTTTAACAATATTTTTATTAATATTGTTGAGTTTTTATTAAGAAATTTATTTTTATTCTCAAAGGAAATAATTTTAAAATTTAAAACAATTTTTTGTAAATTATTTCAGAAGCAACTTTATTGAATTATGTAGGGAAGAAATATTAGCTCAATGTCTATCATCCATATTGATCTGTTACAAGTACATTCTTTTATGAAAAAGTTATATAGATTAAGAAATTTTTTATTGCAACTTTTTATAGAAGTTGTAAAATATTCAATAGAAAAATTTTTTTTTAGAGATTTATTTGCATTTCTAATATTATGACCAACTCATAAAAACACTCATTTTTTTGTATATATTTTACTTTTTGTATGTATTTTTTTTGTGTTTGATGTTTTACTTTAGTGTTACAAAACAAAAACTTCTTACTTTTGGAAATTTCCAATAATATTACATAAAATATATTAATTAATTTTCTATATAATGCACTTAATCTACATATTATTATTAATCTTCTACTTGTTAGTTAAGATTTGTATTTCTGAGTTGAAGGATGAAGACAGCAATTAAAAGAAAAAAAAAGGAGTAGCCTTTTTGAGTGTAGTGCTTCTTGCTGTTTTAGTGAGGCAAATAGAAAGGAGTAGCTTCCTTGAGTGTAGTGGCTCTTGCTGTCTTAGTGTGGTGGATAAAAAGGAGTAGCCTCTTTGACTGCAGTGATTCCTGCTGTCTTAGTGAGGGGAATAAAAGTAAAATACTAATAAAATGTTATTAACAAAAAAAAAACAGTTTCATTAGGTAAAAAAGAATTTTACTTTATTGTAAGCATATAAAAATATTTTATAAATTTTTAAAAAGTTTATATAGAAAATTTTTTCTTTATAAACAATAAAATTGAGAAATCCTTATACATACACAAAAAAAAATATGTATAGGTTTTATGTTAAAATGTTTTTTAACTTGAAGTAGTTTATTTTTATTTTTTATGCAAATAATCTCTAAATTATATTTATAAATTTCAAACACAAATTAGGTTCTATTATCACATATTATGTCATAATATGTGATAATAGAACCTAATTTATGTTGGATTTTAACAAGTTTGCTTTGAATAAAATAGTTTTTTGTGATTACCTCAAAATGTAAAAAAAATAACATGGGTCAATTTTGCTTTAGGATGTCGATTTGTTGTCCTTAAGACATAAGTAACAATGTTGAGACATAAAAACTGAAAGTTAAACATTTATTAAACAATAAAAACTATATTCTATTTTTTAAGTTGTTTTATTTAAAGGATTTTTTAAATTTATTTAAAAGTTATTAACTTTTAGATTGTTTAAACCTGGCAACCCTCAACCATATATATATATGACTGACCACAAGAATAATATTTAGTTGCGAAAAGCTGGCCAGGTTTTTTAGTTGTTTTGGGAACATTTCAAAAAACAAAAAAAAAGCGCAAAAAAGATTTAATTGGACTGAGAGACAATTACCAAAAATAAAATTTTAGAAAATAACTTTCAACGCCAAAAAACTTAAAGCAAAATAAATAACGTTTAGAACAAATATTTTTGAAATATCGCTTTTTTATAATTTTTTTCAAAAATTAGGCA
Organism: Hydra vulgaris; assembly: GCF_038396675.1. Lineage (NCBI taxonomy): Eukaryota > Metazoa > Cnidaria > Hydrozoa > Anthoathecata > Hydridae > Hydra > Hydra vulgaris. The sequence continues at coordinate 46,554,630 of NC_088931.1, forward strand.
ACATTTTTTTATATAAAATAACATCTTACGATTGCTTAATAAGGAAACAAATGTTCTTTTCTTTATTAAAGAGATTTTTATAATTTTTATTTATATACTTGTGTCTTATTTCCAGTGCTGACTAAGGAGGATTGAGGTTAAAGGAGGATTTAGTCCCGTGCCCCGCAGGTGTGGCACATAAAATGGCTTCCAATATAAAAAAAAAACCCTGGCCCGGAAAAGTCTAACAAGGTTTTAATAAAACTAACGCAAGCTTTAGTTTTAATTAAGCTAAATTATTTTATAACTATGAAAGTTCATTTTTTTTATTAACAATTTTATGTGTGGCGTGAAAAATTTAACATATTTGAAACAATTCTTCTTAATAAGATGAACAATCAAATAATTAAATCATTGCGTTACTGTATAAATTAAATTAATTAGATAGAAATCAACTAAAAAGATAGAAATCAACAAAAAAGTACTTTGTGAAGAGGATTCGGAACTGCTTTACAATATCGCTAATCATGTTTAGCGAGTGACTTTTTAATTTTAATTAGTAATTTAAACAAAAAAAGTAATTTTAATAACTTTCTAAATATATACATATATATTTATATATGTATATATTTATATATGTATATATTTATATATATATATATGTATATATTTATATAAATATATACATATATATATATATATATATATATATATATATATATATATATATATATATATATATATATGTATATGTATATATATATATATGTATATATATCGCGCAAGTTACTTTGAATGCATGTTTGTGTTTAGTAACCAGAAACTTCTTTTAAGTTTATTTCATAATTAGTTTTATTAACTTTCATGAATATTAACAATTTCATTGAAAACACGATTATTGGTGAAAGTTTTTTTTGTTTAACAATGATATCGCAAAAATTGTTTTAAAAGATTACATTAGAATAAAAAACAGTCACAGATAATTACATTTACATAAAAAATTCATACTTTTAACTAAAAAATAAGAATATACTAATAAAAATCAATAATAGATAATAAGCTTTCAAAATTTTGACAATTTAAAAAATGTATATTTAAAATATTTATTTTTGTAAACAGATAATACTAGTTTAAAAGATTTACGGCTTTGTAAATGTGGCTCCGAGAATGAGCCATAGTATTAAAGTATTAGTTCGTATGATATACACTTTTAAATTCATATCATACAAATTTATTTAGTAATATTTATGCTAGTAATATCAACTAATTTCAAATAATACAATTCTAAAACAATTCAACAGAAAAATGTAGAACTTTATTTCGCTTAGTCGGCGTATTTTTTGAACCAATAGAACTAGTTTTTTCGTAGATTTAGCGGGTTCGCGAATGTTCTTTTTATACTTACGCACCAAGATGTTTTGAGAACATTCAAGTTTATGTATGTTTCCATGTATGTCCGTAAAACAAAAATTTTTCGTTTTGCGGACATACATAAACTTAAATGTTCTCAAAATGACTACAAACCAGTTTTTCCCAACTAAATGTTATTTCCGTGGTCAGTAATCGAGAGCGATTACTTTAATTTCATAAACAAAAATCAAATGCTGTTAATTTTTTTTGTTTTTATTTAGCTAATAAATAGAGATACTGGTGGTAGAGTTGTATCAGGTGAAGTTAGGGAAGACGGACAATTTCGAGTCAAGATTGAGAAATCTCTTTTATATGAGTATAATTTTCAAGAAGGCTTTTTATATGTTTCCTTCTTTCTATTTTTCTTTTTTTAATTGTTATATTAAGTGTTTGAAATTTTTTATGTCTTTTAATAAACATAAAACTTTTTATATTCATTGCTTTATTTTTTAAACTTTTTAAAAAAATCTTATTCTATGGTATGCTCAACATACTATGATAAATATTGTAATGTTTATCATAGTTTGTTAAGCATACCATGGAATAAATGACTCGTTACAATTGGTTAAAACCAATCATAATGAGTTACTACATAACTGTTTGTCATGAGTTAATCCATTATAAGTAAACTCATTATAACCAATCGTAATGAGTTAACACATGATGAAAAGGTATTTATATGTTTTTTAATGTAAGATCTTTTAAGTAAAATTTTTAATTTAAAATTTAAACTTAATTTTTTTGTTTTTAATATATGTTGTTTTCATTTGTGTTGTAATTTAAATGAGTTTTCTTTTAAAACTTTTTCTGTAGTTTTGTTTCTCAATTTAAATAATTTTGTTTTTTATTAGAGGACTTGCAGAAGAGGAGAACTTTTTACTTACACACAAAGACATATGTGTAGAAATTGCTCCAGAATATCGTCAAAATGCTTCACATGGGAACATTTGCGTTGGTAAAATTTTATTCAATTCATCTAAGGTTTTCATTTTTTATTTCCTGACTGTTTTAAATTGAATTTTTTAACAGGTATTGAAAATGAAGCTAAGAAAATTTATGGCGTACAATTTCATCCCGAAGTTGATTTATCTACCAATGGAAAAATTGTTATTTTCAATTTTTTAACAAAAGTAAAGTTTATAAATATAATGATATTGTAATTTTATGTTTTTTAATATTTTAGCAAATTATAAAAATTATAGTAAAATTTTCAATTAAAAACTTTCTTAAATATACAAATTAATTATGCCAACTCTTTTGTTTAAAAAAAAGGAGTTGGCATAATTATGTGTAGCATAATTAATTATGCCAATACTTAATAACTATAAATAATTATGCCATAAATTAAGTATGGCATAACATACATAAATAATTATACCATAATTAAGTATGGCATAATTAATTTTGTTTCTTTTGTTTTGAAAACAAAAGAAATATAATTAATTTTAAATAAACAATATAAGAGTTCTTTTTAATTACTGTTTTATTTATTTAATAGTAAGTAAAACAGATAGTATTAGTTAAACAAATTTTTTTAGATAGCAGGTTGCACACAGAACTTTACTTTACAATGTCGTCAAACTAGCTGTTTGAATGAAATCAGAGAGGCTGTAGGCAAAAACAATGTGTTAGTAAGTGTTTTTAAAATAATTTGTTACTAAATTTTTTATTTAAAAAATATTTTTTAACACAATCTTAAATCAAATCCAAATTCATCATTAGAATTAAAACTTTATCAAAAAATTTCTTAGTTTTGAAGTGGTTACCATTTAAAAGTTAAAATCAAGTTGTGGAGTGAGTTGTTTAAATCACAAATGTTTGGCTAAATAATACAAAAGGAAAAAAAAACAAGATAAATAAATATTTTTAGAAAAACAGATACAGTAAAATTCAACCCATGACTCATGATACAGCTTTACTGAATCACGAGTCATATGATGTTTAGTTTAGCTTGATTCAACAAGCTAAACTAAACATCATAGTTTGTTTGAGCAGCGAATATAGTATTTGAAGAAAAAAGAAAGGAATGCAACCTAAATTGGATCTGACAGAGCCTAAAGCTTGGGAGCTAAAGCAGATTCAACTACATTTACAATATGTTTTTGGGCCTTGTCTAGAAGAGAAAAGGAAAAGGCATTATTAGAAAAATCAGTCTATATAAATAATAGTATTGTATACAGGAGTGAGTAAGAGATTTATAGAATTAGAAAATGGAATTGGAAGCAAGGAAATAATGACCATGGTAAAGAGAGGCAACCTTAGTAGATGCTAACTTAGCTATATATTGTATATATGGTTTCCATTTAAAAGTAGAGGGTTCAGTAAGAGTTGCTATTCATTAATATTGTTGATATATTAATATTCATAAATATTAATATATCAACAGTAATACAATAATTATCAGCAGTAAACAACTGGGATTTGTTTGGATTGAAATTTATCAACCATTTTGAGCCCCAAGCTGTCACACAAGATTCAAAATCTGCTGTCTGTTATAAGTGATCAAAAACTGATGATTTTTTGTCAATATATAATTTTTGGGTATATAATTGTGCCATCAGTAAATAGAACCACTTTAGATATAAGGTTATCAGAAAGATGATTAATACAGATGAGAAGCAATACATGACCAAGGATGGAACCTTGTGGTACCCCAGAAGTTACTGGTAATGAAGAAGAGTGTTGTCCTTCAAAGACAACTATAATAAAGCGGTTAGAAAGAAATGATTTGATAATCTCAAAAACTTTCCCAGATACACCATATAAAACAAGCTATGGGTACCAGCATGCCTAACCTTATCAAAAGCTTTAGATAGGTCAGGAGCAACAAACAGCCTTTGCCTCACTGTCTCCATCTAATGCACGATAGAACCTTCCTATTATAACAGTTAACTATAGAATGAGGGTATGGCAATTCATTTGTCAGAAATATAGAATAATGAATATAATAAAATAAGAATAATGGAGCTTAGCATCAGGTGGCACAATTATGCATTGAGTTCTTTCTATAATTAAAAGATATTTTTTCTCAAGAGAGTTGAGAAAAAGATGATAACAATTAGTAATAGCAGCTCTACCTAAAGGTGAAAAACATTGGATACAGTGATGTTGGACTAAAAGCATGGGTACAGTGAGGTTGGACTAAAAGCATTGCTACAGTGAGGCTAGACTAAAAACATTGGGTACAGCGAGGTTGGTCTAAAAACATTGGATACAGTGAGGTTGGACTAAAAACATTGGTACAGTGAGGCTGGACTAAAAACATTGGTACAATGAGATTGGACTAAAAACATTGTTTTTAGTCCAACCTCACTGCATCCAATGTTTTTTAGTAGGAAGTGAAAGGATAGGTCTGAGAAGCAAATACAAGATAAAAGTTTAAGTGAGATCATAGGTTTGAACCACCCAAAAGAGATCAAGGAGAAACTGAGCATAAGCTTGGATTGGAAACATGACTCAAATCTATTGGTTTTTGTTAACCTGTTAACCATGAAACAACCTTATGATCAGAACCCTAATCACTCTCCTTAGTGAAAGAAAGTGATTAGGGTTAGAATATATAAAGATCATTGGTTGAAACCTCCTAAAGGAGATAAAAGTAATGTATTAATATATTAATAAATTAATTTCTTCTTTAGGTGGAGAAAGAGCAATATTAAATAAAAAATTGGGTGAAGGACTTTCACCCAATTAAATTAATATTGCTCCCATGACAAATTTTAGTCCAATTTTTATAGTGTTTTAAAGAGTTAAAAGGTTAAAATCATTTTTTATGTTATTATTATTAAATTTATAGTTATTATTTAAGTTGAACAAGGTATCAAAATAAAAAAAACAACAACAAATTTTCATTAAAAAGTAAACAGTTACTTATGTACAAAAAAATATATTTTTCAATGATAGGATATATTATTAATGATATTAGATACTTTCTAAAAATATCATTAATAAAAAGGAAAAGGCAAAAAACAAGAATTGAAAGTCATTTTCTACGACTGAATTGAAAGTGAAAAAATAAAATTATCACTTATTAATGAAATTGATAGTATATTGGCTTTCACTGACAATTTTTAGTCACTTGATCAGCTATTATAAATATATTTAATCAGCTATTATAAATATATTTAGTCCACACATATCCAAAAACTATCCCATCCTCAATTTTAAGGACCAAAGAAACGATTAATGGGGCATTAATCTGCAAGGTCTCAGGTATCACCAGATGTAAAAATTAAAATCTAATCTCTATAGCCTAAGGAGAAAAACACATTTTAAGTTTTATAGCACTTTGCGCTACTAATCACACTTGGAGCCCCGTTGTAAATCTATTTTGTTTTGTTTTTTAACTTTTGGGTTACGGAGTTTTTAAAAAATATAAAAAACTCTTTACATATATGTGTTGGCTATAACCTGACAAAAAATCAGCTCTTTAACACTTTTGGTTTGTGAACAGAGACCTAAAGTATACGGTATGGGACTAAAAGCCTTTTTAAAAAGAGACAATGGATGCTTTACGTTTTTATTCTAGCCTTATTATCGACTATGGAAGTTTCAAAACTTAATAGAATGAAGCCTTGGCATGTATCTTTCAGGCAAAAAAAAATAGAAGCAAGATATCTTTTATCTATGCAAAGATATAGCTTTTAAAGTAGGAATTTTGCCTTTGAAAAAGCAGCCAAAATATAGCAGCTTTAGTGGTTTTTATGCTTTTTAAAGATTTAAAGTTACATCAAATAACTAATTTAGTAACAATATCATTTGACTAGTGGATATGGGATTCTATGGTTGTTAGACTTCACACTTGTATGTACTTTGTCTGCAAAAAGAGTGCTTTTTTTGTCCAAGTTTGTATAAAATATGTGGCAGAAAACACATAGTTAGAGGCATTTTTTGCCTCTAACTATGTGTTTTCATTTTTTGCCTCTAACTAACTGTTCTGAATTTAAAACACATAAAAACCTCTTTAAATTTTAGTTGTTAAAACCCACGGGTTTGCTTTGTTGTTTTTGTTTAAAATGATTGACCAAATATTGGATATAATAAAAACTTTTTTTCATATTGTAAAAATTACTTTAGAATTGTAAATTAAAAATTAATTGGTAATTTATAAAATAATTTCAAAATTAATGTTAGAATCAAGTGTTTTATATTAATCAAATATGTATAACCTTGTTGTGCTTTTTTTCTTGTATTGAAGTATCTCCTAAAATCTTTTATTGCCTTGACCAAGTTTTTTATACTATTAAAAAATGCGAAAACAAATGTTTCTTATTTTCCGGGAAAAGCCCAATGAAACTTTATTTTCTCCTTGGAATTGTAAATCATCTTTACAAATCAATGCTAAAGATATGGCTTATAGGCAAAGATTGGCCATTACTTCTCAAATTGAAATTACAACCTTATCATGGTGGAGAATTTGTTGGTAATGATGGTCATAAGCTTTTGAAGAATATGAATGTTTTGCAAAGAATTGTTGAAAGAGAAAAGGCAGACCATATGCTTGGTTTTGTGAAAACATCCCAACGTTTTAGTGTTGTTAGCTCCTGTTTTGGAAGGACATTAAATACTGCATATGTTCAACATATAAAAGACTTTAACAACTCATATCTTCAACACTCAGTTTCAGTCACCCCAAAAGCCCATGCAGTGTTCTACCATGTTCCTGAATTTATTGCTCTAAAGGGTACAGCAATAGGCCTTTTTAGTGAGCAATCAACAGAAGCCTTGCATTCAATTTTCAGTGCTCAATTGGCTAGGTACAAAAGAAACCCTAATCGCCTTGGTTATGGAGGCCAGTTACTGAAATGTGTTATTGACTATAACTGCAAGCATCTTTGAATTCAATTTTTTAAATAATTCATTTTTTTGATTTCTAGAATTTCATTTTAGAAATACTTGATATAACATTTGTTGATAAGAAATATTCTTGTCTGAAATTTTTGTTTACATTATAAACTATATTAATTTATTTATAGTTTCATAAAATACCATAAGTTTACAAAAAATTAATCAGAAGTATATATCTTATTCTGCAAGTACTAAATAAAAAAATCTCAACAGCAATTTGAAGAAAAAATAATAAACATCATAACACCATAAAGTAATTTTTTTTTAAAGGAAATTATTTCATGTCTGTATGAATGTATTTTTTCAATGGGAGATTATGGTTAAATGGGATTTTTTTGTTTGTTTGATATCTTGTTAAAACCCATTTCAGTAAAGATATATTTCTTATTTAAGTTAAAAATTTTTTTTTATTATTGTGTGTATTTCCAATATTTGGTCAATCATTTTAAACAAAAACAACAAAGCAAACCCGTGGGTTTAACAACTAAAATTTAAAGAGGTTTTCATGTGTTTTAAATTCAGAACAGTTAGAAAAAATGCCTCTAACTATGTGTTTTCTGCCACATATTTTATACAAACTTGGACAAAAAAAGCACTCTTTTTGCAGACAAAGTACATACAAGTGTGAAGTCTAACAACCATAGAATCCCATATCCACTAGTCAAATGATATTGTTACTAAATTAGTTATTTGATGTAACTTTAAATCTTTAAAAAGCATAAAAACCACTAAAGCTGCTATATTTTGGCTGCTTTTTCAAAGGCAAAATTCCTACTTTAAAAGCTATATCTTTGCATAGATAAAAGATATCTTGCTTCTATTTTTTTTTGCCTGAAAGATACATGCCAAGGCTTCATTCTATTAAGTTTTGAAACTTCCATAGTCGATAATAAGGCTAGAATAAAAACGTAAAGCATCCATTGTCTCTTTTTAAAAAGGCTTTTAGTCCCATACCGTATACTTTAGGTCTCTGTTCACAAACCAAAAGTGTTAAAGAGCTGATTTTTTGTCAGGTTATAGCCAACACATATATGTAAAGAGTTTTTTATATTTTTTAAAAACTCCGTAACCCAAAAGTTAAAAAACAAAACAAAATAGATTTACAACGGGGCTCCAAGTGTGATTAGTAGCGCAAAGTGCTATAAAACTTAAAATGTGTTTTTCTCCTTAGGCTATAGAGATTAGATTTTAATTTTTACATCTGGTGATACCTGAGACCTTGCAGATTAATGCCCCATTAATCGTTTCTTTGGTCCTCAAAATTGAGGTTGGGATCGTTTTTGGATAAATGTTAATCAGCTATTTTAAATATATTTATGGCTTTTTTCATATTTAAAAAATAATGAAAAAAGAAAAGTGTTCTAGAAATTCAGAAGTATGTTCAATCAGCAATACATAAGTATTTTCAAACAGCAATCCAAAAGTATGTTCATACAGCAATCCATAATTTTTATATTTTTTTTGCAATTGTAATTGATATTCAACAAAACGGTTATGGTGTAGGATTGATCCTCTAGCGCAAGATTTCATTTTGTGTTTTGATTACTAATATTTTTAAAAGGCATTTCTCCAAAATCAATTTAGAACTGTAAATTTAGATATTTCTTTTTAAGTAACCCCTTGTTCACAATTTGTAAGTTTGTTGTCAATTCTTTTATGTTTAAAAATTTCCAAATTTTTTTCTAAAAACAAATAGTAAACCCATATTAGAAAATTTTTTCTACAAGTTAAGAATAGGGAATGAAGATATTTGACAGCGAAATACTAATAGTCTTTTTTTGAATTAATAATTTTAAAAATTCATTTTTACTACTATATAAAAAAAATGTTTGTCGTTTTTATTATTTTAGTCTTTAGTAAGTGGAGGTGTTGATTCTACTGTGTGTACAATTCTTTTGCAAAAAGCTATTGGTGTTGAGAGGGTTATTGCTGTGCACATTGATAATGGGTTTTTACGCAAAGATGAAAGTGAAAAAGTAAAGCAATTATATGAATATCATGGTTTAAAGCTTCACGGTAATGTTCTTCATATTTCTTATTTTTTTAAAGCTTTATGGTTTTCATATTTCTTATTCACTGTATATCTTCCTATTTCTTATTCATGATATATCTTCATATTTCTTATTTACCAGTCATGGACAAGTAAGGCGTGCGATCACACCCTAATCTTGACCACGCATGTAATTGTTTTTTTTTAAAGAAAAAAAATTTTAAACAGGCTAAACTAAATGAAAAAAGAAAGAAGATTTAACGAAAGAGAAATAAAAAAAAAATTAAAACTTATAGCTCTAAAAAATAAAAAATTATTTTTAATTATGTTTTTATATTAGGAGAATCTTTTTTTCTTTTTTTTTAAATAAAAATATTTTTATGATTACTTTTTATTTATAATTGTATTTTTATATATCAATTAAAAAGATACATAAACAAATAAAAAAATAATATAAATAATTTTAATTAAACATTTGAAAAAAATTAAATGATTTTTTAAATTCTCCTAATACAAATTCAACGCGGTGAACTATAAAACTTTGATCTTTTTTAATGTTTCTATAAAATTAGGCGAACTCTTTTAAATAAAAAAACTTGTGACTAATTATCATTCATTAAAAAACTCACTTTATTTAAATTATCAAAAAGTATTTTTAAAAAAAGTTTATTGAAACACATTTGTTGTCGTCATTGTTTAAGAATACAAATTGGTTAAAAAAAATTACATTCATCATTAAAAAAAATTTTTTGAAATAAAAGTTTTATTTAATATTCTATGATAATTTATTTTATAGCATTTTAAAACTTTATTTAAAAGTGTTTAGCTTAGTGTAAACAAATTTTATTAGAAAGTTTACATAGCATTACAACAAAAAATACTTTTGTTATGTTTTCGATTATTAAATACATGAATTCATAAAAAAGTTTAAAACAATCATTTTCATTGTTGTTTATAAAATTAATTGCACAAATCGTTTAAAAAACATTTACATTCATCGTAAAAAAATACACTTTTTAACAATATCTTTCGATAATTTAAACATATCTTTTGAAATATACAATCTTTAAAAGCAATTTCTCACTTTATTACTTTAGACTTGAGCGCATTTTTAAAACTTTTTCAAAAATTTCAAAAGCTGTGGTTAAATTTTTGCCAAAAAAAAAATGAACGTGTGGTCAGGAATAGAGTGTGATCACAGCTTTTAAAATTTTTGAAAACGTTTTAAAAATGCGCTCAAGTCTAAAGTAATAAAGTGAGAAATTGCACATCTTTCCTGTCCACGAAAAATTCAGGGTATATCTTTATATTTCTTATTTTTTAAATATTGAACATTTTATTCAAATCAACTTAAACATCGCTTTTTGCATGTTTTTTTGGATATAGAAACTATGCTGTTATAGAAACTGTGTTGTTTCATAGTTTTCATCTTTTAAATAAATTATAAATTATAAAAATAAAAATATTTACTTGTATAAGTTAGTCGTAAAAGTCAAAATATATTTGAAATACTTAAATATTAGTAAAATTTAACAAGTAATACTTGTTTCAGTAAAATTTAACAGGTAATACTTGTTTCAGTAAGCTTTAACAGGTAATACTTGTTTCAGGTAATAACTGGTTATAGCTAAAAAATGGTAATAACTTTGAAGGGGCATAACTCCCTTGGTTCATGAGATAAAATCTTGATTTACAAAAGAAAAAAAATAGTATTTTAGGTGGTCAATTTATTTGCATATTAATTTTTTACAATCAAACCATTGCGTTTTCCATAGTTTAATCTATGCTGAGTTGACTCTTTCTAAAATGGAAAAATCTCAATCAACATTTTTTCATTTTAGAAAGGCAATACCTTATTCTATTGCACAATTTCTCGAGATTATCAGTTTTCCAATTATTCTCATACACTTTTCTTTTGAAAATACTCCAAAAATCCTCAATCGGACAACATTCAGGCACATTTGCAGGGTTATCTTCTCTTTTGACAAAAATGATCTTTATCTCATTCATCTAGTTTTGGATAAATTTTGCGTAATGAGATGATGTCAGATCAGGCTAAAATATGTATTAGCCATAAGAATGATGCTTTTTGATAAATGGAAATAGTTTTTCTTGATACAATCATTTTTGTAGACTTCTCGGTTGATTGCAAAGCCACTTTCTCTGAATATAGGGGAAGATATTCCTTTATCAGAAAAGCAAATCCAAACGAGTAATTTTTCATATTTTGCAGGGGGTTGAATTTGACACTTGTTGGTGTTTGAGAAACATCACTTGAATAATAAATATCATTTCCATTAATCGAAGAGTGGTTAAATGTGAAGTACGACTCATTGTCAAGGATTAACAATTTATTAGTGGAAACTCTATTCAGTCGATCGCACTTCATTCAAGCTGTCTCAGTTTGGTCACGAGTTCTTAATGGAATCTTCTTCTTCCTCTTTGGCCTTATTAAGGACTTTGTTTTTAATGTTTTGCTGAAATATACTTGGGTGCATTTAAATTTCCGAGCTGTTTTTGTTTGCGATATGCCGTTTTTGTGGTCATTCATTGTTTTAAGTCTTTTGATGTTCCTTTTTGTCATTATTTTAGCAATCTTATCACTTTAAGGGACTGTCTGGTGCCCAGAATTATTTCAACTTGTCGAATAATGGTATAGATGTTGTTAATAGTAATTTTTTCAGCAAGAAAGTGATCAGCTGTAAACTTTTTCCTTTTAGATTGATTTTTCAAATAGAAACTGTACAAAAGTTCTTGATGAAAGCTTCTTGTAAAGTATTTTGTTTTCACCGTCAATTAGCAAATCAAATATATTATTTTTCACAAAATCCAAAAATTAATTATTATTTTTGGATTTTTTTTCATTAGAGCAATTTATTTTTAAAAAATGTCTGGATAGATTTTAAGTTTCCATATCTTCCTTTTATTACATTTCTACATTAGTTTATTTTTAAGAATAAAACAAATATAAGCAAGATTTTTATAGCATTACTTAATGATCTTATGATTTTTATATTATTATCATACATTTTTATATAAAAGGCCTATGCCTCCTTTTTGCATAGGAAAGTGTAGCGCAAAAGAAAAAAAGTATTTACTAAATTATACTATTTCCGACAAACTTTTTGTTTCAAGATCATACAAATGTTTTTATGATTTTAAAACTTTTCATAGTCTTAAAAAAATTATATTATCAATAATAATTTAATAACAATTATTTTTTTTTTCCTTCATTCTTTAAAAAAGAATTTATTTTTATTATTTAAATTTTTTTTTATGAACAGATTTAAAAAAATGGAAAGCCCAAAAATGAAAAAATAATTCAACTTTTATAACATTAAGTAGGTATAAATTTGTCAATATAAATGCATTAGATGCATTAATCAAGCTATTAATCAGATTTTTTTTAAAAGAAAAAATCAACTTTTGCAAAATAAGAACTTGGCATAATTATATAATATTTTATTTTTTGTACTAATGTTGAATTATTTAAATTCAGCCAAGTAGCCAGAAATAAATACATTTTCTAAGGAAAAAAAAGAGTGGCGCTGAACAATTTTTTTGAAAATTTGTAAAAATGAAACTGAAATTAAGTATATATAATACAATATAAAAGTAAAAACATTACCTAAATTTACAACACTTAAGTTCTGCAATAAAATCCAAAATAATATAACTGATATTTTATGTTGTTCATGAAAAATTATAAGCCAATGAAAAACATATTTTATATGAGTCTTTTTCAATAGCTTATAATTTAAGCTGTTTAAATAATGTGATAAGTGTCATAATCATATGAGTATGGTATTTATCACATTGTTTAAATAGCTTTATTATATTTCTGTGATAAAACTAATTGAAAATTTGATAGTAATTATAAAATATAAAAAGGGTTGAAAATACTAGAGTTTGAGCTTGTTTTATTGTCGGTATGTATGGGTCTTTTGTTGGTATGAATGGTGTTTTTTTTTATTCTGTGAATGTGGTCTAATCTTGGAATGAATGTGGTCTCATGTTGATATGAATGTGGTCTTATGTAATATATTAATGGGAGAGTTAGTAAGATAAACTAGTAAATCAAAAAAAAATTCTTTTTTCAAATCCATTCTTTATGCAAGCAGAATTCTATTGGGCCTAGAAATTCTTTTTTTATCTTTTGTAGAAGGAAAAATTACTGTTACGTTTTTAAATTTTTTTTTTATTAATTCAGTGTTCTTATGGGGAAATACAAATTAAATTTTTGTTAACTTAATTAACTTTTTTTGGTCAAATTTTTCCATTTCCTTGTATTGTCATCGAAAATGATTAAGTGTGCAAAATTTGAGCAAAATTGGTTGAGAAAAAAGCTTTCAAAAATTGATTTCAAATTTTGTGGCACACAGACATATATATATAGAAAGTAACCTTATATAAAGCATGGAAAAATACATATTAACATTATCAAATATTTTATCTTAAATAAATATAGGTGGGGCCGGGCCATATATAAGTAACCTTATATAAAGGAAAAAAGTTTTTTTCCATATATAAGTAACCTTATATAAAGGAAAAAAGTTAGAAAAATGAAAATAATAGAGTTTGTGAGATATCTCATAAAGACTTTTAATAAAATATTTAATTGAAAAGTTCTTGATTTGTTTATAAAGATATAGATAAATATAATTTTTAAATATAAGGTGGTTTAGATATTGATCACTTTTTACAATAAATAATTGTCTGCTACTTTTTATGATTATTTGTATACTTTGATAATATTTTAAAAATAATTTCTAACCTAAAATCTTAAAATGAAAATTATTTTATTTTTCTTAAATTTTTAAATATCCAAATCTTTTTTCATTTTTTTCATTGAAATGTTAAAATTTTTATTTAATTTCTAGTTTATTCCAGCAATCAAAACATATTTATATTGTGCAATTTTAATAATTTTAACTTTTTGTTTTGCAATTTGACTTGCAACTTTTTGTTTTACAATTTGACATTTCTTGCCAATCAAAATCTTCTAGAATTCAAAATCCTAATTTTAAAAGATTATTTCTTTTTTAAAAGTATCATTTTTTTCTTCACAAGTAGACAGTCATTGACCCTAAATCTGCATTTGTTTTAGGCTGTTATACATGTTTTAACTGTTAATTCTAATGCCATGATACAATTTTTATTTAATATTGTATTTTTTTGTTTCAGTATATAATGAAAAACATCACTTTTTACATTCTTCAACAAGAATTCCTAAAAAGACAGAGACTGGTACAGTGAATATTCAAGTTGGACCATTGCATAGTGTAACTGATCCTGAGGAGAAACGAAAGATTATCGGAGACACTTTTATAGAAGTATGTTTATATTTGTTATATATATTTGTATATTTTTTAGTTTTTTTAAATATTTTTATTAAATATATGATGTATATTTGGAATATTTATGTAAAAGTGTATATGTATATTTGGATTAAGTGTTTTTTTATTTTTTAAGGTATGCGAAAGAATATTAAATGATTTAAAACTGGATCCTGAAACTACTTTATTGGCTCAAGGTTTTATTTTTCAATCTTAAGAGTGTTTTTTACTTAGTTTTTTTTTAATTTTAAAAATTTGTTTATAAATTGATTTAATAAGTTTTAGACTCTCTAAACCCCCCCTTCCCTCCCCTTATTATTCCTTCAAAAAGATTTTCCATCAAACTTATTAGTATTGTAAGGGAACTGCAGTTTTTATTATTAGTATTGTAAGGGAACTGCAGTTTTTCTGCAGTCCAAATAGCTTTAATTCTGTTTTGATATATATTAAAGATAATTTTAATTAAATCATAAGATCATGCTTAAACTGCATATATTAAACATAATCTATCATAATATCATGCTTAACCTGCATATATTAAACATAACTTTAAACTGTGTATAATAAATTATAAAGCTATTCTTATCATAAGGCCATGCTTATCATAAGGTCGTGCTTAAATAAGTTTGTTTGATTAGTTTGGATCTGCCTTTTTTGAAAACGAAGTCACTTATTTTTTATTTCTACATCATGAAATTAATTGCTATGAATAAAAGTTGTAAGGTTTTTAAAAAAATTGCTTTAAATAATAATTAATAGTGTCATGTAGCTTGACTGAAATCTAATATAATCAGTTCAGAAAATTTTCAACTTTCATTTTGAAAAAGTTATGCCTATGTATATTGAAAGTAAGTTATGCTTATGTATATATATTATACAGTATGATGATAATAAATAATAACAAGAATCTGAAATAAATAATTAAAAATTAATTTTTTAATTATTTATTTCAGATAATTTTTAGCCTTGTAATTACCCAAGAAGCCAAGAGCACCTGTAACGAAACTGTTCCAAGCTGCACTCTCTGCCCTGTTCAGGAGCTTGATGAACTTGTCACAGTCTATGATCTTTTTGGTTTGCGGTCTGACTAAGGTACTAGTTTCAGAAAAAGATCTTGGAGATACTTTGAAGAACTCTTTGCAAGAGCATTAAAAAATTGTTTGATAAGGCCTAACTTGATGTGCAATGGTGGCAGAAACACCTTCTGAGGTTCTATCAATGGCTCCCACTTGACATTACAGATCTAGTTCTTGACATAGCAGACCTAGTTCTCTAAGGGCAAAAGCCCTCAAAGAATTAGGTCTGTTGTAGTCAGTATTTATGTGGTAGTGCACCTTGTTTGATGGCTGTCCCAGAGGCAAAAGATACAGAGAAATTTGTTTCTTTGCCTCTCAGAGACCCCTTTGAAAACTCTTGAGTAATGACATTTTGAAGTCTCTGATGACCTCCCCAATTGTAGTTATCATACTTCAAGGGACTCAGCAACAATTTAATACTGGTATAGACCTCCTTGAGATAAAGTAAGCTATCCGAATGGAAAGGAAGTTGTTTGCATTGTGAAGCAACATGGCTTTGTGGCTCTGGGATGATGAATAAATGCTAAATTCTCAGGTTACATGCGTTCCACAACATTGTCTGGCTAATATATTGCATTTAATATTAAAATGTGGTGGCATAAGTTATTGTATTGAAAAATGCAGAAGAGTTGTAACATACCTGAACTTCAACTCAAGTTTACTTTTAGAATAATCACATCTTGAAGCAGGTATAAAATTGTGAAACAAACTTTAATTTGTCATTGAAATGAAAAAATATTCAAGGTTTAGAACAGCAGTTTTCAATTAAAATTTATGATGAAGCAAACACGATTGAAGCAAACGATTTAGATAGTAAAAAGGAGTTTGAGGATATTTTGTAAAAAGACAGCATAAAAGTCTGAAACAGGAAATTTGCATGAGATGGAACAGTGCTTTCTTTATGATAGAATCAACCTGTTATGAAATCCTGTTATTATGAACAAAATCAGAATCCAGAATTAGTTAAATTTTTAATACCATCTTGATTTGTTAAGCACAACATACTAAAGCTTCTTGTTAGCTAAAGTTTCTTGCATTAAATCTGTATGATTTAAATAAAATCAAAAGATATTTTACTCCAAAAAATTGGCTGAAGACTTGAGTTATCAACTTCTCCAAAAATATGCTATTTTTCAGATCCAGCCACAACTATTTTGTATGCATGATGTCAAATAGCATTAATAACAACAATAACATCAATAACAACAATTAATAACATCAATAACAGCAATTAATAACATCAATAATAACCAATAATAACATCAATAATAATAACAATTAATAATATCAATAATAATAATAACAATTAATAATATCAATAACAATTAATAACAACAATTAATAACATCAATAACAACAATTAATAATGTCAATAACAATAAATAACAACAATTAATAACATCAATAACAACAATTAATAACAACAATTAATAACATCAATAACAACAATTTATAATATCAATAGCAAATAATAACAATTTGAACTACTATCTCATTTATATATCTGTATTAATACCATCTTTAGTTAATCTTAGAAGCCATTAAGTATTACTTATTGACTTTTTTCTAATTGCTATAAGTTTGTTGATTATTTTAGTAAATTTGTTTATTTGATTTTAGTTATATCAAAATCAGCAAATGATAAAGAAAAATCGGGTTTTAGTGCTGAGTGACAACTTCAAGAGAAAAAGAAAAGTATTTTTTCTTCCGAAAAAAATCCACAATTAAAAGTAATTTATCACTCATAAATTTATGACATAATGAATTGTTTATTATTTTGGCAAAATCACCATACCAAGTATCCACACTTAGTGGCAAAATTAAAATCTTAGCAATGTTGGAAAAATAATATTTAAGCATTTTTGGTTTCAAATCTAATAAAAAATAATTTTTTTTTTCTTTCTAACAACTTTTTTGGTCATTCAGTCTCAGGCTTGTTGACCAAGTAACTCATCTTGTAGCCATCTGCTGTAACTGTCAGCCAGCAAGTGGCATGTCCTAAGCGTGACTTTAAACTTTATGTATATCAGCTTTTTTTAGATTTCTGATAATTAGTTCTACAATTGAGTTTGGTTTATTGATACATTTATAAATACACTCCTCCTTGTCACTAGATATCATGTAGCATTGTGGTACTTCTAGGTCTTGACATGTATACTCAATTGAAACAAAGTTAGTTTGATCAAAAAGTTTACATTGCTATCATCATTATGTTTAGTCTCAAAAGTTTCTTCCCTAATAGTTTGTATATGAGTTCTTCATCATTTATTATTGGTTCAGTAGTAATCTCATCTATGGATACCAGATCTTTAATTTTTTTATTTATTTTATTATTTTCTGATATATTTGCATTTAAAAATAAGAAATCCAAAAAGGTGATACAGGTAATAACAAAATTACTCTTTTGTAACACTGAAAAAAAAAACAGAAAAAAAAGGCACGACACATTAAGATAGCAATGGTGATGAACATTGTACTTTTTTAAATTTGATTTGAACAATGACAAAGTGGATGAGTAAACGATATTGTCAAGTAAAGAATTCCATATCTTGATAATTCTTTCACAGTAGAAAAATTTTTACATTTAATATGTGAATAAAGTTTTTGGGCATGACATCTTGTAGGATTGTAAGAAGGAGAAAATGTAAAAAACTCAGAAAAAGGCAGATCGACAAGGTGTATAATTTTATAGGTCATAACAAGATCAAATTTTATTCCATGGCATTCAAGAGATACTAGATTGAAGATATTGAGTCTTGAAGAATAATCTTTATAAGGTATACGACATCTTTTACAGACGCTTCTAGTACAGGAATTTTGAACCTTTTCTAACCAACATATATCTTTTAAAAGATCAGGATTACACACAGAGGTACAAGATTCTATGATGGGTCAAACATAAACTTTATAGGCTTTGATCAGAAGCTTGAAATCGTTACTGATGAAGGATTTTAAAAAGTAAGTAAGAACAGTGATTAGAAAATTAAGAAAATGTAAGAACAGTGACTAGAAAACTTCATAACCGAAGATACAATACCAATATCTTGAATTGAATTAATAGATTCAAAAGGTTTACTAATGTTCATTGAGTATAAATTTAATGGTAAAGAATTGTTTCCATAGCGTAGATGAAAACATTTTTTGGTTGCTATATTAAGTTGCCAAACTTTTGACCATACTGAAAAATTTTTTAAAGTATTGATGAGGTGTATGTTGTTTCCATCATCGCTTGCTTGATATAAATTGCTGTTGTCAGCAAACAACTTAATGCTGCAATCACCATCAATATATGAAGTTACGCGTTTCTAAAAACAGATTCTCTAGTTGTTTTTTTGTCACATGCAAATAAATGACAAGAAAAGATTAAAATAAATGACAAGAAAAGATTAAAATAAAAAGATATCTTTAATCTCTTATTAAGATTAAATTTTTTTCTTTTTTAAATAAAAGATTTGATTTTAATAAGATTAAAGAATTAGATTTAAAAAAGATTAAGCATACAACAATTGTGCTTTTTATCTGCATCTTTATATATATTTTTTAAAACTATTTTTTCATTAATTTTATAATATTTTACTGAGGCAATTAAACAATAAGATTAACATAATGGTTTTAAAATTTGTTCTCTCCACAAGTGTTCTATATAAAAATGAGTTTGTGAAGGAGCGAAAAAAATTGCAGATGAAAAATAACATATTTAATAAATAATAAAAACCAAAAGAAATTTTATGAAATATTTTGTAGCATCGTTGGCAATATTATATTACACAAACTTTACGAACAAAAATTTAGAAAAAAAGGGCATCATAGTTTTCATGACATTAATAATGTATTATTATAAATTTTTGCTGATCAAAGTTGACCAATCTTTTTAATCAATAAATTTAAAAAACCTAATCTTTTTTCTTTAGTTTTTTTTTTTTTTTAAGTTTTAATTATTCTACTCTATTACTTGAGAGTTGTTTTTCATCTTCAGTAAAAAACATCAGAAATCAGAATGTCAATTAAAATAACCTGTTGTACATTATGCACAATAATTAAAAACATGCTGACAATGCTTGTTTTTTGTGATTTCTTTAGCAGCTTTTTATTGATGATATTTTTAAGCAGCAGTCAGTGTAATTTAATCTTATTTATAGGGACTTTAAGACCAGATTTAATCGAAAGTGCATCACATTTGGCAAGTGGTAATGCTTGCACAATTAAAACTCATCATAATGATACCAACATGGTCAGACAACTCAGAGAGAAAGCATGTTTTTTTTATTACTTGTTATAGTGTCAATAAATGTTGTAATTTAAAATTATTTTATAGTTTTTTTTCATCTTTTATTTTGATAGGGTCGTATTGTTGAGCCGCTAAAGGATTTTCATAAAGATGAAGTGCGTGCGTTGGGTCGGCAGCTCGGAGTGCCTCATGCACTAGTTAATCGACATCCCTTTCCAGGTCCTGGTCTAGCTATCAGAGTACTATGTGCTGAAGAAACCTTTATGTGCAAAAATTTTTCAGAGATCAACAATATTTTAAATTTTACTGTTAATTTTTCAAATGCTCTTAAAAAAGTAAGTTTTTTTTTGTTTGCTTTAAAAGAGAACTTTTACATAAATAACCCAGTGTAACACATTTATGAGTTTTCCAACTGAGCTTTGTATCCTGTGTCTTTATGTATTAACTGTTTTAAAAAAGTTAATGTATTTCCTAAATTTTTTTTTTTTTTTTTTGAGCTCAATGT